>NC_134116.1:44387580-44991217 GCF_040939455.1 Microcebus murinus
ATAGTTAGATTAGAATTTCAGTGGGTTAATAGCAGATTATTTGGTCAAATTCTAGAGAAATTTTGATGAGATAGTTATCCTTAGCAAAATAATCCTGACAGAATAGGTGAATCTGCTTAGTGAGAGCAGGATAAATAAATGATTAAGAAACAACTGGGAGAAGAAATGTCAGAAAAATGACAGATTAAGAGATTGTAGCCTTTGTCTCCCCCACACACACAAAAAAATAAACAAACAAAAAAACCCCACAATAGTTAGACATCTATCCATGAACAAAAATCAAGAATAACTCTGGAGAGCTTAGGAGTCCATTTAAGAAGGTGCAGAAACACTGTGGAGAAAAAAAACAAAAACAAAATGAAAATAACTGTGCAGAAAGAGTAGGTTGTACAATTTAATTTTACCTGCTTCATTTCACCCGACAGACTGACACTTCTCATTGTGGAAAAGGGGACTTCCTTGATTCTGGGTTGGCTTTGCAGGGTAAGGAGAGCAGGTGGATAACTGGCGTCCCTGCCCTTTCAGGACACTGCCCAAAGGACCCAATTTACTTTAACCACACTCAGATTGCTGGGGAGACCAGCATGGTTGAAACATCTGGAGATGGTGAGCAACAAGGCAGAAGGATAGGGGATATCAGTATCAGCCCCATAGGGGATGCCACCATGGTCCCCAGTGGCCTGCTCTACAGAGGATCCCAGCAGTTTTTGCTGCTAAGGACATCAAGAACCCCTGGGGTTTTTCACCATTGAAGACCCCACAGTGTTCACTACCACAGACCACTTGCAGTTTTTCCACAAAGAGCTGCAGTTTTCTGCCTTTGCAGGCTGCATCTGCTTAAACCTTCATACCTTTCCCTAACCTTGCCTAAATGCTGTCCAATTGGTGCCACTGCAGATACTCTGGCCTATGACCCAGCATGACCACTGCATATGGACCTGCAAATGGCTTATACACCCACCAATGGCCCTGCACTGCAGCTGGCTCCTTCAGCCATTTGCATGAATGTCTTCAGCCCCAAATCTTACAAACAAAGGTTTGCTTGCCACTGGTACCTGCCTCCATGGGTGCACCTACAGTAGGCCCCAGCTCTTGCCACTATGTTCATGCACACTGCTGGCCCAGGCCCCCATTGCCTCCAGCCTGGGTTCTTTACTATTTGGCCCAGAAGCAATGGTGAAGACTCAAACAGCCCTCACACCCATAATGGAACACCCACAGCTCTCACCACCAAGAATCAGTTTCCAACATTGTGGGTACCAGCTGCCTACACTGACAAGACATGGTGTTCCCTTAGACCTAGAGCCACCAAATGCCTCTACATCTGGTGTCAGATGCCACAACACACTCTAGCATGCTCCCCCATAGCCTGCAATTAAATGTCTTTTCTTATTAAGGCCAGCCCATAGCGTCTATAAAAGGTGACTACTTCTTTAAATATACAGACACCTAAGCAAGTCTTCAAGAATCAGGAAGACTTAGGAAAATATAACACTATAAAAGAAACACTATAAAATTCTAATAACTTACCCCAAAGAGATAGAGATTCACAAATTGCCTCAAAAAATTTCAGAAAAATAGTTCTAAAAAAGCTAAGTGAGATACCAAGGAACAATTCAACAAAATTAGAAACACAATACAAGAATAAAATAAGTAGAACAAAGAGAAAGAAAACAAACAAAAAAATAAACAGAAATTTCTCAGCTGCAGAATACAAAGGCTGAAATTTAAAAATGCAATAGAGTCTTTAATATCGGACTCAAAGTAATACAATAAATGATAGGGGACTTCAATACCTCACTTTCAACAATGGGCAAATCATCCAGACAGAAAATCAAAAGGAAACGTCTGAATTACACCATAGACCAAATAAACCTAACAGACATATACAGAACATTATATCTAAAAAGAACAGAGTACATAGTCTTCTCAGACATGCACAGAATAGTCTCCTGGATAGATCATATGTTAGATCATGAAATAAATTTTAACAAATTTAGGAATATTAAAATCATATCAAGTGTCTTTTCTGAACACAATGGTATGAAACTAGAAATCAATAATAGGAGGAAAATGAGGAAATACACAAAAGTATGGAAATTAAACCACATTCTTTTAAAAGACTAATGGGTCACAGAAGGAATCAATAGAGAAATAAACAGCTATCTTGAGACAAATGAAAATGAACACACAACATACCAAAATACAAGGAATGTAAGAAAAGTAGTTCTAAAAGGTAAGTGAATAGTGAAAAAATACCTACATGAATAAAAAAGAAAGATCTCAAAAAAAGCAAATCCTAACTTTACACAAAAGAAACAATAAAAGAAGAAACTAAACTTTAAATTAGAAGAAATAAAGTAACCAACATAAGAGCAGAAAAAATGAAATACAGACTATAAAAAAATCAGAAAATAGCAATGAAACTAAAAATTTTAAAATATATAAATAAAATTGATAAATATTTAGCTAAACTAAGATAAAATAGAAAAGATTCAAATAAATAAAATTAGAAATAAAAGAAAACATTACAATTGATATCACATAAATATAAAGAATAATAGGAAACTACCATGAACAATTATATTTCAAAATAGTAGAAATAAATAAATTACTAAATACATGCAACCCAGCAAGGTCAAATAATGATGACTAAAAAGTCTAAATAACAAATGACAAGTAAGAGATTGAATCAGTAATCAAACATCTCCCAACAAAGGAAAGGCCCAGGACCAGATGGGTTCATTAGTGGATTCTGCCAATCATTCAAACAAAAACAAAAACAAAAATAAAAAACGAATTCTTCTCAAACTCTTTCAAATAATTAAAGAGAAGGGGATACCTCCAAAGTCATTTTATGAGGCCTCATTACACTGTTACCAAAGCCAGATAAGGATAGTATGAGAAAAGAAAATTCTAGGCCAATATCCCTCATGAACTTAGATGCAAAAATTCTCAACAATATACTAGGAAACAAATTCAACAGCACATTTGAAAGATCATACACCAGGATAAAGTGGGATTCATCCTGGGCATGTAAGGATGGTTCAACACACAAAAATAAAATATGTGTTATACCATGTTAAAAGATTGAAGGATAAAAATCATATGATCATCTTAATAGATGCAGAAAAAGCATTTGACAAAATGCAACATACTTTAATAATGAAAATTCTCAAGAAATGAGTTAAAGGAAAATAAAAATGTATCTCAACACAATAAAGGCTATATATGACAAGTATTATATAACAGCATTCTCAACAGTGAAAAGCTGAAAAGTTTTCCTCTAAGATCACAAAAAAGAATGGCAAGGATACCCTCTGTCACCACTTTTATTCAACATAGTATTAGACATGCTAGCCAGAGAAATTAGGTAAGAAAAATAAATATTAATAATAGATATCAAAATCAGAAATAAATAAATAAAATTGTCTCCATTTGCAGATGAACTGATCTTATATATGGAAATCCCTAAATACTCCAAAATAAAGACTATTGGAACTAAAAAACTAATTTGGTGAAGTTGCAGGATATAAAATCAATGTATAGAAATAAGTTCAGTTTCTATATACTAATAGTAAATTATCTGGAAATATCTGCAGAAGATGGCAGATGAGAAACACTGCCAGACAGAGTGTCTCTGCAGAAAAGACAGATTCTAGCAGAAATTAGAAAAAAGAAGCAAGAAGGCGAGCATATAGCAGACGAGGGCCAGAAGGAGGGGTACCTGAGACCCCGGGAGACTCCACGGGAGGAGGCTGTGGAGGAGAACTGGAAACTGAGACCGCTGGAGCAGCCCGGAGACCAGCAGCAAGGGTAGGTGGATAAGTCACCTTTCCCCTCCCCTGCATTTGGGACAGCTGGTGGGCTCCCCAGCGGGTAGAGAGACCTGCGGACAACAGACCAGAGACGGCCGCTGTCAGCTAGTGGTGAGTCTGTAGCGGATGCAGCACCAGACTCCCAAATCTCTCGGGGCACCTCCAGACCCGAGCCGCGCGGTAGGCGCCATATTGCCTCCTTCACCCCTCCGCCAACCCTACCTGCTGCTGCCCAGAGAGACAATACAGCCACCAGCCGGAGGCACCTCCAGGAAATAAGACCTTCCCTTTTGGGACCCTGCAACTGACTCAGGGGAACTCAGACTGTGAGCGCCCTACCCGCCAGCCTTCCCAGGTGCTGCTGGCATGGTGATCCCAGGAGAACGGTGCCAACTCAGAGGCTGAGAGACATAGACCCAGCTTGGGCTCCCTGTGGGTGAATTGGGACCAGAACTCCTCTCGCTGGTGGGGATACAGTTTGAACTCTGGGACCCAGAGGTCGGACCTGCAGACCAGATCCCATGCACTGAGGGCTAGCATTGCCCAGGGCACAGAAGGGTTATACCTGAACAGCCTACTGAGGTGTGTGTGCCTTCAGGGGCAGATCAGCATCCTAGAGGGCAACCATCCTCCCAAAAGGAGGCCATACGCCCAGCCCAGGTGGCATTCCTGCGCAGGGAACCTCCCCGCCGGCATCACAGTCCGGGGAGGCCTGGTGGCCCGTGGTCTGACCTGCTGGCAGAGACCCAGGAGTAGCTGCGGAGTTGGGGAGGGTGGAAAGAAGCGAGGCCCGCTCCAGACTGCAGGTCTCAGACAGCCCCACCCCCACACCCAGAATTTCTGGCTGAGCGGGACCATTCCAGCCCTGCCCTGACAGCTTTTCCTGGAAGCAGAAAACAGAACTTTGACCCCTGCTAACGACATTGGTGGTGCCTGAGGGCAGGCTTAGCCAACCCAGCTCCGCCCAGAACAAGAGCTGATAACAGGACACGAAATCAACAGCATAGCCTGTTCCTCCAAGCAATCGCCACCTACTGACAGGGACGGCATCCTGCACAGCCTTTTCACGGCACCCACTGACTCAATATACAAGGAGTGGTCGAATCTCACCCACAGACACCACCTAACAGCTCAGAAACTAAACAAGGTGTGTGAATACCCAAACAAAAACCTAAAGGAAAGAAACAACAACTGATCGACATGGGAAGAAATCAGCGAAAGAACTCAGGAAATATGAAGAACCAAAAGGAAAACACACCCCCAAAGAGGAGCACCAGCCCCCTAGAAACGAACACCAACCCAAATCAGGCAACCAATATGACAGAAGAGGAATTTCGTGTGTGGATCATAAAACACTCACTGACCTGCAACAACAACTCAATAACCAACACAAAGAAACCATAAAAGCTTCCAGGATATGGAACAAAGGTTGACTAAAGAGATCGACACAGTGAAGAAAACTTTAACCAAAGTCCTGGAGATGAAGAATCAACTCAGGGAATTACAAAATACTGTGGAAAGTCTCAAGAACAGGGTAGATCAAACAGAAGAAAGAATCTCAGAGATTGAAGATAACACCTTCCAATTAAATAAATCAGTCACAGAGATAGAGCAGAGAAACAAGAGAAAAGAGCAAAGCCTACAAGAGCTGTGGGATTATGTGAAAAAACCTAACATGAGGGTCATAGGGTTAGCAGAAGGGGAAGAAGACAACACTCAAGGATTGGACAAGCTGTTTGAAGATATAATAGAGGAAAATTTCCCAGGCCTTGCTCAAAATCTCGATATACAAGTTCAAGAAGCTCAGAGGACCCTTGGGAGATTCAACGCAAACAGGAAGACGTCACGATATGCAGTCATCAGACTGACCAAAGTATCAACTAAAGAGGCCCTTCTAAGAGCTGTAAGAAGAAAGAAGCAAGTAACCTACAAGGGAAAGCCAATATGAATAACACCAGACTTCTCTAATGAGACTTTACAAGCAAGGAGAGACTGGGGCCCCATTCTCACTCTTTTGAAACAAAACAATGCCCAGCCTAGAATCTTATTCCCTGCAAAACTAAGCTTCATATGTGAAGGAGAAATAAAGACATTCTCAGACAAGCAAAGTCTCAGAGAATTCACCAAGACAAGACCAGCCTTACAAGAACTACTCAAAACTGTTACGCACGGAGCACCATAATAAAAACTCACAAATATAAAAACAACCAAAACCCAAAGATTAAAGGCCAGATAATACAATGGCTCAAGAGAGAAATCAAAGCAACAACATCCAACCCAACAGAATGAACAGTAATCTCCCTTATCTATCAGTTCTCTCAATAAATGTGAATGGCTTAAACTCTCCACTCAAGAGACATAGGCTGGCTGAATGGATAAGAAAATACAGGCCAAGTATATGCTGTCTTCAGGAAACACATCTAACCTGAAAGGATGCATATAGACTAAAATTAAAAGGGTGCAGATCAGTATTCCAGGCAAGTGTAAGCCAAAAGAAGCCTGGTGTGGCAGTTCTAATTTCAGATGATTTAGTTTTTAAACCAACAAAAGTAGTGAGAAAAAGAGAGTCATTATATAATGGTGAAGGGCACACTTCAACAAGAAGAGATAACAATTTTAAATATATATGCACCCAACTTAGGTGCACCCAGTTTCATAAAGCAAACCTTACTGGATCTAAGCAAATGGATTAATAGCAACTCCATAATCACCGGAGATTTCAACACCCCACTGATGGCACAAGAAAGATCCTCCAAAGAGAAAATTAATAAAGAAATAATGAACTTAAACAAAACCCTGGAACAATTGGGTCTGACTGACATCTATAGGACATTCTACAACAAATCCACTGAATATATGTTCTTCTCATCAGCTCACGGGACATTCTCTAAGATTGACCATATCCTAGGACACAAAGAAAATCTCAAGAAATTTTAAAAAATAGAAATCATACTATGTACCTTCTCAGATCACAGTGGAATAAAAGTAGAAATCAACCCTAACAGAAACTCACATTTCTACACAAAAACATGGAAATTAAACAACCTCCTACTAAATGATTACTTCGTAAATGAGGAAATCAAGATGGAAATAAAAAAATTCTACAAAGAAAACGACAATGAAGAGACAAGTTATCAACTCACCTGGGACACAGCTAAAGCAGTTCTGAGAGGAAAGTTTATCTCCATAAATGCCTATAACCAAAAGACAAGAAGATCACAAATAGACAATCTAATGAAACGACTCAAAGAGCTGGAAAAGAAGAACAGACCAACCCCAAACCCAGCAAAAGAAGTAAAATCAACCAGATCAAATCAGAACTAAACGAAATTGAAAACAGGGAAGCTATTCAGGAGATTAATAAAACAAAAAGTTGGTTCTTTGAAAAAATAAACAAAATTGACACACCATTGGCTAAGCTAACGAAAAGCAGAAAAGAGAAATCTCTAATAAGCTCCATCAGGAATAAAAAAGGAGATATCACAACTGATCCCAAAGAGATACAAGATATAATTTATGAATACTACAAAAATCTTTATGCACACAAACTAGAAAATGTGGAGGAAATGGACAAATTTCTAGAAACACACAGCCTCCCTAGGCTCAACCAGGAAGAAATAGATTCCCTGAACAGACCAATCTCAACAGCTGAAATAGAAACAGCAATTAAAAATCTCCCTAAAAAGAAAAGTCCCGGTCCAGATGGCTTCACACCTGAATTTGACCACACTTACAAAGAAGAACTAGTACCTATCTTGCAGAAACTATTCCACAACATTGAGAAGAACGGAAACCTCCCCAACACCATTTACGAAGCGAATATTACTCTGATACCAAAACCAGGAAAGGATGCAACAAAAAAAGAAAACTACAGACAAATATCCCTAATGAACATAGATGCAAAAATTTTCAACAAAATCTTAGCTAAACGAATCCAGACGCTTATCAAAAAAATAATCCACCACGACCAAGTGGGCTTCATCCCAGGGATGCAGGGATGGTTCAACATACGTAAATCTATAAATGCAATTCACCACATAAACAGAAGCAAAAACAAAGACCACATGATTCTTTCAATAGATGCAGAAAAAGCTTTTGACAAAATTCAACACCCTTTCATGATACGAACACTTAAGAAAATAGGCATAGAAGGGACATACCTAAAAATGATACAAGCCATATATGACAGACCCATAGCCAACATCATACTGAATGGGGAAAGATTGAAATCATTCCCACTTAGAACTGGAACCAGACAAGGCTGCCCACTATCTCCACTTCTGTTCAACATAGTGCTGGAAGTCTTGGCTACAGCAATCAGACAGGAAAATGGAATCAAAGGTATCCAAATAGGGGCAGAAGAGATCAAACTTTCACTGTGTGCTGATGATATGATATGATATGTAGAAAACCCCAAAGATTCAACCAAGAAACTCTTGGAACTGATAAATGAATTTAGTAAAGTCTCAGGATACAAAATCAATACACAGAAATCAGAGGCATTCATATATGCCAACAACAATCTAATTGAGAACCAAATCAAAGACTCAATTCCCTTCACAATAGCAACAAAGAAATTAAAGTACCTAGGAATATACTTAACCGAGGAGGTAAAGGACCTCTACAGGGAGAACTATGAAACACTGAGGAAGGAAATAGCAGAGGATGTAAACAGATGGAAATCCATACCATGCTCGTGGATTGGCAGACTCAACATCATCAAAATGTCTATACTACCCAAACTGATCTACAGATTCAATGCGATACCTATCAAAATCCCATCAGCATTCTTCACAGATATAGAAAAAATAATCTTACGCTTCGTATGGAACCAAAGAAGACCCTGAATATCAAAAGCAATTCTCAGCAACAAAAACAAAATGGGAGGCATTAATATGCCAGATATCAAACTATACTACAAAGCTGTAGTAATTAAATCAATATGGTATTGGCACAAAAATAGGAATATGGACCAGTGGAACAGATGTAAGAATCCTGAAATAAAACCATCCTCATATAGCCATCTAATCTTTGACAAAGCAGACAAAAACATACGCTGGGGAAAAGAATCTCTCTTCAATAAATGGTGCTGGGAAAACTGGATAGCCACCTGTAGAAGGCTAAAACAGGACCCACACCTTTCACCTCTCACAAAAACCAACTCACGCTGGATAACAGACTTAAACCTAAGGTATGAAACTGTTAGAATTCTAGAGGAAAAAGTTGGAAACACTCTCCTAGACATTGGCCTAGGCAAAGATTTTATGAAGAAGTCCCGAAAGGCAATCACAGCAGCAACAAATATAAATAAATGGGACATGATCAAACTACAAAGCTTCTGCACAGCCAAAGAAATAGTCATGAAAGTAAACAGACAACCTACGGAATGGGAGAAAATTTTTGCATCTTATGCATCGGATAAGGGACTCATAACTAGAATATACTTAGAACTCACGAAAATCAGGAAGAAAAAATCAAATAACCCCATTAAAAAGTGGGCAAAGGACTTGAACAGAAACTTTTCTAAAGAAGACAGAAGAATGGCCAACAAACATATGAAAAAATGCTCATCATCTCTAATCATCAGGGAAATGCAAATCAAACCCACAATGAGATATCACTTAACTCCAGTGAGAATGGCCTTTATCAAAAAGTCTCAAAACAATAAATGCTGGTGTGGATGTGGAGAGAGAGGAACATTCCTACACTGCTGGTGGGACTGCAAACTAGTTCAACCTCTGTGGAAAGCAATATGGAGATACCTTAAAGCGATACAAGTGAATCTACCGTTTGATCTAGCAATCCCATTGCTGGGCATCTACCCAAAAGATCCAATAACACTCTACAAAAAAGACATCTGCACTCGAATGTTTATAGCAGCACAATTCATAATTGCAAGGCTGTGAAAACAGCCCAACTGCCCATCAATCCAAGAATGGATTAATAAAATGTGGTATATGTATACCATGGAGTGCTATTCAGCTCTAAGAAACAATGGTGACATAGAACATCTTATATTTTCCTGGTTAGAGCTGGAACCCATACTACTAAGTGAAGTATCCCAAGAATGGAAAAACAAGCACCACATATACTCACCAGCAAACTGGTATTAACTGAGCAGCACCTAAGTGCACACATAGGTACTATAGTAATAGGGTATTGGGCAGGTGGGAGCCCAACTGCCCATCAATCCAAGAATGGATTAAGTAAATGTGGTATATGTATACCATGGAGTATTATTCAGCTCTAAGAAACAATGGTGATATAGCACATCTTATATTTTCCTGGTTAGAGCTGGAACCCATACTATTAAGTGAAGTTTCCCAAGAATGGAAAAACAAGTACCACATATATTCACCAGCAAATTGGTATTAACTGAACAGCACCTAAGTGGTCACATAGGTACTACAGTAATAGGGTATTGGGCAGGTGAGAGGGGGGAGGGGGCGTGTATATACATATATAATGAGTGAGATGTGCACCATCTGGGGGATGGTCATGACGGAGACTCAGACTTGTGGGAGGAGGGGGGAAATGGGCATTTATTGAAACCTTAAAATCTGTACCCCCATAATATGCCGCAATAAAGAAAAACAAAAAACAAACAAACAAACAAAAAAATAGTAAGTTATCTGAAAGAGAAATTAAGAAAACCACCTCATTTTGAATAATATCAAATGCAATAAAATAGTTAGGAATATATTTAACCAAGGAAGTGAAATATCTAAAAATTATAAGGCATACTGCTTATAGAAACATACAGATTCATTGCAATCCCTATAAAAATTCTAATGCAATTTTCACAAAATAGAAAAATAATCCTAAAATTTATTTGGAACCACAAAAGACAGCCCAAATAGGCAAATCAGTATTTAGAATAAAAATGTAGGCATCACACTTCCTGATTTCAAAATATACTGCAAAGATATAGTAATCAAAACAATATGGTTCTTGAATGAAAACAGATACATGGACCTATGGAGTAAAAAAAAGAACTTAAAAATAAACTCATGCATATACAGTCAAGTAATCATTGATAAACATGCCATGAACACACAGTAGATAAAGGATGGCCAATTCAAGAAATGGTATCAGGAAAACTATAAATCGACATGCAAACAATAAAATAAAATAAAACCTGTATATTACATCACACGCAAAAATAAACTAAATATAAATTAAAGACTTGAAACCATAAGATTCCTAGTTGAAGATATAGGAGGGGGAGAGTAAGATGGCCCAATAAAACCCTCCAGCATTCATCACCCCATAGTAACAACAAACTGAACAACTATGCACACAAGGAAACACCTGTATAAGAACAAAAACTGAGGGAATAATCAAAGTAAGCAATTTTAACTTTATGTCAAGGAAAGAGGCACTGAAGAGGGTAGAAAAGATAGCCTTTGATTTCCTGTGCCACCTCTTGTCCATCCCCTGGCAGCAGCATGCCTGCCCCAGGAGGAGAGAAAATCTGTGTGCTCGGGATAGGCAGAGTGAAGTTATCATGGGACTTCACATTGTCATTCAGGACCTCCTTGTCACGGGGAACACAACACAGGGCAGAATTCTGCTGGCTCCCATGGAGCGAGCATTTAGGCCAACCTCAGCAAGAGGGGAATCCTCTGCCCCAATGATATAAAATTTAAAAATTTCCTAAAATAAATTAAAATGAAAACACAATGTATCAAAAATTATAGGATACAGTAATAGCAGTACTAAGAGTAATGTTTATAGTACTAAGTGCCTACAACAAAAAAGTAGAAAAGCACCAAATAAACAACATAACAATGCATCTTAAAGAACTATAAGAACATTGTACTCATTAGGTAGGATGGGTACACTTCAACTTTGACTCCAACTGTACAAAAGCAATACAAAAGTAACTACAACATCTGTATTCCAATAATACTCTGAATTGTAAAAAAGAACTAGTAACACAAAAGCAAACCAAATTCAATATTCATGGAAAAAAAGAAATAATACACATTAAAATGGAAAAAAAGTTTTGAACCAAAAGAATAATACAAATATCAGTGAAAAAAGTTATTTTTTAAGATAAAAGCAAAATTGGCCACTCTTTAGCCTGCCTAATAATAAAAAGAGAGATCAAAATAAATAAAATCAGAGATGAAAAAAGAAGACATTACAATTGATACTGCAGAAATTTAAAGAATCATTAGAGACTACTATGAGCAACTAAATGCCAATAAATTAGAAAACCTAGAAGAAATGGATTACTTGGTAGACACATACAGCCTAACAAAATTGAATCAGGAAGAAATCCAAAACCAAAATAGAACAATAGCAAGTAACAAAATAGAAGCAATAATAAAATCTTCCATCAAAGAAAAGCCCCATATCAGATGGTTTCATGACTGAATTCTACCAAACAGTTGAAAGAGAATACCAATCCTATACAAATTATTCTAAAAAATCAAAAAGGAGGGAATACTCCTGAACTGATTCTATGAAGCCAACATCACTTATACCAAACCAGGTAAAGACACAACAACAACAAAAAAGAAACTACAAACCAATATTTCTGGTGAGGAAGCAAGCATCCTCAGTAAAATATAAGCAAATCAAATTCAACCACAAATTAAAAGGATAACACACCATTTACAAGTGTGTTTTATACCAGGAATGCAAAGATGTTTTCACATATATGAATCAATAAATGTGATACATCATATCAAAAGAATGAAAAACAAAATCATATGATCATTTCAATATGTACTGTAATAGGATTCAATAAAATTCAATACTTTTTCATGATGAAAATACTAAAAAAAAAACTGGATATAGAAAGAACATACCTCAACTTGATAAAAAGCCATATATGACAGACCCAAATCTAGTATCATGCTGAACAGGGAAAAACTATTAATAAAAGCCTTTCATCTTAGATCTGGAATAAGATAAAGATGTCTACTTTTATTGCTGTGATTTGAGACAGTATTAATACATGAAGTCTTAACTAACATAGTTAGACAAGAAAAAGAAATGAAGAGCTTACAAATTATAATAAAAGTTAAATTACCTTTGTTTGCAGACAATCTGAAGTTATATTTAGAAATACCTAAAGATTTCAACAAAAACTATTGGAACTGGTAAACAAATTCAATAAATTTTTAGGACACAAATTAACATGCAAAAAATTATATGCCAACCACAAACAATCTGAATAAGAAACTAAGAAGTAATCCCATTTACAATAGCTCCAAATAAAACACAATATCTAGTAATAAACTTAACCAAAGAAGTGAAAAATATCTACAATGAAAATATAAAACATTAATGAAAGAAACTGAGGAGGACACTATAAAAGGAAAATGTATCCCATGTTCATGAATTAGAAAAATGAATATCATTAAAATGTTCACATTTCCAAAAGCAATCTACAGATTCAATGCAATCCCCATTAAAAAAACAATGGCATTCTTCACAGAAATAGAAAAAATAATCCTAAAATTTATATGGAATCACAAAAGATCCCCAAAAAGCCATTCTGAGCAAAAAGAACATAACTGGAAGAATCACATTACTGGAGGAATCAAATTATATTATAGGGATATAGTAACCAAAACAGTGTGGTACTGGTATAAAAACAGAGGCATACACCAAGGAAACAGATAGAGAACACAGAAATGAATCCGTTTTTTTTTGGTTTTTTTTGAGAAAGTTCCTAGGAATATATACTGGAGAAAGATAGTGTCTTCCATAAATTGTGCTAGGAAAACTTGATATCCATATGCAGAAAAATGAAACTAGGTCCCCATCTCTTACATATATACAATCAATTCAATAGGATTAAATTTTTAAATTTAAGATCTGAAAGTATGAAACTAGTAAAAGAAAATATTGCAGAAATGCTCCAGGACATTGGTCTGGGCAGAGATTTCTTGAGTAATACCCTAAAAGTACAGGCAACCAAAATAAAAATGGACAAATTGAATCACATCAAGCTAAGAAGCTTCTACACAATAAAGAAAACAGTCAACAAAGTGAAAAGAAAACACACAGAATGAATGGAAGAAAATGTTTTCAAACTAGCCCCTCTGATAAAGGTTTAATAACTAGAATGTGTAAGGAGCTTAAACAACTCAATAAGAAAAAGTCAAATAATCCGATTTAAAAATGGGACGAAATATCTGAATAGACATTTCTCAAAAGAATATAGACAAATGGCCAGCAGATATGTAAAAAAATGCTCAGTATCACTAATCATCAGAGAAAATCTATCCAAAACTATAATGAAATATCATCTCAGGCTAGTTAAAATGGCTCTTATCAAAATGGCAATAACAAATGCTTGGCAAGGATATGAATAAATGAACCCTCACACACTTTTGGTGGGAATGTACAGTCACTATGGAGAAAACTATAGAAGTTCCACAGAAAACTAAAAATATAATTATGTGACTCAGTAGTCTCACTGCTAGGTTGATATCCAAAAGAAAAGAAATAAATATATTAAAAAGATATCTGCACTCCCATGTTAATTGCAGCACTATTCACAATAGCCAAGATTTGTAATAAACCTAAGTGTCCATCAACAGATGAATGGATAATGAAAATATGGTATATATGCACAATGAAATATTATTTAATCATAAAAATGAATGAAATCCAATCACTTGTAGCAAATAAATGGAATTGGAGAACATTATATTAAGATAAATGAATCAAGCACTGAAAGGCAAATATCACATGTTCTCAATCCTCCTGGGAGCTAAATATTAAAACAGTTGATCTCATGGAGACAGAGAGTAGAATGATAGTTACCAAAGGCTGAAAATACAGCAGAGAGGAGTGGATAAACTAAGGATGGCTAATAGGTACAAAAATACAGTTAGATAGTTAGACAGAATGAACAATACTTAATAGTACAACAAAATGACTATTATGAAAATAAGTTATGGTATACTTTAAAACAACTAAAAAAGTGAAATTGGAATGTTCCTAACACAAATAAATGATAAACGCTAGAGGTGATAGATATTCCTAGTATCCAGATTTAATTTTTACACATCGTATGCCTGTATCAAATCATATGTACCCTATATATCTATGTAACTTTGTTCACCCATAATAATTAAAAATAAAAAAATTAAAAGGACATATGGAAAAAGCTTCCTGGTATTGATCTTGATAATGATTTTTGGATATGATACAAATAACATAGGCAACAAAAGCAAAAACAAAAACAAAACAAAACAAACAAACAAAAATACCATAAATGGGACACAGCAAAGGAAACAGTGAACAAGATGGTAAGGCAACCTGAGGAATGGTAGAAAATATTTGCAAACTATGTATCTGATAAGAGGTTGCTATCAGAAATATAGAAGAAATTCATGCAATAGAATAGTAGATAAACGACTGAAGTAAAAATAGGCAAAGGACCTGAATTGACAGTTTTCCAAAAAAGAGATATGATTGGCCAATAGATAAATGAAAATTTGCTCAACCACTAATCAGAAAAATACAAATCCAAACCAAAATGAGATACTGCTTCACACCTGTTAGAACAGCTATTAACAAAAAGAAAGAAGTCATGAGAGAATTTTGAGAAAAAAGAATCCTTGTCCACTGTTGAGAATATAAATTGGTGGAGCCATTATGGAAAAGCGTAGGGAAGTTCTTCAAACATTAAGAACAGAACTACCCTCCCTGTCATCCAGCAATTTCACTTCTGGGTATATGTTCAAAGGAAAAAAAATCACTATCTTACAGAGATATTTTTATCCCCATGTTTGTCATGACATTATTCAGAATAGCCAACATATGTAAACAAGCACACAGACACAGACATACACATATATAGGATATCTATCTATGTATCTATGTATCTATCTATGCAATGCCCTATCTATCTGTCTATCTATCCATCCAATGCATTATTTATTCAGCCTTAAAAAAAAAAAAAAGGAAAGCTTGCCACTTGCAACAACATTAATGAACTCAGAGGACATTATGTTAAGTGAAATAAGCCATACACAGAAAGACAAATACTGCATGATCTCACTCATACATAAAATCTTAAAAAATTACAAATGTGTACTAACAGAGAGTAGAATGATGGTTCCTAGAGGCTGGAGTGTGGGGGAAAAGAGGAGATATTGTACATTTGAAGTTTGCTATGAGTAAATCTCAAGTGTTCTTTCCCCACACACACACACAATGGTAACTAGTGAAGTGATTGATATGTTAATTAACTTCATCGTGGTAATCATTTTGCAATGTGTATGTGTGTGTATATTTATATATCAAAATATTATGTTATATCTCTTAAATATATACAATTTGTATATTTCAATCATAATAAAGCTGTGAGAAAACACTTTAGCAAAAACAACGACAAAGAAAAAGAAATGGTTCCTGTGTTTTTCCATCAAAAAGAATTCAACAGTGACATAAATTTTCTAAACACAAACTGAAGTGCTCACTCTTTCCATCTCTTAAAATAGTTGCATTTTTAATTCATATACATTGTGATGAATAGAAAATGTATTTGATTATTATGTATCCGAGTTTTGAAGAATTGTATTTATGTCTATGAAATATATAGAAAATTCCTAACATTTTAGAATGATAATTTTTAATTACAGGACATAACTTAAAATGTATTACAGTAAATATTAATCTAAATAACATCTAGATTCTATTTTTAACACATCTTCAAAGAAGATATTCTAAATATAAATACACAAATGAAACACTTTAAATGGTAGCATAATAATCATTAAATTTCATTAACCCTGTCAACTATTAATATCTTGTAATAAATGGCAACTATTTAAATCAAAGATTATTTTAAAGAATTAGCAAACATAAATCTTAAAACTCCAGTATAGTATGAAATTATTTTACTATATTATTCTTTCTCAATATTTGTTCTTCTGTGTTTTATTTATGTATAAACAAATAGATGGTAGTCATAGATGATGCTTACTTTCTTTACAATTTTAATTTGAATGATTATTATAATTCAAATGTTGAAGTATGATTTAATTTATAATTTTATGCACTTTTAAGTACAAGGACATATTTTCAAATTAATAAGTGTTGTACTTAAAGATTTCAATGACATTACCTATAAAATGATGGATAGAAATGTAAAAAAATATGTGATATATTACAGTTTAAAATAATATCTTTATGTAAAATAATAGTAATACAATTACACACTCACTGAGTCATCAGCTTTGTTTTGCACATAGTCTATTTGCTTTAGAAAAAACAACATCAGATCTCCAGAGGTTTGATATATTCATAAGGCATGTCCTTAACGCTTTTAAAGTAGAATCGCAGAATCCTCTAGTTTTGTTATGCAAACTTATAAGACTTGATGTAACATATGCTACTAAACATATTCTATCCCTAACACTTAACTTATAAAATACAAAGATTTAAAGATAAGCAATCATTCAAGAAAAAAAAATATATTTTCCAAAAAGCATTGGGAAAAAATTAAGGAAATTTTTCTTTTAATATCTTTAGTTTCTTTAAAAAATTAGGATGTGCTTGGTAAACACATAGGTGCATATTATCCAAAATGATTCTTCTAGTAGTAGGTTAGAATCTTTATTTCTGAATACTTCATGGAAGTATTCATTTATGAACAGCATTTGTGTATAAACATTGATAAGTAGGTGATAAACATTGGTTTCTTTTTTATTTTTGTTTTTACTTTCTATTATGCTTTCTTCTTCATGTGATGAAGAATATTGGAGATGTACTGACACAGAAATTTGTATTTCTTTTTCACCCAGTTCAGCTAGACAGTATCTAAATCCACAATATCAGTTTATTTTACTAAAATCCTATTAAGTTCCAAAGATCATGGATTTCTGTAATCACAAATACATAAGAAATATCAATTACTTGACTTTACCTTATTTTCAGTAAATTTGACGTTATTCAAGATAAGATTATGAATATTATATTAGGCAGATTTTAAATAAAATATCTATATTGTGTGAAACACAAGTTATATAATGAGAATAAGATAAGCCTCTTGCTTACAATAAATGCATGATTTTGCTTGTTATATAGGCTAGCATGTAATCTAGGACATCGTGACAAATTTTAAAGCAATGTACATGTTTTAGATGATTGCTAAAGATGATTTTAGATGATTGTTTTAGATGATTGGACATATGTGGGTAAAGGACAAAAACTAAAAGGAGCAAAGTAATAAATGTGGCTGTTTTGTTAAGAGACTAGTAATAGAATATAGTGTATTCAATGTGTAATATGAAAGATTTATTTTGTTCATTGTTAATTAAAAATTTGCATAGCTTTGGATGTTCTTTAAAAGTTGAAATATATAAATATCTAAACAATATAGAATTTTAATTCTTAACAATTTACTTATTCTAAATGCTAGATATGCAAGAGCTTCCCTGCCTCATTTATTCTAAGAAACTAATGCTACCTTTGGTAATGTATTTACAAAAATCTTTGCTATAAACACACCTGCTTATAAGACAGATGGTGCTATCTGCTTATATATGAGAGCTAGGATCAAGAATGTTTGAATTTATTAAACGACACAAATGCACAATTTGTTCTAAAAAGTAACTAGCCTTATTTAAAAAAAAAAAAAACTAGGGGAGCTCAGAGAATAATGGGTGAAATGTGTCAAATGCCAAGAATAATTAAGAAAAATGATAGTGTTAAATATCAGCAAAGGTAATACATCTTTCCTCCTACAATCTTCTCTTCCCATTTTCTCCTTTATTTTTAAATGTCATCTCTATTATCAAATTATTTAGGATAGTGCTTGCAAAAGGGTAGTATAATTTTTAGGTAATTTGACATTATCCCTTTGATAAAATTGTTGTTTAGGTATTTCTTTATTTCTTCATTTTAGATCTGAGTACACTTTTTTACATGACTTAAATGTGTCCAAATTTAATAAAAGCATAGGAAAGTTGTTAGCTTTCCAAGGGGAATAGCTTAATTTGTCTTTGGATTTGTTTTTACCTCATTTAATAAAGTAATTTTTACTTTGTATATGATTTACATATAATTCTTCCATTTCATATATGCATATATATGTAAACTTATAAATTTAAGATATAAATTTAAATGTAAAGTAACACCATAATGAGATATGCCAAAGAGTTCATTACTAATTAGTTATACCAATGTTAATCCATATATTAGGAAAACTTTTGATTTTATTTGTTAAATATTAAAGCCATATATTTTTAACTTACCATTTTCTCTAAGAAGGAATTAGAGCTGAAAAAAATTGTATTTAAAAAATTGAGATTATTCTGCTATGACGATAAATGGACAAAATAGTTTAAACATTTCTTAGAACCAGTATCAGTTCAGAATTAAAATAAAACTTAAAAGAATAAATAAATTTTTAGGGGCCAATTTGGCTCATACATGTAGTCCCAGCAACTCGAGAGGCTAAGGTGGGAAGACTGCTGGAGCCCAGGAGTTTAACTGCAGTGAGCTATGATCATGGTATTGCACTCCAGCTTGGGTAACAGAGGGAGATACCATTTCTAAAAAGTTTGAAAAAATAAAAATAAATAAATAAATTTTTATAAACTCATATAAGATAAAAATATGTAACGTTAAAAACTCAATGTACTAGGCCGGGCGCGGTGGCTCACACCTGTAATCCTAGCTCTTGGGAGGCCGAGGCGGGTGGATTGCTCAAGGTCAGGAGTTCAAAACCAGCCTGAGCGAGACCCCGTCTCTACTATAAATAGAAAGAAATTAATTGGCCAACTGATATATATATAAAAAATTAGCCGGGCATGGTGGCTCATGCCTGTAGTCCCAGCTACTCGGGAGGCTGAGGCAGAAGGATCGCTCGAGCCTAGGAGTTTGAGGTTGCTGTGAGCTAGGCTGACGCCACGGCACTCACTCTAGCCTGGACAAAAAAGTGAGACTCTGTCTCAAAAAAAAAAAAAAAAAAAAAAAAAAAAACTCAATGTACTAACTTTAAAATTTAACCACATGTCAGACAATTCAAAGAAACAAAATAAATTCTTTGAGAATGGAAATTCTGTCTCAGATGAGAAGTGGAACCACAAGTAAATTGGCAGTAAGCAAAGAAGAAGATGAAAGTGTTATGGCAGAATTACTTATTTCAATTAAATGTGGAACATCACTTATTAAAAATATATTATAAGAAGTAATAGAGATACAAAATAAAAAATATGTCTTGTATCAAACTTTATGTTTTCATGGGCCTAATGCACAAAAAATAAATATGTTTTTAAAAACTATGGTAGTATGTGATAAGTTTTATCAAACAAATGTATACAGTATTTATTAATTCATAAACACATGGAAAATTTAAGAGTTAAAAATATGACAGAGAAGTCAAAATTTAAAATAATATTCTTTTTTTGAAACAAATATTGGGCATACTTCGAAATATAAAAAATGATATGGGATATGAGGACTCAGAAAATTCATGGAAAATGAATATTAATTAAAAATGCATGGATTTCAAAAATTATTTGCACCACAATAAACTCATACTACTTGTTATAACATGTCTGAACAGGATCTAGTTTGATGCACTAAAATGAATAAGACATCAATTTGAAAAGAACCCCTATTAGAGCAACATGAATTTTGCTAAAGTTGAAGCAAGAACAAACATCAAATTTATGGTGACGTTTGGGTGGAATAATAGTGAAATTATTTATAAAAACTTATGGGGACAATGCCCCAAATAAATCAACAGTTTAAAAATGAATAATATTTTTAAGAAGATAGGACACAATGTTTAAGATGGAGCCCACAGTGGCAGACTATCCACAGCAATTTGAAGGAAAATGTCTTTCTTGTTCATGCCCTAATTGAAGAAGATCAAAAATTTTCAGCAGAAACAATAGCCAACACCATAGACATCTCAACTGGTTCAGATTACACAATTATGACTGAAAAATTAAAGGTGAAAAAACCTTACACTAGATGAGGCCAAAACTGTTGCCCCAATCGCAGCTACAGACAGGAGCAGAGCTTTCAGTGGAAACTTTAAACAAGTGGTATCAAGATCCTGAGGCATTTCTTTGAAAAAATTATAACAGGGGAGAAAATATAGCTTTACCAGTGTGACTCTAAGGACAAAACACAATCAAAGCAATGGCTACCAAGAGGTGGATGTGGTCTAGTCAAAGCAAAGTGGATTGGTTAATAGCAAAGGTCATGGCAATAGTTTTTGGAGATGCTCAAAGCATTTTGCTTGCTGACTTTCTCGAGGGCCAAAAAAAAAAAAAAAAAAAAAAAAAAAAAAAAAAAAAAAAACCCACATATCATCTGCTTATTATGGCAGTGTTTTGAGAATGTTAGCCAAAGATTTATCAGAAAAATACCCAGTAAATCTTCACTAGAGAATTTTTCTCCAACATGTCAATGTTCTGGCTCATTCCTCTCATTGAAAAAGTGCTATTTTGTGAAAGTTTTAATCACAAATCATTAAGCAACCACCTCATAGTCTTAATTTGGCTCCTTTGGACTTCCTTTTTTTCCCTAATATTATAAAGTTTGTAAAGGGCATCCATTTTTCTCCACTTAATAATGTAAAAAAAAAAAAGAAAAAAAAAAGCTGTATTGGCATGTTTAAATTCCCAGGACCCTCAGTTTTTTAGGAATAAACTAAATGGCTGGTATCATCACTTATGTAAAGCTTCTTCACTTTAATAGAAAAATAAAGTGAGAGTGAGAAATAAAGTTGATATATTTTTTTATTTTTATCTTTTAATTTCATATTTCCATGAACTTTTTGAAGTCCCTCTATATGAGGAGTAAAGTGTTTACTATAGTAAAGCAAACTAACATATCTACCATCTCACATAGTTACTTTATTTTCAACAAGAGCAGCTAAGAATATACATATTCAACCAAAACCTCTAAACAATACAATTTTATTAACTGTAGTTTAAATAGAAAGACATTTATTTTAAACAGGTGTTGAAGACAGCAAGAGTACTTCAGAGGGAGCACCTTAGGCACAAACTTAGCTTGAAGCAACAGAGAGCATTTTGGCCAGAGAACAGAGTGCAAAATCATTGTGGAAAGGCAAAAGTTGAGCAAAATGAAAGAAATAAAATAGTGAAAGGTCTTCCATTTCACAGTAAGTGATTAGAATTTTATTCCATGTATTAAATGAGATATTTAAAAGGTTTTAGAGTATGGAAATTGCACTAGAGGTCAAGATTGGCACACAAGTTCAAAACATGTAACCATAAAGTGGGTGAGAAATGATGAAAGCCTGAATAATATCCTTAGTGAATAACTAGTATTCATTTCTTTTAAATGATGATGTTAAGAGTTAGTGCCTCAGGTAGGGAATGCTGATATTAATTATCTTCAAGCCTTCATGGTTGCAGGTCTATGTGCCCCTGTTTTACCTACAGCTCTAGCTTTTTCCTGATGTCTTAGAGTAATTACTTATAGTATCACCTTCATTGTTAAGTGTCTCAGTTTAGTTAATAAATTATATGATTACCTAAATTATAAGATTATAAATTATATATATACATGCCTACATATTTACTCAGTTTTTATCATATTAAAATCAAGGGTAACTATTCTACATTGGGAAAAGTTAGGGAAAATAACTTACATACTGAAAGCAAATTGAAAAAAATATAATCCAAACATTTTGTCACTGGGGCACAAATAAAAATTTGGAAAAGTCAAACTCAAGATCATTTTTGCTTTTGACCAAAGCTAGGCAAGTGTGCTCTCTGCACATTGCTAGATCTCCTTTCTGACAAGTTGGTGGATGTTGAGATCTTGCTGCATTAGCACTTTAGTGCTTTCAATAGACATCTTTTTCAATTGCACCCTGTGAATCTACCCCAAAACAAATTTAAATATTAAATAATGATCCATTTATATGATCAAATACATAATGTATATTATTCTATGGAATTAAAATGTTTAGAACTATGCATTTTCTTATTATGTATTGAGGTTATAATTTTATAAGTGTCATTCTTTTTTTTTTTTTTTTTTTGAGACAGAGTCTCACTCTGTCACCTGGGCTAGAGTGCAGTGGTGTGTTCATAGCTAACTACAGCCTCAAACTCTCAAACTCCCGGCCTTGAGCAATCCTTACACCTCAGCTGGAACTACAAGAACACTATGTCCTTCTTGGATAATTTTTTTAATTTATTGTTTTAAAGATGGGGTCTTACTATGTTGCCCAGGCTGGCCTCGAGCTCCTGGACTCGAGTGACTCTCTCACCTTGGCCTACTAAAGTGCTAGGATTACAGGCATGAGCCACCATGCAAAGCCCATGTATCATTCTTATAAGTTTTCTTTTTGTGCTTTTTCATTTAAAATTTTTAAGTTTAAATGAATATGAAAATTTTAAATTTTAAATAAAAATTTTAAATTAAAAATTTTTCATTTAAAATTTTAGCCCTATGTGCAATGAGGCTACACACTCTGGAGTCAGTGGAGACCACATAGGAAATAGATATAAGGTCTCTCCCAGTTAGAGAATTATCAACAGAGTTCTGTGAAGAGCAGAACTCACACTCTATCCAGAAATAATGAAAAGTCCATCACTTATGGTGTCAACAGAAGCTGAGTGGGGGACCTGGAATTGTACTCGCCCCCAGAATTAAAAAAGCAGTACCTTCTACCCACTACCAATGTGCTGTCAAAAGAAGGCACCTCAAATAGAAATTCTAAATAAGATCCAGAGTCTCATGACATGTTACCACACATCACCTCCACACACAATAATAATAATAGTGCCTCTTGGACCTGTGGGACTATAATAAAAAAAAATCTAATTTTTATGTCATCTGAGTCTTTGAAAAAGAGGAGCAAAAGAGCAGGAACAAAAAAAAAATACATGAAAAAAAAAATGGCTGAAAATTTCACACATTTGACAGAAGATATAAATCTATAGATTCAAGAATCTGAGCATAACCCAAACAGAATAAACCTAGAGAAATCTACACTAACACACTTCATAGTCAAATTTCTATAAATTCAAAACAAAGAAAAAGTTTGTAAAGCAGCAAAAGAGAAATGACAGCTTATCTGTAAGAATTATAAGTTGAATTATAGAGGATTTCTCATCACAAATCATGGATGGAAGTGGCATGACATTTTTCAACGGTTGAAAGGAAATAACTTTCCACCCAGATTCCATATGCAGTGAAAATAACCTTCAGGAATGAAAAAAATCATGAAATTGTAAGACAAAGAAAGACAAAATTCCATACCCATTTATGTTAAAAAAAAAAAAAAACTCAGAAAACTATCGTAGAGAAGTATTTCCAATTAATAAAGAGCACCTACAAAAAAAGCTATAGCTAAGATTATACTTAATGGTGAAAGACTGAATGCTTTCTTCCTAAAAAACGCAAGGATGAACTGAGAAATATACCCATGCAAATATGCCAAACCAATTTTTGAAAAAGATGCCAAAGCAATTCAATGGAGGAAAGATAGTCTTGTATTGGAGCAATTAAATATCCAAGAGTAATAATAATATAACAACACAATTTCAACTTATTTGTCTCAACTTGTATAAAAATTAACTCAAAATTGACCACAGATTAAAATATAAAATATAAAATGTTATCTATCAGGAAAAAGTAAGAGAAAATTTTCAGGATCTACAGTAAGGCAGAGTTCTTGGAAATGGTACCAAAAATATTATGTATAAAAAGAAAAAAAAGATAAATTGAACTTTATAAAAATTATAAATTTTGCTCTGCAAAGCCCCTTTAATAAGATAAAAAGACTACCTACAGACATAAAAAAACACATACGTAGTATCTACTAGGTCATTACAAATGAAATGTCTGATTTTGAATCAAAAGTGTAGTTTATCATACTTAAAACAAGAAGAAGTGCAATTAATCAAAGTATGTCCCTAAACAGTTTTTCCATCTTAACAGTCACTTACTTATGCCACCAGCAAAGATACCTGGAGAGTGAGTGGCAATGAAATTGCAAAAGGCTTTTTCCATTGCTTGTTGAGAATTGAATATTTTTCTTTGCAAGAAGTCTTCCAAAAACTGGAAGAAGTAGCAGTCAGTTGGTGCAAGGTGTGGTGAATATCATGGATGACAGAGGGTTTTCAAGTCCAAGCCTCTGTAGTTGGAGCACCATTGTTTGTGCAACATGTGGTTGAGTGTCATATTGCAAAAGGATTGGCCTGTTGCTATTGACCAATCTTGGCTGTTTAATCACAAGCAGCCTCATCATTTCCTCCAATTGTTTGCAGTAGTTATCCACTCTAATTAACCAGATTTCATGAGGCTGTAGACGATAATACCAGAGCTGGATCATCAAACAGACACCATCAGCTTTTTTTGATGAGTATTCAGTTTTGGACTGTTTTTCGGGACATCATCTTTATCAAACCATTGTGCCAAATGCTCGTGATTGTCAAAAAGAACCCATTTTTCATCACACCTAACAATATGGTGTAGATACAGTTCTCCTTTATGTTGTGACAGCCAAGAAAGGCAAGCTTCCAGACGATTTCTTTTCTGATCTTCATTTAATTCATGCAGAACCCATCTATGCAGCTTCTTCACCTTGCTAATGTCTTTCAAATGGTCCAATATTGTTGGAATAGTAGCATCAAGCCTTGTTGCTAATTCACATGTAGGTTGAGATAGATTTTCTTCCACTACAGCTTTCAGCTCATCATTATTTACCTTGATCTAAGGTCACCCACATGGCTTATTTTCAGGATTAAAATCACCAGAATGGAACTTCTAAAACCAACAACATACTGTGTGTTCATTAGCCACATATTTCCCAAACACTTTGTTGATATTTTGAGCTGTCTGTACTGCATTGATTCCACAATAAACACATATTCAAAAATAACACAAATTTTTGACTTATCCGTGGTTTTACAATAATTGCTCTAAAAATATAATTGAAAAATATATATTGAAAGATAATAACAAGCCCAAACATGCATTTGAAAGAAGGTGGATGTACCTCTAAAATAAAATAAAATAAATAAAATAAAATAAAAAGAAGTGTGAAAGTGAAATGTCAGAGATATCAATTGTCAAGCTTAGTACTTAAGGAAATCAGACATTCCATACTTAATAACCTAATAGTGTATATTAAAAAAATTCTTACTACTCAAGAGTAAAAAAAAAATCAGAAAGTAAGAAAAAGATGTGAAGAGACATTTCATGGAAGTGTGGAAGTGGACATACAGATAAGCACAGGTAATGATCTTCAATATCATTAGTCATTAGAAAATTGGAAATTAAGCCAAAATATAATAATACACCCACCTAAATGGATAAAATAAAAAATAGTTACAGTAACAAATGCCAGCTAGAATATGGAGACATGTATCACTCACATATTGCTGGTAGGAATGTAAAATGTTATAATTATTTAAAAAAAACAGTTTGGCAGGTTCTTATACAATGAAACATACAACTACTATATGATACAACAATTGTACTCCTGAGCATTTATCCCAAATAAATGAAGACTTATGTTCACCTAAACATTTGTACATGAATGTTTATAGCAGATGTATTCATAATACAGATAGTCAAAAACTGAGAACTTCCCAACTGTCCTTTCAAGAAACTGGCACATGCATATCGTGGAGTACTACTCAGTTTTGTAAGCATGAATCTTCAGAGAATTATGCTGAAAGAAAAAAAAAAAAGCAAATTCCAAAAGCTTACCAATTATATGATTCCATGAATATAATATTATTAAAATGGCAAAATTATAAAAATAAAAACAAATTATGGTTACCAGGGATCAAAGAAGGTATGTGGATGGATGTTAATTGGGTGTGACTAAGAAATGACAATATATATAACCTTGCAGTAAAGTAAATATTCTTTATCTTTACTGTTTCAATATTAACATCATGGTTGTGACTTTGCATTATATTAATAGTTATACAAGATGTTACCATGAGGGAAATGGGATAAAGAGTGCAAAGGGCCTTTTTATATTAACTTTACAAGTGCCTGTGAATTAACAATTATATGAAAATGAAACATCTATTAAAAGAAAAACATAATCATCACTGGATTTTGATAGCTGTCACAGAAAAAAATACAAGAAAAAATAGTTTCCCTGTGTGAATGAACAGTTATATTTTCATCTTATAAACTATGCTGCAATAAACATCTTTGTAAATATAGGCTCTTGATTTTATTTCCATGTAGATTTTGGCAAATGGGATCAGTAGGTCAAATGTTTTACATTTTAATAGATTTTAACAAATTCCTTTCCTAACATGTTGTAACACTAGGTCTTCCAGTAGTAGTATACAAATGTATCTCCCCATCATCTCTAAACTACACAAAATAAAGTTTGTTATTCATTTTTATAATTTGCTAGTCTGCCAATTTTCATGTCCAAATGTTTAAATTTTCTATTCTTATGCCTGATGGCCATATGGATTGCATTTCTGTATCTTAGTCATAATGTTGCCCATTCTCTATTTTATTTTGTCTTCTCTATTATCAACCTGTAAGTGCTCTCTGTGTATTATAGATTTTGTGTTCTCTGCATGATATATATTGATATATAATTTTATCCAAGTTTGTTATTCACATATTGCTTTTGTTTATGGTATCTTTTAGCAAACTAAAGCTTAAAATTAAGTAAAATACAAATTTGTCCTATTATTTTATACACTCTAGTTTTGGAATTTTGGATAAGAGTTCTTACTCCTCACCACTACCTGCAAACAACTGCACACAGATTATTGAAAGATTTTTTATACTTTTAATATTTTAATAATATGACATCTAATACTTTTAATAGTTTATACTTTTAATATTTTTATACTTCTAAAATACTGTAATATTTTAAAAATATGATACATGTATAGATACAAATTGACTTTTTTCTATATATAAAAATATCAAATTATGTAAAAATCACTAAATAAATCACTCATTATTTTTTCACAGAACTGAAATGTCATATTTATAGTATGTTATCTAAGTACTACAATTCACTTCTGGATTTTCTTTTCTGTTCCTCTGATCTACAAATATGACAAATTCATATTTATTTGATAACATTTCCAAAATTCGGATATCTTACAGATCAGGCCTTCCCTTCATCGGTGTTTATCTTTTTATAGTCTCACTTTCTTTCAATTTCATAATAAATAAAATTGTATTAATTGTATATAAACTTCAATTCATATAATTCTATAAATATAACTAAAATTAACACTTGGAGAACTGAAATTTGGGCTATTTTTTTTTGCTCAAATCCTATTTTTTTCTGGAAAGATTAAAATAGAAGTTTCTGCTCCTAGTATTGGTCAACTATTTTCTTTCAACCCAACCCTCCTGTGGATAACAACTCTAAACTCTGGACAAACAATTGTCTAAAGGTACTTGACAGTAACAAAGTGTAGGCAGATACTGGAAGGAAGTTGAAAGTTGAAAGAAAAGAAGGAACATTTCACTGAATAAATTTCTGTGTTTCTTTTTTTAAATGTTTTTTATGGCTTTTAGCTTTAGGGTAGGTCACAGATTACATCGTGTGGGCGGTTAAAACATGGGTATAAAATCTGCAGTCTTACCTCTTAAGTACTAGAGAAAAAAGTTGAGACAACTATAGAAGCTGGAAATTAAAGGAGATATCCCACGTAGGAGTGAGGCAGAGAGGGACACTCCAAATTCTGAGCATAAACTCGGTACAAAACTCCGGATAAATCACACATGTCTATATCAGTTTCCAAGCAACCCAGTAAAAGTTAAAGCTAATATAACTTTACATAAAGTTCAGCTACCACCCACTCCACAAGAGTCAAGGGTTTGCAATTTAAATGCAGCTAGTTTTATCTGAATCTTGTTTATGACACCTTGCAGATACACAAGACTATGTTATGTTATGTTTCTCCAATGAGAAAGAGAAAGAAATAAAGAGAGAGTGTATGCGTGTATCTCTTTCTCTCTGTCTCCCTTTTCTACCTACACACACTCTTTGGAGGAACAAAACAGGATTTTATATCTCATTTTATGTGCTTAAATATAATTTCATAATTTAAAATATTGTTCCTGTGGCTTTGTGTTTATTACTTTAGATTATTTAGCTTTGCCATTAATAATATACTTTTATCCCTACTCCCTCTGGTGTCTTTTTTTTTTTTTTTTTTTTTTTTATTTTGGCATATTATGGGGGTACAGATTTTAAGGTTTCAATAAATGCCCATTTCCCCCCCTCCCCCCAAAAGTCTGAGTCTCCATCATGACCATCCCCCAGATGGTGCACATCTCACTCATTATGTATGTATATACCCGCCCCCCTCCCCCCTCCCACCTCCCCAATACCCTATAACTGTAGCACCTATGTGTCCACTTAGGTGCTACTCAGTTAATACCAGTTTTCTGGAGAATATATCTGGTGCTTGTTTTTCCATTCTTGGGATACTTCACTTAGTAGTATGGGTTCCAGCTCTAACCAGGAAAATATAAGATGTGCTATATCACCATTGTTTCTTAGAGCTGAATAGTACTCCATGGTATACATATACCACATTTTATTAATCCATTCTTTGATTGATGGGCACTTGGGCTGTTTCCACAGCCTTGCAATTATGAATTGTGCTGCTATAAACATTCGAGTGCAGGTGTCTTTTTTGTAGAGTGTCACTGGATCATTTGGGTAGATGCCCAGCAATGGGATTGCTGGATCAAATGGTAGATTCAGTTGTATCGCTTTAAGGTATCTCCATATTGCTTTCCACAGAGGTTGAACTAGTTTGCAGTCCCACCAGCAGTGTAGGAGTGTTCCTCTCTCTCCGCAACCACGCCAGCATTTATTGTTTGGAGACTTTTTGATAAAGGCCATTCTCACTGGGGTTAAGTGATATCTCATTGTGGTTTTGATTTGCATTTCCCTGATGATTAGAGATGTTGAGCATTTCTTCATATGTTTGTTGGCCATTCTTCTGTCTTCTTTAGAAAAATTTCTGTTCAAGTCTTTTGCCCACTTTTTAATGGGGTTATTTGATTTTTTCTTCCTAATTTTCGTGAGTTCTAAGTATATTCTAGTTATCAGTCCCTTATCGGATGCATAGGATGCAAAAATTTTCTCCCATTCTGTAGGTTGTCTGTTTACTTTCATGACTATTTCTTTGGCTGTGCAGAAGCTTTGTAGTTTGATCATGTCCCATTTATTTATTTTTGTTGCTGCTGTGATTGCCTTTGGGGACTTCTTCATAAACTCTTTGCCCAGGCCGATGTCTAGGAGAGTGTTTCCAACTTTTTCCTCTAGAGTTCTAATAGTTTCATATCTTAGGTTTAAGTCTGTTATCCAGCGTGAGTTGGTTTTTGTGAGAGGTGAAAGGTGTGGGTCCTGTTTTAGCCTTCTACAGGTGGCTATCCAGTTTTCCCAGCACCATTTATTGAAGAGAGATTCTTTTCCCCAGCGTATGTTTTTGTCTGCTTTGTCAAAGATGAGATGGCTATATGAGGATGGTTTTATATCAGGATTCTCACATCTGTTCCACTGGTCAATATTCCTGTTTTTGTGCCAATACCATATTGTTTTAATTACTACAGCTTTGTAGTATAGTTTGATATCTGGCATATTAATGCCTCCCATTTTGTTTTTGTTGCCTAGAATTGCTCTTGATATTCGGGGTCTTCTTTGGTTCCATACGAAGCGTAAAATTATTTTTTCTATATCTGTGAAGAATGCTGATGGGATTTTAATAGGTATTGCATTGAATCTGTAGATCAGTTTGGGTAGTATAGACATTTTGATGATATTGAGTCTGCCGATCCACGAGCATGGTATGGATTTCCATCTGTTTACATCCTCTGCTATTTCCTTCCTCAGTGTTTCATAGTTCTCCCTGTAGAGGTCTTTTACCTCTTTGGTTAAATATATTCCTAGGTACTTTAATTTCTTTGTTGCTACTGTGAAGGGAATTGAGTCTTTGATTTGGTTCTCAATTAGATTGTTGTTGGCGTATATGAATGCCTCTGATTTCTGTGTATTAATTTTGTATCCTGAGAGTTGACTAAATTCATTGATCAGTTCCAGGAGTTTCTTGGTTGAATCCTTGGGGTTTTCTAGATACAATATCATATCATCAGCAAACAGTGAAAGTTTGATCTCTTCTGCCCCTATTTGGATACCTTTGATTCCATTTTCCTGTCTGATTGCTGTAGCCAAGACTTCCAGCACTATGTTGAACAGAAGTGGAGATAGTGGGCAGCCTTGTCTGGTTCCAGTTCTAAGTGGGAATGATTTCAATCTTTCCCCATTCAGTATGATGTTGGCTATGGGTCTGTCATATATGGCTTGTATCATTTTTAGGTATGTCCCTTCTATGCCTATTTTCTTAAGTGTTCGTATCATGAAAGGGTGTTGAATTTTGTCAAAAGCTTTTTCTGCATCTATTGAAAGAATCATGTGGTCTTTGTTTTTGCTTCTATTTATGTGGTGAATTGCATTTATAGATTTACGTATGTTGAACCATCCCTGCATCCCTGGGATGAAGCCCACTTGGTCGTGGTGGATTATTTTTTTGATAAGTGTCTGGATTCGGTTAGCTAAGATTTTGTTGAAAATTTTTGCATCTATATTCATTAGGGATATTGGTCTGTAGTTTTCTTTTTTTGTTGCATCCTTTCCTGGTTTTGGGATCAGAGTAATATTCGCTTCATAAAAGGTGTCGGGGAGGTTTCCGTTCTTTTCGATGTTGTGGAATAGTTTCTGCAAGATAGGTACTAGTTCTTCTTTGTAAGTATGGTAAAATTCAGGTGTGAAGCCATCTGGACCAGGACTTTTCTTTTTAGGGAGATTTTTAATTGCTGTTTCTATTTCAGCTGTTGAGATTGGTCTGTTCAGGGAATCTATTTCTTCCTGGTTGAGCCTAGGGAGGCTGTGTGTTTCTAGAAATTTGTCCATTTCCTCCACATTTTCCAGTTTGTGTGCATAAAGATTTTTGTAGTATTCATAAATTGTATCTTGTATCTCTTTGGGATCAGTTGTGATATCTCCTTTTTTATTCCTGATGGAGCTTATTAGAGATTTCTCTTTTCTGCTTTTCGTTAGCTTAGCCAATGGTGTGTCAATTTTGTTTATTTTTTCAAAGAACCAACTTTTTGTTTTATTAATCTCCTGAATAGCTTTCCTGTTTTCAATTTCGTTTAGTTCTGATTTGATCTTGTTGATTTCACTTCTTCTGCTGGGTTTGGGGTTGGTCTGTTCTTCTTTTCCAGCTCTTTGAGTCGTTTCATTAGATTGTCTATTTGTGATCTTCTTGCCTTTTGGTTATAGGCATTTATGGAGATAAACTTTCCTCTCAGAACTGCTTTAGCTGTGTCCCAGAGGAGTTGATAACTTGTCTCTCCATTGTCGTTTTCTTCATAGAAGTTTTTTATTTCTGTCTTGATTTCTTCATTTACGAAGTAATCATTTAGTAGGAGGTTGTTTAATTTCCACGTTTTTGTGTAGAAATGTGAGTTTCTGTTAGGGTTGATTTCTAGTTTTATTCCACTGTGATCTGAGAAGGTACATGGTATGATTTCTATTTTTTTAAATTTCTTGAGATTTTCTTTCTGTCCTAGGATATGGTCAATCTTAGAGAATGTCCCGTGAGCTGATGAGAAGAACGTATATTCAGTGGATTTTGGGTAGAATGTTCTGTAGATGTCTGTCAGACCCAATTGTTCTAGAGTTTTGTTTAAGTCCAATATTTCTTTATTAATTTTCTGTTTGGAGGATCTGTCTCGTGCCGTCAGTGGGGTGTTGAAATCCCCGGCGATTATGGAGTTGCTATTAATCCATTTGCTTAGCTCCAGTAAGGTTTGCTTTATGAATCTGGGTGCACCTAAGTTGGGTGCATATATATTTAAAATTGTTATCTCTTCTTGTTGGACTGTGCCCTTCACCATTATATAATGACCCTCTTTGTCTTTTACTACTTTTGTTGGTTTAAAAACTAAATCGTCTGAAATTAGAACTGCCACACCAGCCTTCTTTTGGCTTCTATTTGCTTGGAATATTGATCTCCACCCTTTTATTTTTAGTCTATATGCATCCTTGCAGGTTAGATGTGTTTCCTGAAGACAGCATATACTTGGCCTGTATTTTCTTATCCATTCAGCCAGCCTATGTCTCTTGAGTGGAGAGTTTAAGCCATTCACATTTATTGAGAGAACTGATAGGTAAGGTAGATTACTGATCATTCTGTTGGGTTGGATGTTGTTGCTATGATTTCTGTCTTGAGCCATTGTAATATCTGGCCTTTAATATCTTTGGGTTTTGGTTGTTTTTATATTCGTGGGTTATTTTTATGATGTTCCGTGCATAACGCTGTTTTAAGTACTTCTTGTAGGGCTGGTCTTGTCTTGGTGAATTCTCTGAGCCTTTGCTTGTCTGAGAATGTTTTTATTTCTCCTTCATATACGAAGCTTAGTTTTGCAGGGAATAATATTCTAGGCTGGGCATTGTTTTGTTTCAAAAGAGTGAGAATGGGGCCCCAGTCTCTCCTTGCTTGTAAAGTCTCATTAGAGAAGTCTGATGTTATTCGAATTGGCTTTCCCTTGTATGTTACTTGCTTCTTTTGTCTTACAGCTCTTAGAAGGGCCTCTTTAGTTGATACTTTGGTTAGTCTGATGACTGCATGTCGTGACGTCTTCCTGTTTGCGTTGAATCTCCCAGGGGTCCTCTGAGCTTCTTGAAATTGTATATCAAGATTTTGAGCAAGGCCTGGGAAATTTTCCTCTATTATATCTTCAAACAGCTTGTCCAACCCTTGAGTGTTGTCTTCTTCCCCTTCCTGTAACCCTATGACCCTCACATTAGGTTTCTTCACATAATCCCACAGCTCTTGTAGGCTTTGCTCTTTTCTCTTGTTTCTCTGCTCTATTTCTGTGACTGATTTATTTAATTGGAGGGTGTTATCTTCAAGCTCTGAGATTCTTTCTTCTGCTTCATCTACCCTGTTCTTGAGACTTTCCACTGTATTTTGTAGTTCCTTGAATTGATTCTTCATTTCCAGGAGTTCGGTTACACTTTTCTTCAATGTGTCTATTTCGTTTCTCATATCCTGGAGATTTTTTGTGGTTTCTTGGTGCTGGTTGTTGAGTTGTTGTTGCAGCTGGGTGAGTGTTCTTATGTTCCACATACGAAATTCCTCTTCTGTCATATTGGTTGCCTGGTTTTGGTCGGTGTCCGTTTCTAGGGGGCTGGTGCTCCTCTTTGGGGGTGTGTTTTCCGTTTGGTTCTTCATATTTCCTGAGTTCTTTCGCTGATTTCTTCCCATGTCGATCAGTTGTTGTTTCTTTCCTTAGGTTATTGTTTGGGTATTCACACACCTTGTTTAGTTTCTGAGGCGTTAGGTGGTGCCTGTGGGTGAAATTGGACCACTCCCTGTATATTGAGTCAGTGGATGCCGTGGAAAGGCTGTGCAAGATGCCGTCCCTGTCAGTAGGTGGCGTTTGCTTGGAGGAACAGGCTATGGTGTTGATTTTGAGTCCTGTTATCAGCTCTCGTTCTGGGCGGAGCTGGGTTGGATAAGCCTGCCCTCAGGCCGTTAGCAGGGGTCAAAGTTCTGTTCTCTGCTGTCAGGGTGGGGCTGGAATGGTCCCGCTCAGCCAGAAAGTCTGGGTGTGGGGGTGGGGCTGTCTGAGACCCGCAGTCTGCAGCAGGCCTCGCTTCTTTCCACCCTCCCCAACTCCGCAGCTACTCCTGGGCCTCTGCCAGCAGGCCAGACCACAAGCTACCAGGCCTCCCCGGACTGTGATGCCGGCGGGGAGGTTCCCTGCACAGGAACGCCACCTGGGTTGGGCGCACGGCCTCCTCCTGGGAGGAGGGTTGCCCTCTAGGACGCCGATCCGCCCATGGAGGCACACAGACCTCAGTAGGCTGTTCTCGTATAACCCTTCTGTGCCTCGGGCAATGCTAGCCCTCGGTGCAGGGGATCTGGTCTGCAGGTCCGACCTCTGGGTCCCAGAGTTCAAACTGTATTCCCACCAGGGAGAGGATTTCCGGTCCTAATTCACCCACAGGGAGCCCAAGCTGGGTCTATGTCTCTCAGTCTCTGAGTCGGCACCGTTTTCCTGGGAACACGGTGCCAGCAGCACCTGGGAGGGCGGGTGGGGTCCCAAACGGGAAGGTCCCGTTCCCTGGAGGTGCCTCCGGCTGGTGGCTGTATTGTCTCTCTGGGCAGCCGCGGGTAGGGTCGGCGGAGGGGGGGAGGAGGCAATATGGCGCCTGCCGCATGGCTCGGGTCTGTGCACACGGAGGTGTCCGGAGGAAGTTGGGAACCTGGTGCCACGTCTGCTACAGGCTCACCGTTGGCAGGCGGCGGCCATCTCTGGGCTGGTGTCCGCAGGTCTCTCCACCCGCTGGGGAGCCCACCAGCAGTCCCGAATGCAGGGGAGGGGAAACAACAGATCCACCTACCCTTGCCACTGGTCTCCGGGCTGCTCCGGTGGTCTCAGCCTCCAGTTCTCCTCCGCAGCCTCCTCCGGTGGAGTCTCCCGGGGTCTCAGGTACCCCTCCTTCCGGCCCCTGTCTGCTGTATGCTCGTCTTCTTGCTTCTTTCCTCTAGTTTCTGCTAGAATCTGTCTTTTTTGCAGAGACCCTCTGTCTGGCGGTGTTATTCGTCCGCCATCTTGCTCCGCCCCCCCTATTCTCTCCCTCTGGTGTCTTTAATATTATCATTCCTATTTAATATTATTATTCCTTTAATATTATCATTCCTATTCCTATTCCTATCATTCCTATAGACATGGGCTATTTTTATAAATTTAATCATTACCTAACTATATTGTGAGATATTTTATTGATTTTTTTTTATTTTAAACTACTGTGTTTTCTAGTTGTATAATTCTGACATTGGCAAAATGATAATTTTTCCTAATAGATGCACAAGATAGTTTGTTCTAGTTTTTCTGAAGTTGCAAGAATATTGGAGAACTTATTTACTGATATGGTGACTAGAGGCAACCTATAGTTTCTAATTGTAAATGGGATCATTTTGTTGTTTTGACTCTTATAGAAAGTAATATTCTTCTATTCCTATTTTTATAATTCATTCATTAGGAAAGTTTATCTTTGCCAAATAACATTTTAGAGTTTATTGTTATTAACTTATGAATTTTTAGCTTTAATAGAGAGATTTCTGATATGTACCTATGCAGTCAAATTATACTCAGATAATAAATTCTGCTTGATATTACTATATGATATTCTATTCTGTGTTATCTGTGCAGGTTTATTAATATTTAGGAAGTTACATTCATTTTGGTTCATTTTTATTGACTTTATTGAGGCACAATTTGCCTAATGTAAAATTCACACATTTTAAGTGTAATGGTTCAATGGATTTGAAAAAATTCATATACTAGGGTTATAAAACTTTTATATCAAGTTATAAAACTTTTCCATCATCCCATAAAGTTCCTTTGTGCCTTTTGGTAGCAAATGCCTGATTCCCCAGTTTCTGTTTCAGACACAACTGATCTGATTTCTACCATAGATAAGTATATCTACTTATAGAAATTCATATAAAGAATATCCCACAGTACCAATCTTGGCTTATTTTGCTCAGCATATTGCTTTTGAAATTCAGACACACTATTTCATGTGTTTCAGTAGTTCATACTTTTTATATTGGCTGATGAAAATCTCACAATATGAACATAGCACAGCTTATGTATTCCTTCACATGTTGATGGTTATTCAGGTTGTTTCCTGTTTCTACTATTACATATAAAACTTATTAATAATTATGGATAAGAATGTTTGGACAATTTTTTTATTTCTTTTGATAAACATAGGGGTGCAATTGCTGGGTCATATCTCACATTTCTAATTTTTTTTTTTAATTTAGCTTCTATGTTGTTTTGCATACACTGCATTATATGTGTTCTAATACCCTCATAATCTATGTCTCTTAGCACAACATAATGTTATTCTTTATACTATTTAGTGTTTTTAATTTTAAATTTTCTCTGTATCATATTAATATCATCATTCTTTTTTGTATTCACAAAATCTTGTTTTTATTTGCTTATCCATATATTTTAAAGTGCTGTTATTTTGTTTGACATATTTCTTAACTATCTTTTTTTGCTATGTTATTTAAGATAACTAACAGATCCATCTGTTACACACAGGAAAAAATAAGGAGCAATTTCTCATATAAGTTTCTCTCCCAGATCTCTAAGATATCTATATATGATTCCTCTTATTTTGGAAAACTCTCCCCCTTCTGTCAAATTACAACTCTCTTCTACCTTAAAATTCCTGTCAAGATAAAATTTAACCAAATGCATGAACTAGATCCTTATTGTAGTGACATAGTAATCTCCATTCACCAGCCAATTTCTGATGAAATTCAAGCTCTCACTATGATAATTTCTTCACATTGTATTAATTAATTGCTAATTAATTTTAATCTGTTGAAATTTTAAAATAAATATTAAATAAAAGTCTTGGAAATTTTTTGGAAAGTAAAACTTTAAGAATTTTGTGTTTATATACTGTTTGGCAAACTGCAGCTTGAACATTTCACCAGAGGCTTCTTCAGAAATATTCAGAAGCTCAATAGATTTTTCAGGGCTTTTGGTTCTGTCAGCAGAGTTGACATCAATTTGCAGTAACAATGTTCACATACTTTTGAATACATAATAGGCAAGAGTCTATACAATGATACTAAATGTTTAATTTTAATACTTACCTTGTCATTCTTTAAATATTTCTCCTCTTTAGAATTAAAAGGGTCTCAAAAAGTCATTAGGGTTTTTAAATAACGCTGGATGAATAAAAGTTTTCTTCAAAAGGTTAACAGAACCCATAACTCCTCAAATAGAGAAAACACAGATGATCTCTTCTGGTAATTATTAAAGGTCATATTTTAATCTAGCACCTGAAACTGATAATATGGAACAGCCACAAGACTATAGTAGAAGGTCATAACATCCCACTGAATTTAAAATGTATTACAATAAAATCATTTAAACAGTATTTTTTAAAAAATTATTGGGCTTAACCAAGTTTAAACTATTTCATTTGTTGTGGATATTATTAGGGAAATATGTAGCTAAATCTTTTTGTGGCAATTACAATAAAAAAAAATAAATTAGATAGAATACAATAATATTATTTTTTATTTTTGTGTATTTCCTTTGATTTTATAAGGCATAAAAATAGTTTTGATAAATATTGATTTTCAAACAATATCTTGATCCAATTTTTTAAATTTAAAATAATTTTTAAAAATTTTCTTTCCTCCATATTTGTTTCCTGCCAGAAGAAATATCTGATCAATTGCTCTAGTAAAAATTGTCTAAAGTGCATATTAAAACAATTCCAAACTTCAATTCTGTGATATTGCCTTTCTCTTGGTACATAAGTTCTAGTGTATGATATAACATAGGATGACTGTAGTTATCAATAATTTATTTTATATTTCAAAACAGCTGAAAGAGAAGATTTGAAATATTCTCAACACAAAGAAATGATAAATATTTGAAGGGATGGGTATGCTAATTACCCTGATTTGATAATTATACATAGTGTTCATGTTCCTATAAAGGAAATACCTGGGGCTGGGTAATTTATAAGGAAAAGAGATTTATGTGGCTCATGATTCTGCAGGCTACACAAGAAGCATAGGATCAACATCTGGTTTTGGTCAGGGCTTCAGAGAGCTTCCAATCAAGGTGGAAGAGAAAGGGGGAGCATGCATGTCACATGGCAAGAGCAGGAGCAAGAGAGGGAGGACGTAGTGCAAGGGTCCTTTAAACAACCAGCTCTTGTGTGAACTAATAAAATGAGAACTCATCCATTATCACTGGAGAACACCAAGCCATTCATGTAGGATATGCCCTCATGATGCAAACACCTCTCATCAGGCTCCATATTCAACAGTGGGGATCAAATTGCAACAAGAGATTTGGAGGGACCAAACATTCAAACTATATAAAACTTCATTATTATTTAATATGCATGAAAAAGTTATGATTGAAAAAATATTATTATTGAAATACATATTTCTTCAAAATACGTGATGATTTGTTGCATCCACAGCAAGAGTCAATAATTTTACTGGCTTTTAATCCTTGTTTATAATAAACCCTATGAAACAGTTATTTTTATGACAACATTTACCATGTCAAAGTAGGGTTAAATTGGTTATCAAAGTTTACCACATAAATTACGAATAGATAAGAACTACAGGGCTGCATTCTGAAATGTTGGTTCTTGGTTCATTCAGTGCACTCATGGCCAAAGAATGACCAGACACACCAAAGTAAGGCAAGCAAGAAAATGAGGTTTATTGAGGAGAGAAAGATAGGATTATAGCGCAAGAGCAACAGAGTAAGATACATACATCACAGATGACAACTGGATCCCTTGTCATAGCAAAAAAGAGAGAGCAAAGAAATAAAAGAAAAAGAAAAAGAAAACAGGGCATATTTATGGTCTGGGTCTTGTTTTATTTATTTTTTTTTTTTTTGAGACAGAGTCTCGCTTGGTTGTCCAGGCTAGAGTGAGTGCCGTGGCATCAGCCTAGCTCACAGCAACCTCAAACTCCTGGGCTCGAGCAATCCTTCTGCCTCAGCCTCCCAAGTAGCTGGGACTACAGGCATGCGCCACCATGCCCAGCTAATTTTTTCTATATATATTAGTTGGCCAATTAATTTGTTTCTATTTATAGTAGAGACAGGGTCTCGCTCTTGCTCCGGCTGGTTTTGAACTCCTGACCTTGAGCAATCCGCCTGCCTCGGCCTCCCAGAGAGCTAGGATTACAGGCGTGAGCCACCGCGCCCGGCCTGGGTCTTGTTTTATAGTGTCCATATTGGGACCTCCCTCATGGCTCAGACATCACCATGAAATCACTTTTATTGGACAGTTGGGAATTATATGACCTGAGTCTTACTATGTATGCAGATCTCCTTAACAGTGGATGAATGTGTTCTGAAAGCCCATTTGAAGGGATGAACAACCACAGCACCCAATTTGGGCTCTAGACGACCCATAATCCTTTACTGTCTAAATAGCATTACTACACTCTCTATTCTAGAGGCCCAAATCATTGAGTAGGGCCATTGACTCATCTGGCTGCTTTCTGCTGAGTGGGGTTTATGATCCCATCTGGCGTGGCCTTTTATAGGTTCTCCAGGATTCTCTCCAGCAGACTTCAGTATATGATCTCAGTAGATTGTTGTAGTTGTAGGTGTTAGGAGGAGGTAGGTGTCAGAGCTAGCAGAGAACATAGAACCATTTGTAGCTTGATGGCCTCTAGATTGGATGAAATAAATTTAGTTAGAAAATTTATGAGGATCAGTTTCAATATAAGAATTCCAAGGACATAAAGTAATGGGGTGACCAGCTAAATTACCAAGGATGTCCACCAGAGCCTGAAGGTCTCACCTTGTGTCTAGAAATTGGAGACAGATGGTAGGATAGCATTGATGTTGTCCTGAACCTGTGCTGAATTGTTAACATAGAAGCAGCACTATTCTTTTAAGAACAAGCAGGTGCTGCATTCTGCTGCAGTTAGAAGATCCAGGGCCTGCCTATTCTGTAAGGTGACCCCTACCAGAAAATCTAACTGTTCCTGTAAGAGGACAAGTGAATGGCTAGCTTTTATCAGGGCTCATGCTTCCTCCACAGCCAAAGACTGTCGTAGGCCCAGGAATGGGCCTGTGACTAGTCTAGCAGCAGCTGCTGCTTCCATAAAGGCAAAAAACTGTGGTTTGGTTTGCCAGGGCAAAAGGTATCTTGTCCATGGACAACCAGTGTGTGCTACTTATCTTAAGGAGCCACAGCAGGAGGAGTCCTCTTGAACAGGTACTGGAGATCCTTCAAAGGAGTACATGAATATTTTTCTCTGATGTAGTAATCCTAGTCCTAAGGAGCCGGATGAGTTTCATTTTGATCCTTTCACAGTTTCACCAAGAATGATGGAACCAAATGGATGTTCCTTGGACCTGAGAAACAAAGGCAGGACTATTGTCACTTTGTAAGGACTGGATAAGGCCAAAACAAGGTTTAATGTCCTCTAGAAGTCTTTGGGAAACTTGAGCAGTCTTTTCAGTCCTGCAAAGAAAAGCTTCAGCCCAATGAGTGAAAGTGTCAATAAACACTAATAAGTACTTGAATTCTCTATAGGGAGTCATTTGGATGAAATCTATCTGCCAGTCCTTGCCAGAGTATGCCCCCATTCACTGGGCCAGAGAAGTAAGTTTTGCCTCAAAGCCCCTTGAGGATTATTGGTTTGGCAGACAGTACAATGTGAAGTGACCTATTTAATAGTGGAGACCTAGTTTGATGGGACAAGTAGGAATTATGAGAAATGAAGGTTCAATGATCATGTCCTCCCATAAACAAAGTAAAGGGAGAATAAAGAATTGTTTGATAGGGACTCTGGAGACTCTGGTGACCATACAGAATTGAGTGCTTAGTTTTCTGGAGCAGATGAGGAGGACAGAGTAGGCAGCCCAAATACCAAGAGGAAAATTTCCTGGCCTACCTGCCACCAGGAAGGTTACCCTTGGCTCCAACCCAGTGATTGCTATCTGCCAAGGGGCTGATGGGAGCAGCCTCCTTTACTATTGCACCATGATCCAGTCTGAGGACTGACTCATCTCCTAGGATAATCCTGTAGGACAGAATGAGGTCCAGTGACTTGTTTGATGGTGCTGATGACAAGGGGCCTTGGGCAGCTTGCCCTTGTTCTTAGACCAATGCCCTTTCTGTTGGCAGATGTGGCACCAGAGGTCCCTTCCTTTGGTTGGGGCTTTGGCTGTTGGTCTGAACGTGGTCACTAATGCTACCATTAACTGGGCATGTCTAACCTCATTTCTCCATCCATCTTCCGAGCCTGAGACTCAAGCTCAGAAGTTCTGTTATAGAAAACAGAACTAGTGGCAGCCACCATGTTGTCCAGGGAGGTGTTAGGGTCCTGGACAAGCTTCTGGAGTTTTTTCCCACTAATATCTGGTGCTGCTTAGGTCAAGAATTTCTCTTTTAATATCCATTGGCCCTCATAGGAGTTAAGACTGAGAGTGGTGTGTCTCTCTAATGCCTCCTGGAGCTGATCCAGGAAGGCTATGGGGTTTTCCTCAGGCTTCTGGGTTTGGGCAGAGACCTTGAAATAATTGACTGTTTTTTGCCTGGTGGCCTTGAGGCCATCCTGGATGCATACTAGAAAAATGTTCTTTCTCCCACCTCTCCTCTGAGGAATTATTATTCTACCCTGGGTCAGGTCAGTCATGGGCACTGCTGTTTCACCCACTGGATATCCAAGATCTGAAAGATATAATCCAGTTGCCAATTTTGTGTCTGTTTTAACACTCTGGATTTCTCAAAATCATTTAAAGTCTGCCATAAGATAACATGTACATCTTTCTAAGCCAAGGCATAGGCCAGACACAAATGCTGGAATGTCTCTACATACTTACCAGGTTGATCGGTATAGCTTACCAGAAACTGTTTTATTTGTTTTAACTACTATCTAAAGGTCTTATAGACCAGGGTTGGTCCAAGCTCCCCTGCTGCTTCCACCAAAGGTAGGAATGGAGTTTCTTTCTCCCCTGGTGGAGGTTCAGTGGGCACCACTTCCCCCTTTTTAGGACCACCTTTAGGCCTCCCTGGGTATGGGGGCAGCTCAGAACAGGTGGGAACCTGAGGAGGATCTCTCAACCACAGTCTTACTTGGCTTTGTACATACCTTGCACCACCAAGGATTTTCTCATAAATAAAAGAAAGCCTGTACATATGGTATTTTGTCCCATTTTTCTCCCTTTTGCAAAAGAGATTCAATTGTAAGATGGTGGGGTGATTTAGAGTCCCATGTGGCAGCCACTGTTCTCCCTATGTAACTTGTACTATGGCCAGGTGGTTGTGTAGAAGAAGATTAAATGTTTTTTATTCAAAGTGTCTGGATAAAACTAGGCCCAGTTTGAGGGGGAAAAGTGGGGGAAAGGAAAGAGAGAGCAACTGGGATCTGTTAGATGTGGGTTTTCCTAAGTAATGATCTGGATCAGGCTGCCAAGGAACAAAGGAAGAAAAATGGGAGCAACTGGGGTCTGTTAGAGCTGAGTTTCCCCATGTAATAACCTGGGCCCTGTGGCCAAGGAACAAAGCAGCAAAAGGGGAGAGGCTATCTCCACTGGGGTTTGTTAGCCCTGGGTGTCCCCACGTAACAGCCTGGGCCATGTGGCCAAAATACTGGTCAGGATGTCTCTTTTCTAATTTGTAGAAAGAGGGGCTCTTGCACAACCTCCCAAACCTAAGAACCTCTCATTGTTAAGTGCCAGAACAAGGATATCTGTTGATATAATGACCTGGTTCATTTGTAAAAGCACCAGTGATTGGGTGGCCAGCCGAGATAAGGAAGGCATTTCCTGGGACAGAGTGAAAGAAACAGCTTGAGGGTGAAGGAGAAGGACCCAATAAAACCAGAGTGTAGGTATTTAACTGTGCCTCACATGGAAGAGATATGGTGAGGACAGACACAGATGTGATGCCTCAAGATAACCCAGATCTGTTCATTACAGCCATGTCCACAGGCTGTATAAACCCTAAGGTCCTAAAAGTTCCCTAATAAATTAGGCACTGACTGAGTCCTATTTTCCATATTACCAGGCATATAAGTTCACTCCAAGTGAGTGAGCCAGGCACCAAATGACTCAGTGCCAACAAAACCAGGGGAGGGAACATTATTTAACCTTAACACAGGAAGGGGATGCAAACACCCTATCAGATGGGAAAAAAAAGAGTACATTATCAAAACAAAAACGAAGCCCAGAAGCACAAGAGTCACAGTACAGAGCCCTTTTTCCTAAAGTGAAACAAAATAAAAGACTTCTCCTTGACTATGAGGCCACGTTCCCAAACTCCTTGTCACAAACCTGGATTTAGCCAAGAACTCAACTGTGCAGTCTGAGAAATGATGAGGGTGGAAAAATGAAAACAAGCACTAGCACTCCCTCAAGTGCCGGTTGCAAGTAGGAAGACCCAAAGCAAGAGTTTATCATGGAGAAACATGAGCTGGCTTGCCTAGACAGAAACATACGAGTCACGGCACCAAATACGTTGAATTGCAGTCTGAAATGTTGGTTTTTGGTACACTCATGGCTGAAGAATGACCAGACACACCAAGTAAGGCAAGCAAGAAAATGAGGTTTATTTAGGAAAGATAGGATTATAGATCAAAAGAAAGATATAGATTTACTGATTGAGACACATACATCACAGATGATGACTGGACCCCTTTTCCTAGCAAAAATGAGAGAGAAAAAAGTAAAAAAAGGGCTTGATTATGATCTGGATCTTAATGTCTGGACTAGGACCTCTCTCATGGCTCAGATGTCACCATAGAACCACCTTGATTGGACAGTTGGTAGTTACATAAGTTGGGTCTTACTGTGCATGCAGATGTCCCATGAGCCTCTCTGAGAGCCCATTGTGGAGGGGGGACCACAATGGCACCCACTTTCATCCTTAGGATCCCTGAAATCCCTCACTATCTACCTAACAGAAGAAACACAGATATCTTCTTGGTTTTCCTTATTTACCTTGACCTATTGCACTCTATCCCTTAAATGACATTCTTCAAAGACTACAGAGTCTCATACAGTATTCTTAAAGTATAGGTCAAAGAACAGGTGTAGAATGGCTTGTAGGAAGTGAACTTAAAATGAAATGGGTGGAAAATATATAATGACAAAATATTTTCCAACATTTAGGTGAGAAAATGAAAGGACAACGCAAATAAGATGAAATTACTTCCTAATCCTCCTAGTTTCAGCTAAAAGACAGCTTTTGAGAATTAGAAATACAGTGGTTAGTAAAAAAAGGGCAATCAGAAAGCTATTGTGGGAAGATTTCCCTCTATTATATTTCTAATATGAAGAAATTCAAGACAGAGTCTCTGAATTATAAGATAATATATCATTGCCAATCATTTCAGAAGAAATGCAGAGAAAAAAAACAAACACTTTCTATTAATATTACATGTTAGAAACTGCCCTGGATACTTTTAAAAGTTAACAGATTTTGCTGATTGAGTGCAATTCATGGAATTGTATTTAAATTATAATATTTTATCCCCACAAAATCTCTAGTCAGAAGAAATTGAGATTTACAGGATTCAATACTGTGTATACTTATCAAAGTATACACAGCTTATAAGTGTGAGAATTATCATTAACCCAGTTTTGTTTACCTCAAACTTTTCATTGTGGGGTTGGAAGGACCAAATGCCTAAAACTTACATAAAACAGGTAGGAAATAAACTCTCAGAGCAAAGGACAGTGCTGCAATTGCATGCTGATGTTATCCATTTCCCCCAAAGACTCCATCAACATTATCTCTTATGCTGTAAACTGTGTGCAGGTATGACCTTGTGAGTTGAAACAAATAATCTTAAAACAAAAACAAACAAACAAAATGAGGGGTAGAAGTTGCTTTGACCTGTACCTGGCTTATTTCAGTTAACAAAATGTCCTCCAGTTTCATCCATTTTACTGCAAATGACAGGATTTCATCTTTTTTTATGGCTGAATGTTATTCCATTGCGTATATGTACTACATTTTCTTTTAACTGAGGTGAGATAATATCTCATTGTAGTTTTGATTTGTAATTCTCTGGTTAGTGATGATATTGAGCATTTTTTATATACATGTTGGCCATTTCTAGGGCTTCTTTTGAAAAATGTCTATTCGGATCTTTTGCCTATTTTTGAGTTGGATTATTTGTGCTTCTCTTATGGAATTGTTTGAAATCCTTATATATTTTGGTAATTAATCCCTTGTCAGACAGGCAGTTTGAAAGTATTTTCTCCCATTATGTGGCTTGTCTCTTCACTTTGTTGATTACATTCTTTGCAGATGCTTTTTAGCTTGATGTGATTCTTATTTGTCCATTTTTGTTTGGTTGCCTGTGCTTTCAAGGTGTCACTCAAGAATTCTTTGCACATACCAATGTATTGGAGCGTTCCCCAGTGATTTCTTTTACTAATTTTATAGTTTCAGGTCTTAGATTTACGTCTTTAATCCATTTTGGTTTGATTTTTTTATATAGAAAGATACATGTGCTCTAGTTTCATTCCTCTGTATATGGATATCCAATTTCCACTGCACCATTTCTTGAAGAGACTATCCTTTCCCCAGTGTATGTTCTTGGCACATTTACCAAAAGTGAGTTCACTGTAGATGTGTGGATTTACTTCTCCATTCTGTTCCATTGGTCTATGTGTTTGTTTTTATGCTAATGCCACATTGTTTGGGTTGCTATAGCTTTATAGTATAATTTGAAGTAAGGTAATGTGATTCCTCCAGTTTTGTTATTTTTGCTCAAGATGCCTTTGGCTATTCTGCATCTTTTGTGATTCTATATAAATTTCAGGATTATTTTTTCTGTTTCTGTGAAGAGTATCATTGGTATTTTAGTAGAGATTGCAATTGAATTTGTACATTGCTTTGAGTAATATGAACATTTTCATAATACTCAGTCTTCTAACCCATGAACATGAGATATCTTTTATTTTTAATGTCCTCTTTAATTTCTTTCATCAATACTTTATAGTTTTTATTGTGAAAATCTTTTACTTTTTTGGTTAAGTTTACTCCTATGTATTTTATTTTATTTATAGTTATTGTAAATGGGATTAATTTCTTGGTTTCTCTTTTAGACTGTTCACTGTTGGTATATATTTGTAGAAATGCTATTGATTTTTGTATGTTGGTTTTGTATCCTACAACTTTACTGAATTCGTTTATTAGTTCTAATAGTTTTCTGGCAAAGTCTGTAGGTTTTTCTAAACATAAGATTAAATCTTCTGCAAGCAAGGACAATTTGACTTTTTTCTTTCTATTTTGAATGCCTTTTATTTCTTTGTCTTGTCTAATTGCTCTAGCAAGGTATTCAGTACTATGTTTTACAATTGTGGTGCAATCTGTTATCCTTGTCTTGTTTTAGATCATAGAGGAAAGACCTTCAGTTTTTCCCCATTCATTATAATCCTAGCTTTGGGTCTATCACACATGGTTTTCATCATGTTGAGTATGTTTCTTCTATACTCAGTTTTTTATCATGAGGCGATATTGAATTTTATTAAATGCATTTATGGCATCACTTGAAATGATCATATGGTTTTTATTCTTCATTCTGTTGGTATGATGTATCACTTTTATGATTTTCTATAAAGCATTTGCATTTTTACTATATGTTTCTTTCTGTCTAATATATTTCTGACGAGACAAAATGACTAAAAATTCTTCTACCTACAAAAAGTAAAATCTATAAAATTTTATAATTTAGCTTTTGATATTCAAATAATTCACATATAAGAATTCTTTACTCAAAGCATTATAACTAGTGTATTCTAATGTCAGTTTTTATAAAAAATCTGAAACTAGTTTGATTTCAATTTAGATCATAAATCTCAAATCAAGTGATGATAAGCTGATAATTCTAATATATCCTTTTTAAAACAGAGGTGATATGAAAATAAAATCATAAAATCTTTGACACAGAACATGTAGGATGATGACTAATTTTAACTATAATTAATTGAATACTACTTCTTTGTGCCTAATTTCTTTTTAAAAATATTTCTTAGTTTTATTGATATTTCATATGTAGTCATTATTATTACTCAATTTTACATTCAACACATTATTGAGGCCCTATTTCATTCACATTAATTATAAAAATGTTGAGTCATTACTGTTAATCTTGCTAACTCACTTTACTCAGTTCATTTGTTCTACATCCTAAATTGTTTACTTTTAGCTCACACATCATGCCAACACCTTATTATTTTACTCCTATATGTCCACTTAGGTGTTGATCCATTAATACCAATTTGCTGGTGAGTACATATGCTGCTTGTTTTTCTATTCTTGAGATACTTCATTTAATAGAATGGGTTCCAGCTCTATCCAGGAATATACAAGAGGTCCTATATCACCATTGTTTCTTAAAGCTGAGTAGTATTCCATGGTATACATATACCACATTTTATTAATCCACTCATGAATTGATGGGCATTTGGGTTGTTTCCACAACTTTGCAATTGTGAATTGTGCTGCTATAAACATTCGAGTGCAGGTGTCTTTTTCATAAAGTGACTTTCGATCTTTTGGATAGATGCCCAGTAGAGGAATTGCTGGATCAAATGGTAGATCTACTCGTATCACTTTGAGGTATCTCCATATTGCTTTCCGCAGAGGTTGAACTAGTTTGCAGTCCCACCAGCAGTGTAGGAGTGTTCCTCTCTCTCCACATCCATGCCAGCATTTGTTGTTTTGGGACTTTTTGATAAAGGCCATTCTCACTGGAGTTAAGTGATATCTCATTGTGGTTTTGATTTGCATTTCCCTGATGATTAGAGATGTTGAACATTTTTTCATATGTTTGTTAGTCATTATTCTGTCTTCTTTTGAGAGGTTTCTGTTCATGTCCTTTGCCCATTGTTTGATAGGATTGTTTGATTTTTTCTTGCTGATTTTCCTGAGTTCTAAATAGATTCTAGTTATTAGCCCTTTATCAAATATGTAGCCTGCAAATTTTTTCTCCCATTCTTTGGGTTGTCTGTTTGCTCTCTTGACAGTTTCTTTGGCTGTGCAGAAGCTTTTTAATTTGATCAGGTCCCATTTGTTTATTTCTGTTGCTGTTGTGATTGCCTTTGGGGTCATCTTCATAAATTCTTTGCCTGGGCCAATGTCTAGAAGAGTATTTCCAACATTTTCCTCTAGAATCAACGAGTAAGATGTGCAACGTTTGGAGGATGGACACTCTTGAAGCTCTTACTGGAGGGGGGAGGGGGCATGGGCAATATATGTAACTTAATACTTGTACCCCCATAATATGCTAAAATTAAAAAAAAGATAATAAAGGAAATAAAATGTAAAAAAATAAAAACACTTTATTATGTAGTTTAAGAGTCTTTCATATTTTAACACTTACCAGTTTCCATTAACCAAACCTGTCAAGATTGTTTAGCTGGTTCCAAAAAACCTTCTATCTAATTGTAGAGCCTTACGTATCTACATTTGAGAACATATTTTGCATTTGAGATCTGTGATAGAAAAAATAATGGTGCCCCTAAAAGGCTCATGTTTGAATATCTATCACCTATGAATATGTAACTATAATAGGGACTTTCCGGATGTGAGTAAACTACAGCTCCTGAGTTCCTGATTATCCCAGATTATCCAAGTGGTCTCAATGCAATTACATTCTTATAAGAGGAAGCCAGGAACTTTAGTGTCAGTAGTAGGAGATGTGATAATGGAAGCAAGAGGTTGGACTGATACAAGGAAAAGGTCATAATCCAAGCAATGCAGCCCACCTATAGAAGGTGAAAAAAAGCAAGGAAACAGCTTCTACCCTGAAGTTTCCAGAAAGAATGAATCCCTGATGACACCTCGATTTTACTCTACTGACCTCCAGAACTGCAAAAGAATAAGTTAATATTATTATAAACCACTAAGATTGTGATTATTTGTTATAGCAGTAATAAAGACCTAGTACACATTTTTGTACCTGGTAGTTGAATACTGCTGTAACAAATACCTTAAAGATGTGAAAGTGGTTTTGAAATTAAATAACAAGTAGTAGCTGAAAGATTTTGAAGTGGTGAGCAAAAAACACAATAATTGTCATAAACAGATTATCAGTAGATACATGAACATTAAAATCTATTGTTAAGAGAGCAGAATGAAGTGAGGAGCATGGTAGAGGAAACTTATATTGGGCAGCATCTAGAACAGAAAAAGACAAGAAAATGGATTCTCCCTTCCAAACCTCCAGAGTGAATCAGTCCTTCCTATACCTTGACTTTACCCCAGTAAGCCTGATTTTAGAGTTCTGATTTCCAGAGCATGAAATAATAAATTTATGTTGTCTTAAGCCACTGAATTAGTGTTAATTTGTTTTAGCAGCAGTAGGAAAAAAACATAAGATCTGAATGTAGCTGTTTTAAACTTCCTTTCCAAATCTATTCTTCTTTCAAGCTACTTCAAGTAATTTGATGAGGAAATACTGATCTGTAAGGACTGAGCTTGCTTTCAGTGGAAGCAGCTAGGATTTCTGGAATTAAATTTGGTGGGAGAAGAATTTGATAGTTTAGGAATTTCTATCATGTTTAGAAAGAATTTTATATTAGCATAAAATTTGATAGAATTTCGAAATGTAAATTGTAATAAGTGAAATATACTTCACTTTAATCTAATAGACTTAAGTCTATTCATTGCTGAATTCCTCTAATAAAAAGGGTCTGTGGTCACATCACTAACTAACATTCACCTCAGGTAGGTCAATGAGGGAATCACCAAATAATACATCCTACTGTATAGCTAGTCATATTATATTACACTGAATTTCTCTTTCTACATTTAATTTTATATTGCTTAGTTCCAGAAAGTCCTAATGACTGTGTGAACAAAATGTATTTCGTATTATTTTTAAAATATATTTTTAGTTGTAAATTACCATTGCTTTGGAGTAGTTTTAGCTTTCTCTATATGTTATGCCAAAGTTGCCAATGCGAAGATTCATGAAACAATGTATGGGATACAATGCAACCATATATTACAGATACAAGTGCAATTGACTTCAAACCTAAGTATGATAAGCTATTTAAATTATAGCCCTGAATAACAACTCAGTAATGTAAAAGTACCTTTTCTCCACCTAACAACAAAACATCAAGATTTAGTAATAGAGTCCTGACACACCTTTTGAACAAAAATTAGGTAAAATTGTTTTTTAAATGAAAGTAGTTAATGTAAATTGTATTTATATGATCAAGATCCAGAATTATATGTATATTTCATTGAAAATTAATGAATTATTTTACCAGAAAAGGCAAAATCTTCTGTCTCCATGATTATTTTCTTTAATTCCTATCTTTCTCTCTACTCTTTTCTTTCTATGCTAACAAATAGAAATTTTTAACTAGCTAAACCTAAAGAGACTACAAACTTCCTATCAGTAAAAGTTTATAGTCGTTTAAAATTCCAAAATTGGTTGGAGGTTCAATATACCTGCTGCTACATTTTCCCAATCTTTCCCAAACCAACATTAAATTCAGTGAAGTACATTTGAATGTATTTGAAATAGTCTATGTAAGTATAAATCAAGAACATTGTATTGTTCTTAACATATTTATGATATTCTTGGCATCACTTACCTTCAATATAGTTGTAACTTCTAGTAACCTGTTACAGAACTTATTGTCTCTATTACTATAGTCCCTAGAGCAGCATATCCACAATAAAAGTGTGGATTATTTAAGCAACAGAAAGCTTCTTTTCTGAGTAACCTTACTTCTATTCCTAAGACAGATACGCTATAAAAACAAAGTGAGATGTTTTATCAGTATATAGTTTTCATCTTACTACAGTTGCTTTATAAATATGGAAGGGAATAGCTGCTCTTTTTCTCACCTCTCCTTGTCTTTCCTTCTCTCTTCCTACAAATGTAAGATTATTTTAAAAAGATACAACTTTTCAAGGGTCATGAGTAAGTTTCCATTCACCTTTTGTTGTGCAGAAACATTAGTGGATATCAGAGGCAGTGTTGTCTTCAGAATGGGCTTGTTCTAAGATGGTGACAACAACAATCTAAGACCTTTTATCTATAGAGGTAAAAGTTCGGGTAAGATTTTTTTGTATGTCTGTTTCATTGAAACCAGTGCAACTGATAATCTGCACAGGGATACCATTATCTGTTCCTAATATCTTAAACAGCTGTTACTTTTTATTAATCTTTGAACCTTTACAAATGTCTTAACACAACTAAATAACTTGCAACATAATTATAACTAGAGAAAAACATAAAATCTGGAGCAAATGATACAAATGCTCATTCAATAAACAATAATAACAGAAAACTACGAACATGCATTATATTACCATTGCAAACTTGGCACCAAATAAAAATATTTATTTGGCCAAACAATTTTGCAAAACAGTCTTAAATTCTGAATCAATTGCAGTACAATTCAAAGTAATACTCCAGAGAAATATAAACATACCAAAAGAGAAGTTAAATAAGTAAGATTTCAGAGGTCACAGAGAATAGCAGTAAGAGCTCAGTTCCTGGAAAAAGAGTCTGCATTCCTCCAGACTTTGCTGTTTATTAGTTGTATGATCTTCAGCAAATTATTTAATCTCTCTGTGCCTCAATAATCACATCAGTCAAATTAGGATAAAATCTGTACCTCCTTAATATGGCTGTTTTGAGTAGTAACCTAATAATTTGTAAGCACTTGAACACTGGCTGGCACATAGTACTGCAAGCATTTGTTACATAATTTTAAAAAAAAATTAAATGCAAAATTTCATCAAATGCACAATTCTATTGATAATTCCATTTGCCCTTTGTAGTCTTAGAAAACTGGCTTTCAAACGAAATTAGAAAGTTAATTAGCAGCTGTGAGTAATTAAGATGCTCTTTAAGCTCAGAGGAAAAGTAGCAGAGGTGAGATCAATAGTTGGCAGAGAGAGAATTCAGGGTGCTCTCAGATAATAATAAAAGGTGAAACAGCAGTATCTTTCTTCCCAACAGGAACACACCAGGAATTTGTCAACTCCACATGTCCTATTCAAATTAAGTTTAATGTTCTAATTATATCTTTGAAAATAACTGCCTTTGAGAAATCATAACACCTGGTCCTGTAGATCAATTTTATACTACTAAGGTACCCAGTAACCATTCATTGTTGTAGTCGTTTATTCATCAGTCATTCAAATATTCCCTTAACTATCACTTGAACGCACCTACTCTTTAGTATGTGAATTGCCATCCAGAATATAAAGAATTCAATGGATTGAACATGCTTTCTATAAGACATGATGTTGAGCCAATAGATTCAAGCATTTGTTGTAAACAAACAACTAAGGGAGCAGTAGGGAAGTATCTTTTTTAGAGGAATGCCATTTGTACTAGTTAGATGACATAAAGAGACTGCCTCTCATAGTGGGTAGTAGTCATTTTGGAAAAAAAATGATTTTTAAACAGATCATTGTAAAATGAGCATAGATATACACACCAATTATACTTGTCTACCTATGCAATTTATTTAGTTGTTTGACTTGTGATCCATTAACATATAGGTGTGGCTATAACTCATTGTTGAGGAGATATTTATAATTTTATTTAATTGCCTTAAATTTAGCTCTTACATGTAAATAATATATCACTAAGCAGAGACTAGTGTAAGGGTCACTAAATGAGTAGCCAAGAGATGAGAGTACTATTCCAAGCTCTGCCAAATACCAGCAATGTGATTTCAGGCAAATTATATCAAATGTAAAAGAGTTAGGTTGGACTAAATATCTCCTGGTGTTGTATGATTCAATATTTTTGATCAGCAGTGCTATTCCTATTGCTACGGATACAGGACAGTGATTTGAAATACACTTTCAACACTACTTCAAAAATCACAAGTTATATTATTAACTCAAGTCTGTGTGCTTTAGTTATCAGACAAATAAAGCAAGACTGGACATGTATAGACAAAAGTTAAAAGCCTTTACTTTCAGTCATGTGTTGTTGTAAAAGTTTTTTTTTTTTATTTCATCTTCTGATGTTAAGTATTATCTTGATTTTTTTTTACCATGATGTTATGTTTTAGTAATGACTTAAAGTGATTTCACATAATTTTATTGTAAGAGACATTAGCGTTATCCAACAATTTTGTGTCAACATAAATTTGTGAAGGATACATATAGTTTTCTTTGAGCCAAATATACTTTAAACACAAAAATATAGATACTAATATAATACAATAAAATATGTTATATCAAGGGCTAAAGCAATTCAGGTAACATATCAAAAATTTAAATAGTATTTACTTCTGAAAATTACACATACCTAATAAACTATGAAACTGTCTTGGAAATTAAAAACATGAACAATATATAGTTATTTGAAAATTTAAGAAGGTCACACTCTTTGAATACATACTGATGTACCTGCATGTGTTCTAGATGTAAATATTTCCATTTATTTAACATTAGTATTCTAGATCTTAAGTTTTGCTGTCTGGTTCCTATAACAAAAGAATCCAGTGTATCAGTTATCCCTACTGTATCGACCAATACAAACCTCTCATTAAGGAAGATCAATTATCTACTGCTAACATGATACTACATAAGAAACTACCAAGACACAGTGAATTTTTTAAAAAATATTTTATTATTTTTCATCAGACTATGGGTTGGAAGAGTAGTTGTGATGATTTGGGCCATTTTTGGTAGAACTCAGCTGGGCTTGTTCATGCATTTGAGGTTGGTTGGGAGCTGGCTGTGGCTGACTGCTCTAGAATGGCCTCAGCTGGTACAACTGGGCTCTCTTCCATTATATTCCTCACATTCCTACAGAATTCTTGCCATATTCTCATAAATGTGGCAGAAATTCAAGAGAAAGGAAGCCCAGTCATGCCAGAGGGAGCAAGAAGACACATGCACACACTTTCCAAGACTCTGTTGTGTTATGCTTGCTAACAATATCTTGTTGGCCAAAATAAGTTACATGCATGAGCCCCTAATTAGAGTGGAAGGGTACTACAGAGTTACAGTGTCAGGGTACAAGGATGCTATTAAGTGGCACCACTAATATCACACAGTAAAAAAAATTAAGTGGCACCACTAATATCACACAGTTATTGTGGAATGACTGAATTTTGAGAGATACCTGTGCTCTAGCAAATTTAATTATTAAATTTATATCAGCTTCATAATCAAGGCAAGAGGTTAAAGGTATTATAGTCATTTCACATTTTCTTATTGTAATATTAATCATTAATTATAAAAACTAAAACCATGGAAATATTTTTTAATAAATCCATACTCACAATGTTGAAAACCTTATAAATATTTTAGTATTTTTTAATATATATTTTTATGTGTTTGCATTTTAAGAACAAAAGTGGGAATGAACTGTATATGCATATCTATCATGTTTATACTGTTTATAGGTATATAATTATCATTAATATATAATGTCATATATTATATAAATATATATGTGAACACACATAAGCACATATAAAAATACATATATACTCCTTATCACAATCCTTTCCTCACATAATTATTGAAAACCTCCTTTTATGCAATACCATGTTAATTTAAATGATTACTTATTGCAGGAATTCCAAAATATTTTTAATTTTAAACTATTACTAATAAAGCTATATTATATTCCAATAATATACATTCTATAGTTATAATTTTTTCAAGATGATAACCTAGAAGTTGGATTATTAGAATAAAATATAAATGTTGATAAAATCCTTTGATCATACTGCCCATGAGAATGCTTTACAGTTTACCCTTCCAGCACCAGTATCTGAAAATATAGACTTCCCTTCACTTTCAACAAAACATGATAATTTAATTTGCTAATGCACAAGTTAAATTGGTTTTTCTGTTTTTATTACTATGGAATATAATATTTACCAGTTGCATATACTTTTTGTCATATTATTTCACTTTTCTCTGCTTCAGTTACCTCATCTATGACACTGATATGACTGTAATTCCTAAGAAGGTTGGTGAGGATTAAATGCAATGAGATTTGTAAAATGCAGGGTATGTTGTCAGGCTCAAAGTAAGCCCTCAAAAAGTATTTGATATTTTATCTTGTTGTCATTAACAATACATTTATTGCTTTTACAAATTGGGCATTCAATATTTTAAATATTCTGTTAGGATCTTCCTCATTTTCTTATCAAGATACTAGAGCTCTTTATGCTAAGCGTATAAATTCTTTGTCATATGCATAACAATGAGTTTTCCTGTTTAACATTTACCTTGTTTACATTATTTTTATGTATAGCATTTTTATATATTTTTGTGTCCCCAAATAGTGTTCTTTTAATATGTATTATTTCTTATTCTTATATTTAGAAAGGTCTTCCTCAATCAAAGGTTAGATACATATATACCAATATTTTTATTTTTATCATCATAGATGACATTTTTGTATCAAACTTTTAAATAGATACATCTGGATATTCGTGTACCATAGGTATATAATTTATTTATTATTCCTCATAATGCTGTTGGGTGATTTATTGAATTATTCCTTGTAATGAGTTTAATACAACTGGCAAAAAAGAAATTCTCAAGTGTATGTTTGCTATAAATCAGTGTGTGTTAGCTATAGATTTGTAAATATTAGCTATAGGCTTTATTCATTCCAAATGCTTCTTTTACAACATGCTAAATTAGTTCCCACCAAGAATTTAGAGACGTGCTACTCTAGACAACTCAAAGAACAAGTAAGGGAGACTGGAAGTGAATAAGAGGATGGAATCTATGGAATTATTTAAATTGGGCTCCTCACAGGCCTTACCTTGTGGACTCTTTCTTTTAAAATGGCTGATCCATGTAGTGAAATACTAGGGAAAATGACTAAATAAATGGATTTTACTTTTGAAGGAAAAAGGTGGTATCAGTCATTCCCATACTGAGAAAAGTTTTCCAGAATTTACCTAACTTAGATGGTGTTCAGGTTATCAAGACCTTGCCATACTTTCAAGTGAAAGAAAGGTTCATGGACACTTACCACTAGTACACAAGTGGTGCAGATATAAAATATAGAACTTACTGGGAAAAATCATCCTAGCAGGCACACCTAATCTTCCAAATTCTCATTATCCTCTGGTTGAAGGTCTATAAAGGTAATAGCCAAGTGTCAGTAGATGGGCATTCCATCCACATATGCTCTCTATATATTCAGTGTTTGAGAGCAGACACTATCCATGTAACTATGTAGCAGTGGAAGCTGCCTAGTCAGAGAAATGGCCTTGTTAAAATTGGGAAGATTTGGGACCCCACTAATTGATACTAAGCTATTCTTCTGTTGAACTAACTTAGACCTGCTGAGCCAGCTCTCAAAGAGCTCTCTTAAGCCACCAAAAGAGAGACAATAAACCTTCCAGGTTATCCATCTGGACATGTTGACTGAATACATGCATTGCTTACCCATATCTTTGGCTTCTACAAAAGTCAGTCTTATCCACAGCCAAGAATGTTCATATCCATAAAGCCTGCCAAACCTGTACAAGGAAACAACATACCACAGACAGTAGAAGAAAAAGGTCTTGATCTTCTCACAAAAGATTTATCAAAGCAATGTTGCTATTCAGTATGGTCTCCAAGTGTAGTAATTGCCTGGCTCTTGAAGGCCAGCAGTTCTTGGCACATTGTGTAGACTATAGAGGCTTGACTAGTACTGACCCTTGTGACCTGTGAGTTTGCTGTCACTACTGAAACTGATATTTAATTTGGGATATTTCCAATGCTTTATTTCTTATTGCCCTCCAGAAAATAAAGCAAAAACGATTCCCTTTATTTGGCTTAGCATGCAAACAACTGTCATCAGTGGGTTGAGCCAATCCTTATACAGTATGAACTATTGGTGGAACTATGGGTATTCATTTGAAGATAAAATGCTGACCCTCAGAACCAACTACAAACATACCAGTCCGAGACCAACTGGCCTCTTTAAAAATTGAAGACTGTGTATTATTCTATAACTGGGCGTTTACTACAGCTATTATACCAAATATCCAGATATACGTCTAAATCGAATGGAACTTTTAGATCAAGAAGCCTTAATAAAAAGTCTAGGCAACAGTAAATTAAGCTCTTCTTTAGTCTCTATGGAATTTCAGATATTTGTTGCCAACCTCAGGGTTGACTAACACATTTGTCAACAAGACTCAATTGGTATTTGTCCAGCCTTTGAGTCTGTGGCATCTAAGCCTTTCTAACTTTGCTATGTAGCTACTAACTGGAATGTTACACGATTCTAATGGAGACCTAGTATCTCAGTAAAAAAGAAAAAAAATCATAATTTTTTTCCAGCTTAACTGTCTCACTCTGAAATAAGTCTTTTTGGATTAAAATTGCATAGTTTAGGACAAATCCCTAAAGTTTCCACTTTATTTTAAAAAAATATGCTTTTAATTAAGAGACAAATCTGACTATTTGTGGCCATTCTCTCTGTAGCCCACTAGATCAATAATAAAACCTATCATAGTAATGAAACTACTATAATAATGTACTGATATGTCCAACAGAAAATTATTTTTACATGTGCAGGAGCCATGTAAACACAACAATATTAGCTTCTTTAGTAATAGCCTCCACACAAACACCAATGCCACAGTTTTTAATTATTTTTGTGTTGGATATGACCTTATGTTCTTTGCCTGGGATGAGCTCTCAGGTGCCTGAAAGTTTCTCTCCTCCCACCAACTCTTTCTTTCTCTTTCTCCCTCTCTCCCTCCCTTTCTCTCTCTCTCCCTCCCTTTCTCTCTCTCTCTTTCTCTCTCTCTCCTCTCTCTCTCTCTCTCTTTCTCCCTGCTTCCCTTTCTCTCCCTTCCTCCCTCTCTCTCTTTCTCTCCCCCTCCCTTTATCTCCCTCTCTCTCCCTCCCTCCATGTCTCTCTTTCCCTTTCTCCCCACCATCCCCACCCCACTTGCATTGACCCAAGCAGATGGAAACACAATACATTTGGGGCCAGAACCCCCAAATATTCCCTTTTCTATTTGTCCTGACAAAATTGTTATGAAAGATTGTTGTTGAAATTTTCAAGGAATGCCCATATTTTTATTAGAGAAGACAAAATAAAGTCATTGTGAATGACTAAATCAATATTGAAAAATCATTGAATCTTTTTTTCTGGGCCATGTAATATATATGTAATAGAATATATATTTGAGGGGTTGGAGTGGAAGTTTATTTTATGGAATGGGTTTTTCCACTGCCAATCATCCTGAGACAGAAGTGGCTGAGACAAATGCCTAAGTAGTGCTCAATAGCCAAGTTAATAGAATATGTTAATATTCCTTCTGACACAGGGATAAAAAGCAGCAGCTCTCTAGCAGGCTCTCTCATGTGGGGTGGTGTTGACCTAAACCCTAAAGTGTATGAACTTCTGTGCTGTTCAACTTGGTTGAGCCTAAGGGTCTCCCTAGGTAGCCAAGAGTTCTGAGAGAGGGTTGCCTTCCTCCAGCAATGTGGCATCTGGCAAGGGTGAAGAACAGGGGAGATCACCTCCTCCTGCAAGGTGAATATATCAGAGGGCCCGTGTTTGTCTGCATCCTATAACTAGAAGACTTTGGTAGATGGGCCAACCTTGCAAGATGCTTTCTCTATAACAAAAGGCATAATGGACAGCTGAGTATAGATCAAGGTCTTAGGGCCTATGAGAGCCTCAATTTCCAAGAAAGCTTGCAAGGTAAACATCAGTTGTTACTGTCATATAGTGTGGTGCCAAGAACAGTTTCTTGCATCAGAAGACCAAGGACAACTATGGCTACAGTGAATGATTAATCCAGAGACCTCAGGAGGCATAAGAGGAGGTTACTAAAGCTTCTACAATGAAGTAATCTCTGAGGGGTACTATCAGTAATGTCAGTGTAATCACAATTTGGACAGATTTGATATCATTTTGTTATAGGATGCTCCATTCAAGGTGTCCATTTGTAAATAGCAGCATAAATAAAAGAGTAAAATTTTAAACAAGAAATATATTACTTCAGGAATGCAAAAAAGGACTAAGAGATATTAGGTTTATTGCTAATGTTGTGGGGGCTAAGAGGCTCAATAGCTGTTTCTTGAGTGTCAATAAGGGAACGGTCTTCATTTTACTGAATAATTTTCAGGAATTTGACCAGGATGGTTATGCCTTGCAGTATGTGTGAATCAATGGCCAATTTCCTTTTGCTAAGAACTTTTGTGTTTGTCTGTCTTGAACAAGTATTAAATGTTTCTCTTCTAAGGAGGATGTTGTCAGATTATATTTTCTCATTTTAATTTACTTAAATAAGTTACATTTCTCTCTTAGTCATATAGAAAATTTGAATCATTCTCTATAATATCTAAATTTGAAAATATATCCTAATAATGTGTAAATATGCATTCTTTTAAAATATAAATTTCTGTAGGCATCTAAGTAATCTTCATTGGGAGAAGACAGGCATGCATCAAGGGCCATGGTCAACATTAATGGTGCAGAGACTTCACAAATTTATCATCACACTAAATCTTAAAAAATAAGTATAATAATGAAATAAAAATTTATGGAGGTTTCGTGAGTTATCTAAGGTGATATAGCTAATAAGTAACATTCAAACATAAGGGTATACATTTTCAGAGTTGATGTTTTTTCACCTCATCCTACATCTTTTCTATACTAATGATGAGTCACATTCTTGTAGATTTGGAAAATTGAAAAGTGAAAGAGAAATAAATTGCACAGGAATTATAACTACAGTTATATGAAAAATTGATGTGTGTCTTCATCATATATTTAAATTCACAACCATACTGGAACAAGTTCCTCTTCTTCAGTTTTGTCTAGGCTACCTAGGAAGACTCTCCCATTTTCACTCTCTGTTCCACCCCAGTTGACCAATGACAGAAATCGTCCCCTTATAATATATATCTTGCATAAGCAGCTGTCAGTCTCTACTTTGGAGAACAAATGATGTAAAGACTTTTGATATTTTTCCAACAAAAAGAAAAATGTCATCAATCAGTATTTTCAGAAGCTTTAAATGAAAACAAAAATGAATATTCATGAAACTAAATGCACTCAACCAAACATATTGTTTGTCTTCTCCCTTATCTTAAAGAGTTAAGCTGACATAAAGCAATCAGTAGATTCCATATATAAATACATATATATGTAGAAAAAATTGATTAAAACTCTCCTGCATGACCATGAGCACTAGACACATGCTCTGCTGTTTACCAGAGTGCCCACATCTTCAGTTACTTCTTGCAGTGTCATCTGCCATCTCTTTTATGGGCATTTGTAATGTAATAGGGAAGAATTTGATGTATTCATATTTCTATCAAAAGTTGGAAAAGTGCTATATCAAAGAGATTATAATGATCCACAAAGAATTGAGAAGGGTATATTACTTTCTAGAAATTAAAAAAAAATGTATTTAACGTGCATCCAAATATATACATTTGAATTTGTAATGTTTTACATAATTCAATTTCACTCACTTATTAATTTTGTATTTCATATTACTTATAATACTATGCTGTTTTATATTGTATCATATTATAATATAATAAACATCTATTATTTGCATATTTTCAAAGGTATAAATGTTATTAAAAGTTAATATTGGCTGGGCGTGGTGGCTCATGCCTGTAATCTTAGCACTCTGGGAGGCCAAGGCGGGCGGATTGCTCAAGGTCAGGAGTTGGAAACCAGCCTGAGCAAGAGCAAGACCCTGTCTCTAGTATAAATAGAAATAGATTAATTGGCCAACTAATAAATATAGAAAAAATTAGCCGGGCATAGTGGTGCATGCCAGTAGTCCCAGCTACTAGGAAGGCTGAGGGAGCAGGATTGCTTGAGCCCAGGAGTTTGAGGTTGCTGTGAGCTAGGCTGATGCCACGGCACTCACTCTAGCCTGGGCAACAAAGTGAGACTCCTGTCTCAAAAAAAAAAAAAAAATTAATGTTCATATGTTGGTTCATAATAGGGCACCGAGCCAGAAAGTAATGAACTATGTTCTTTACACTGATTTATGACATGTTATATATATATATGAATAGCCTGATGGAAGTTTCTTAAACTCTTCATTTTAGAATTTGTAGGCACATGGGTTGTATTTTGTATTTCTGGTTCTCATAGCAACATATTTATTAGAATATCTTACATGTAAAACACAGATTACACATTCACAGATATTCTGCAGAGGCTGTGAATATTTGTGTTGGTATTAATTAGTTTATGATACCATTAAGATAAAGAAGTTTATCCAAAATCTCTTTTTGTGTCAATATGCCTGTAGGAAATAATCAAGAATCAGAATCTCTTTGTTTTAAAAGTGATATTTCACATTGAATGCCTCAATGCTTTTTAATCATTGTCTATTGATATTCAAAGTAAGTACCAATGTATGCAAACAGCTTCTCAATTATGTTCTTAATGTTTGCATTTAGACATACTAATTTAGTTTAGAAATATGCCTATTTCACTTTTAAGCATTTATTTTACACCATATGTATAAGCCCTCCAGGGTTATGAATGCAAAAGTAAACAAAATCTTCATACTGATAATTTTTGTGTATTTTCATATGTGTATGTCTTTTAGTTTGAAATTTAGATTTATAACTTTGGATTATTGAATCATTGTCACAAGATAAAGAAGCTGATACCAACAATCAATAGTCTTCAAACTTTTTGATCTTTAATCCATAAAATTTCTTACACGATGTCCTCAAAATATGTCTATTTATATGCTCATTTTTCAAATATTTTACTCTATACTTGGAATGCTGTGCTAAAATATTTCTTCATTATAAAATATAATTAAAATAGAAATTAAAAGGGATGAAATAAAAGTAACAAAAATAGTTTTAAATATTTTCTATTATATAAGCAGTTTGTTTTCCAATTATAAACATTTTACTGAACTTTAAAGCTTTGGTTTAACATGTGATTTTCTCTACATATCACCATACATGTGTTAATTTTATTAATAATAATAATAGAATTATAATTAAATATTCTTCACTATTTTTTAAGGTTTTGGCATGGTGAGTCACCTCCGTATACTTCAGAGGTTTGGTTTGATAATTGCATTTGATGGCTGCCATATTTGAAATACAGATTTCAAAGATAATTAGATCCAAATAGATGTACACTATTAGCTGTCTTTTCTAGTATGATGATCAGATTCTAAATTCATTTACCCATTATGTAAAGTGCTTTGCTAAAATTTGGCTTGTAACGTTTTGTTCTCCCTAAAGTCGTTCAATTAGTTTTACAAACTAATGAAAATATAATGTTTTTGTTTTTATATTTACAGTACACATTCCTTTGAAAGACTTTTAAATAAATTAGAGATCCCTTGTTTATAATTTTAAGTATATGAATATCAGAGCTGTTATAAGTAACACAAATATCACTGTAGACAGCAAAGTGAAATAGCAAAGAAAACAAAGCTAAGTAACTATTTCCAAAGTTCTTTCTTCATAAAATGTGTTTTTACTGAAAGAAAAAAATATTTTCTTATTCATATTTTGAAACATCATCTGAATCTTAAAGAGAAAGAAATATTTTAAAAGCATTTAAGTGGTGTAATATAATTTGTTATTAGTTTTACCCTATATTTTTGCTGTTTATACATTCACATAAATATTAGGAGTGTTCAGCTTTGCTATTTTCTTATGTTTATCTTCAAAAATGGTTTCAATGCAAAAGTTCTCTAATTTTTGTGCTTATTTTATAAATGTTAAATAAGTTACATATTAGATCTATACATTCTCATAAGCAGAAACATGCAAACCTTCAAATTTTGAAGGCCAATATATCAATCAGGGCACTATTGTCAATGCCTCTACAATGTGAAAAATCTTTCGTTTCTATGCTTACCATAAGGGATATATCACCTTCTAATGAGAGGATATGAGAAGACACTAATATTAATTTTTGAATAAAATGTTCGTAAATTTTAATATCCTTATATTGTTAAATGTGTGTGTGTGTAATAAATATCTCAATGAATAGTTTCCTGCTCTGCCTTGTACATGCATCTATTTAGTGGTCCACAGATCTAGACTACTGAATAAATGTATAACTTCAAAATCTCAAACTTAGAACATATTTTTGAGCTATTAGTAAAATTAACACAATTGTAAAAATCCTCAAGAATAATGAATTTTCCTCTTTTATACTATTTCCTATCATCCCTAATAATATGTATTCCCATTATAATGTGTTACTCAGTATTGATTGATAATTTAATCTAACAAAATGCTAAAGTACACTCCCACACCATAGATTTTAAGTTTCTTGTGTACAGAGCTCATAAAATATAAATTATCCAAGATAATTTTTGTTTAGCATGTATGGTTTAAAGTAATTCCGAAACTTGCACATAAATCTACTTTTATCAGGAACAACTTTTTCAGCAGCTGACTTAGAAGACATTTAAATAATTAAAAATGGGTATGCTTTCCTAGAATGAAAAAAAAATATGTAGCATTTATAAAATATTCTTCAAACTTTTAACGATTGACAACTGCATCAGAATCACCTTCATCTATCGAATCAAAACATGGTGGTAGAGACCAATGAGCCACATCTGTAATAATAATCTCCTCTAGGACACTTTTAATCAGGCTGAAGTTTAACAAAAATTTTCAAAATGGTTTCAGTATGATTTCAAATCAGAGCTAACTATATTACCCACTTTGTATATTACAGAGCCGAAAAGGAACTCAACTCAAGCACTCTAACTTCATCATAGCATTCCTGCATCCCAACAATTTTTACTTTTTTTCTCTAAAGTTATACCAAAATTTCTCCTCTTTCAACTTCCCTCTCCCGAATCACTCTGTTTAATTTTACCACTCCATCAAAATCTTGCATGGTATAGCACATTGAATTAAGAATACTTTAAGTAATTCAAAATGTGGAAAAATTATACATGATCTAAAACTGTGTCCTATTTTTCATGATGAAGAGTTTTTGTAATAGTCTCATATTATGTACCAGATTTTTGCTATAGAGTTGTAGTTTGTTCTGTGTGTCAAATAAGTTTCTTCTAATGGTTTAGCATTCTGTCCCAAGAGCGTATTGGAATTTGCCTTAGTTCTTGACAAAATGATAATGCACGGTGAGGCTCCCAAGTTTTGAGCTTCCTTTTAGAAATAATCTCCCTCTGAAGAGAGCAAAGCATACTATGGAGTTAAAACATATATGGAACAATCAAAACAACAACCATAGAGGCCTCCTCTAAGTGTCGGCTCTTGGCATACAATGCAATACCTGCATTAACTTAAAAATTGTTCTTATTATTGGCTGCTCGCCTTTGTCAACTATTAAGAAAGCTGATTCTACTTGGTCCTAGGTCCCTTGATGTCTTCTGCCCACCCAAGTTCTTTGTTCCCTTGAAATTTAAACTTTCTTTTAAATTATTCTGTTATATTATGGCAAATTATATTGTATATTGTATGGCAAATTAAATTGTATTATTTCAGTCTTTTATCCCTTGGTGCCTTTCAAATTGTCAAAAATGACAATAGATTTAGATGAATTAATTTGTATTAATATTCATAGAAGATGAGCGTGAACAGTTCCTGACAATTGGTAGATGATTAATGTATAATGGAATATATAAACAAATGAGAAAACTGGCTTTCAAGATTCCTTTACTGTTTCTCCAATAAAACACAGGCATCTTAACCATAGCAGTTTGAATGTTTAGTGTCTGCCATGGTAATTTGGTTTATGGAAAGATTACACCCTCTTTATAAGGGTATTCTTCACACTGGAAACAGAAAGGACTGAGTGTTTTTACCAACGTTTTTCCAGTGGTATGTAACTTTATATTCAATTTCTTTTATATACTGAATCCCAAAGAATGTGTTACTAATATTGGAAACTAAGACCAAGCAATCAATTTTGATCAATTTTGTAGTCAATATTTCATCAAAATATTAACTGGAGAAAGAATTCTTAGTAGATAAATAACAATTCCCTTTGTCCACATATATTGTGATCTAATAGTGCATCTGTGTCTATCAATTAATCAATAGATATAGATATCTAAATATATAAAAAAATCTCAACTACATTCTAAATTTAGAAATGCCTACTATATGCATCTATTTTGAGCAAAAAGAAAAATAAAATTTCCTCACTGATTACATAGATATTTATAAAATCATTTTATTTAATGAACAAAATACTTTTCTATATTTTACTTACATGGACTCAAACATTTAAGCTTTTTATAAAATCTGTTTCTTTAAACAAAGAAGACATATTTAAACTAGAAAGTTCATGCATATTTCAAATACTTTGAAACATTAGTGAACTGTCAAACTTCTATGGGTTTTAACTTATACAAAATTGAAGAATTTTCAAATAATGAAACTTTTCTTTACTGAGCAGGTTGTATCTATTAAATTTGGAGCAATTTTCCTTCATTGAGTCTAATTGTAGGCAACTTACCTCCGATAGCAATCAGAACTGTCAAGTAACTTGTATTTTTCTGGGAATTGAAATGATATATGAGGTTAGGAGATCAGGTATAATCTACCTGCCCTGAAACCTCCATATAATTGAACAGTTATGATGAGCTTTTTGCCCATTTTATCATAGGCAGTAATCTGAACCTAGTTTTGAAAAAAGTCAGTCTTGTCAAAAATGGTTCCTTCCACACTAGACTTTAAGCAATTTCTATATTAACCCAATAATACTTAATTTGATTGTACTGATCCTTTACCACATCTTCGTGTACTCTAATGTAGAATATAATAATATTTTCTTAAATGTCATTCTGTGTATCTTTATAGGTACAATTTATGTAATCTTGCTAAATGAACAAGTGCTGATAAGGTTTATAGAATAAGAGGATACATGTTAAATAAGAATCCTACTACAGGCAATGGGCAAGGCGGGAGACTGAGAAGGCTGATTGGACAGGCAATGAGCCCCCTCTCTACCAGCCCACCTTTTATGATGGCTGGCAGCCTCCAGAGCCCTCCAACCAGGCACCCTTAGGATACCAGGACTCCATTTCCTTCCGAGAGAGAAGTCCTAGGTTAGGGAGCATCATGCCCTTTGCTCAGAAGAAGACACACAACCATGGCCCTCAGCCTGGGACCCCAACTTACGGCCCTCCAGCCCCTCACTTGTCAAGCCAGCCCTGAAAACTGCAAGTCCTGTGTGAGTTTGAAGCTAGAAACCCACAGGAACTGACTGTGGTCTAGGGAGAGGTGCTGAAGGTTCTCGACCAGAGCAAGCAGTGGTGGCTGGTGAAGAACGAGGCAGGACAGAGTGGCTACATTCCCAGCAACACCTTGGAGCCCCTACAGCCGGGGACTTCCAGGAGCCAGGGCCAGTTGCCTCTTAGGGCTTCAATGCTTCACCTCAGCTCGAGCCCTGAGGAGGTGGCGGCCTGGCTGCAGGCAGAGAACTTCTCCACTGTCACGGTGAGGACCCTCGGGTCCTTAACAGGGAGCCAGCTGCTTCTTATGAGACCCGGGGAGATACAGATGTTGTGTCCACAGGAGGCCCCACGGGTCCTGACACAGCCAGAGGCTGTCAGAAGGACGCAGGGGATGAGCCTTTAGGTACCAGCTTAGGCACCTCCAAGACCAAGTGCCTCTCACATGCAAGATGGCAGATCTGACACCCTTTATAAAGAGCACCGAGAAGTCCTCTTTCAGGTCCCCAGGTTGTAATAAACCCCACACCCTGGCTTACACAGTAAAAAGGATGAGCAGACCTGGAGGTTGAAGCAAATGGTGCCCCTTCTGGCTGTGTTGGGAGCCCTCCCCCCTTCTGGCTGTGTTGGGAGCCCTCCCCAGTTACTACCTATTTATTTTCTCTCTCCCCTGAGCCTAGTGCACTTCTGCCTATGCTTGCCAGGAGCCTGCTCAGTCCCTCTCCTTCCCAATAAAAGCATCTTCTCATTTGGGAAAAAAAAAGAATCCTACTACAGCTGTTGAAATATTAGAGCAATTTTTAGAGCAAGTTCAAAATCTAGCTACCAACGTTAAAAAGGATAATTTGATACAGTATACCACTTTTTTTTCCCTGCGTAGACATTTCTGTTAATTACATGAAATTTGAAAAGTTTTATTTCATCTTGGCATTTCCCTAGAGCTAACAATTGTTGCTGGGTTTTGTAATTGTGGCAGAAATGCCAATTAGGGTACATGATGAGTGAAATATCTGCTACAATTGTCACAACACAACAAAGGTCACAGAAAACATTTAAAAGCCAGGGGCTTAGAGTTAGATTTCTCGATGAATATGTAAACAACATTTTATGCATCAAACTTATTTATATAAAGATGAGAAATGTTCTCATATTTAAAACTACCAAAAATTATTATACTTCATTATTTGATCTTCACTATTATTTTATGGTTGACGCACAAAAGAATAGAGAGTCCACTGAAAAGAGAAGTTGCTTTTGCTAGTATTATTTTTTTTATTTCTAAAATTAGTAACATGAGTATAGCTTTCCTATCTTCCTGGAACTGTACAAAATAGTATACATATAATTAGTTACATGCAATGTACTAGGTACAAGTTATTTAGCTGAGGAGTTATTGGGTGATAAACATGCTTGGAGTAGGTTTAAGGAAAGAATAGAAACATTTCAGAGAATTATAAAATGTGTAAAGCACATACTATTTATTGACCATGACATTGAAAATCACAGAATTTCTCATTATAACACATGTAACTCATAACTGGGCAATTTACACTCAGGGACAAGTACTTTAGAGAAAACACATGCAAATGTACAAGGACATATACACAAAAAGGTTTACCTTAACATATCACAGAAAATTTTAAACCATAGACTTTAAATATGGATGAGTAAATAAATTATGGTATAGTTAAAAAACACATTATTTTGCCATTAAAAAGAAAGAAAGAAATTTCATGTGACGACTTAAATAAATCTCAGCAATATATTAGGTGAGAAAAGAAAGTGCCAGAAGAATGTCTATGTCATAACAACTAATATAACATTATTCATATATTTGTCACATCATAACAATAAAAAAAGAGAATGGAAGTTTTAAAAAAATAAACTAAGAAGATTGGCTATCTCTTTTGGGATTAGTTAAGAGAGTAATGGGATCGAAAGGTGTGTATGGAAGACTCAATTTTATTATAAAATATTTTATTTCTTGGTAGTGTGTATGCAGGCACATTGCATCTTCTATAGGTAATATATTTGTTGTTATTTGAAATATTACTTTTCTAAAATGTGAATGTTTATATAACTGACAAAATACCTAAAGAAATCCACCTCCATGGTGCAGTACAAATGTAAACTCTGCATAAGTCCACTGGCTGAGTGGGCTGATATCCAGAAATCTATAATACCCAGGAGATTTGCCATCTTCTTTGCTGATGGAAAGTGGGATGCCATGGACAGTCTGAAGTTTGACGCACGAGTTGGTCAGCATCTGTATGTAGCTCCATGGACATCAGACAGAAGTTTCTTTTTTTTTTTCAGCATATTATGGGGGTACAAATGTTAAGGTTACATATATTGCCCTTGCCCCCCATTCTCGTCTAGTCAGAGCTCCAGGTGTGACCATCCCCCAGACAGTGCACATTGCACTCATTATGTATGTATATACCATCCCCTCCTCCCACCTCCCACCTGCCCAACACCCGCTAAGTGTTATTCCTATGTGTCCACTTAGGTGTTGATCAATTAAAACAAATTTGCTGGTGAGTACATGCAGCGCTGCTACTGCTCCTTGATATTCTCCCTCCACTAGGTTCACTTGTCAAAAGAAATTAGGAATACATAACTCCTGCCATTGACTTTTTATTTATTTATTTATTTTTATTTTGGTATATTATGGGGGTACAGATTTTAAGGTTTCAATAAATGCCCTTTTCCCCTTCCGCCCACAAGTCTGAGTTTCCAGCATGATCATACCCCAGATGGTGCACATCTCACTCATTATGTATGTATATACCCGCCCCCCTCCCGCTCCCACCTGCCCAATACCCTATTACTATAGTACCTATGTGTCCACTTAGGTGCTGCTCAGTTAATACCAGTTTGCTGGTGAGTATATGTGGTCCTTGTTTTTCCATTCTTGGGATACTTCACTTAGTAGTATGGGTTCCAGCTCTAACCAGGAAAATATAAGATGTGCTATATCACCATTGTTTCTTAGAGCTGAATAGTACTCCATGGTATACATATACCACATTTTATTAATCCATTCTTGGATTGATGGACACTTGGGCTGTTTCCATAGCCTTGCAATTATGAATTGTGCTGCTATAAACATTCAAGTGCAGGTGTCTTTTTTGTAGAGTGTCATTGGATCTTTTGGGTAGATGTCCAGTAATGGGATTGCTGGATCAAATGGTAGATTCACTTGTATTGCTTTTTAAGGTATCTCCATATTGCTTTCCACAGAGGTTGAACTAGTTTGCAGTCCCACCAGCAGTGTAGGAGTGTTCCTCTCTCTCCACAACCCCGCCAGCATTTATTGTTTGGAGACTTTTTGATAAAGGCCATTCTCACTGGAGTTAAGTGATATTTCATTGTGGTTTTGATTTGCATTCCCCTGATGATTAGAGATGTTGAGCTTTTTTTCATGTTTGTTGGCCATTCTTCTGTCTTCTTTAGAAAAGTTTCTGTTCAAGTCCTTTGCCCACTTTTTAATAGGGTTATTTGATTTTTTTCTTCCTGATTTTCGTAAGTTCTAAGTAGATTCTAGTTATCAGCCCCTTATCAGATGCGTAGGATGCAAAAATTTTCTCCTATTCTGTAGGTTGTCTGTTTACTTTCATGACTGTTTCTTTGGCTGTGCAGAAGCTTTGTAGTTTGATCATGTCCCATTTATTTATTTTTGTTGTTGCTGTGATTGCCTTTGGGGACTTCTTCATAAACTCTTTGCCTAGGCCAATGTCTAGGAGAGTGTTTACAACTTTTTCCTCTAGAATTATAATAGTTTCATACCTTAGGTTTAAGTCTGTTATCCAGCGTGAGTTGATTTTTGTGAGAGGTGAAATGTGTGGGTCCTGCTTTAGCCTTCTACAAGTGGCTATCCAGTTTTCCCAGCACCATTTATTGAAAAGGGATTCTTTTCCCCAGCTTATGTTTTTGTCTGCTTTGTCAAAGATTAGATGGCTATATGAGGATGGTTTTATATCAGGATTCTCAAATCTGTTCCACTGGTTAATATTCCTATTTTTGTGCCAATACCAGATTGATTTAATTACTACAGCTTTGTAGTATAGTTTGATATCTGGCATATTAATGCCTCCCATTTTGTTTTTGTTGCCTAGGATTGCTTTTGATATTCGGGGTCTTCTTTGGTTTCATACGAAGCGTAAAACTATTTTTTCTATATCTGTTAAGAATGCTGATGGGGTTTTAATAGGTATTGCATTGAATCTGTAGATCAGTTTGGGTAGTATAGACATTTTAATGATGTTGAGTCCGCCGATCCACGAGCATGGTATGGATTTCCATCTGTTTACATCCTCTGCTATTTCCTTCCTCAGTGTTTCATAGTTCTCCCTGTAGAGGTCTTTTATGTCCTTGGTTAAGTATATTCCTAGGTACTTTAATTTCTTTGTTGCTATTGTGAAGGGAATTGAGTTATTGATTTGGTTCTCAATTTGATTGTTGTTGGCATATATGAATGACTCTGATTTCTATGTATTGATTTTGTATCCTGAGACTTTACTAAATTCATTTATCAGTTCCAAGAGTTTCTTGGTTGAATCTTTGGGGTTTTCTAAATATAATATCATATCATCAGCAAACAGTGAAAGTTTGATCTCTTCTGCCCCTATTTGGATACCTTTAATTCTACTTTCCTGTCTGATTGCTGTAGCCAGGACTTCCAGCACTATGTTGAATAGAAGTGGAGATAGTGGGCAGCCTTGTCTGGTTCCAGTTCTAAGTGGGAATGCTTTCAATTTTTCCCTATTCAATATCATGTTGGCTATGGGTCTGTCATATGTTGCCATTGATCTTGTGCACACTGTGCAGCGACTCCTGCTGAGAGCTGTCCTTCTTCAGGCTTTCAATGGCCTTGCTGTCCTTGTTGGGTCCTTCTTTCTCCCTCCACCCCTTTTTTCTCTCTCACTGTCACGATGCATTGAAAAAGTTATTAATAGGTAGATACTAAAAGAAGAGGTTACCAAAAAGTATATATGCATAACTCCATTTAGAATTAAGCATCCATTGCTTAATTTTAGAGATGCAGTCTGAGAAATGTGTCATTGTGCAAACATCATCAAGTGTACTTACACTAACCTGGATGGGGTAGCCTTTTGCTCGTAGGTTATAAACCTGTGCCGATGTTACTATGCTGAATTCTGTAGGCAGTTGTAACACAACAGTACTTGTGTATCTAAGCATAACTAAAGATCAAAAAGGCACAGTAAAAATACAATATAAAAGATAAAATTGGTACACCTGTGTAGGACACTTACTATAAATAAAGTTTTCAGGACTGGAAATTGCTCTGGGTGAGTCAGTAAGTGAATGATGAATAAATATGAAGGTCTAGTATGTTACTGTACACTACTGTAGACTTTATAAACACTGTTCACTTAGGCTACACTCAATTTATAAAATGATATTTTTTTCTTTCTTCAATAATTAATTTTAGCTTATTAATTAATTAACTATAGCTTTTTTATTAACTTTTATTTTTAAAATTTTTGACTTTTATAATAACACTGACCTAAAACACAGACACATTGTACAGCTGTACAAAATTTTTTCTTTCTTTATATCCTTACTATATAAGCTTTTTTTCTATTTAATTTTTTTAACTTTTTATATACTTTTGTTAAAAAACTAAGACACAAACACACAGATTAGCCTAGAACTATACAGGGTCAGGATCATCAATATCACTGTTTTCCAGCTCCATATCTTGTCCCATTGGAAAGTCTTCAGGGGCAATGACGAGAATGGAGCTATCATCTCCTACGATAACAATACTTTCTTTTGGAATACCTCCTGAAAGATCTGCCGGAACCTGTTTATAGTTAACTTTTTTTATAAGTAGAAGGAGTGCACTCTAAAATAATGCCTAAAAGTATACTAAAGTAAATATATAAAATAGTAACATAGCCATTTATTACCAAGTATTATATACTGTACATAATTATTATATATGTGCTATACTTTTATATAACTGGTATCTCAGTAGGTTTATATACACCAGCATTACCACAAACATGTGAGTTATGTGTTGCCCTAGGAGACGGTGATGGCTGCAATGTCACTAGATGATAGACATTTTTCAGCACCAATATAATCGTAAGAAACCATCATCAAATACACAGTCCATCATTGACTGAAATGTTGTTATGCAGTGCGTTACTCTATCAGAATTATCATGTGTTCAACATTAATTCATTTTCAGGAGAAGAGAAAGTTAAACCATAAGTGAGTTAGAAATTTACATGTAGTTAGATTTTAAGAGTAGGTAAAATTTATCAAATAATTCAAATTATTTCATTTAATATTTATAATACATTTTTGGGGTAGGTATTTTAATCCCCTTATTTGCATAATTTGAATTCAGAGAAAGAAAACAATATTCTCCTGGTCTGCGGTTCTTCATACCTGCATGTCTTCACACCTCTCTGTATGATTACGTACTACAAAAGTATGGCAGATCTGGTGGAGTGGCCATGGGCACATTGATTTCTGGTTGTGGAAAGATATAGTTTACTTTCAACTTTAAGGAAATGGATGAGGAGAGATCAAGAAAGGACTTCCGGTTTGTCAGAGAGATTTTGGTGAATTTAAGAAATCATTTTCATAGAAAATTGGAGCTAATGTTGGACTGGAGAAGAATAAAGCAACAGATAAATATCACTAGTCTTTTTTTTTCCTCTCTCTTTAAATTTAGCCTCACGTCATGCACGTTTTTCCTTTTTAAAGACCTTGTGCAGAGACAACTAACAAATGTTTTCTCTGTCTATCTACAGAATGTTCAACTTGCTTAACTTTGGAAAAACTGAAATGACTAATTAAAATGTTTCCAATATATCTAATGTGAACCAAAAGAATTACATGCCTTTGGATGTTTTTGTAACTACTAACAAAGAAGGGAACCCTCACAGCAAAATAAACAGACTCCCTGATGGATACTATTTAGATACGGTTTTGGAGAAGCCTTTTTTGTTGTTGTTGCTAATAGGAAATTATGTTTTTTTTCAGTGCCTATAGCAGCAGGAAATATTCAGGAGCTAACATAACAACAGCCATAGCTGGAGCTAACTCTCATTCATTCATCATTGTCACTTCATGAATTAGGAGCCAGCAGACCATTTCTCTCACTTTACTTCAGCTCTTTTTCAGAATGAGGTAAGGTTCATAATGCTCAGATATGATAGTTCTTTCTTCTAGCCTATTATTTAGAGAGCAATCAATTTTGCTCTGTGTCACTCCACAAACTCTTGAGCTTTTCATATGGAAACTAAATTCTGACGGGTGTTTATGTAAGAAAATGTGCATGTGTGTGAATAGGACATATGGTAATGCCATTGCTTAACACTTTAATATCATCACATTTTTATGGGGTATATTCTAACTTCTTTCAAACTTTGAAAACAGTTCAACTTTTCTCTCAGTCAAATAATCATTATCTATGTAAGTCCCTTTCTGAGGGTGAAAATATTCATTCTTTCTAAAAGCTTATATTAAGACATCTTAATAATAATGGATGAAATGATTATATGGCAACTGAACTGCCAATAAGATAATTATTCACAACATCACAGATGGGAAGTTTTTTCCCTAAAATGGATTGCATTATATCAATTTCTGCTCTTTCAAGAGTTACAAGCATTAACCTTTGGAATGACCATTACCTTTTAATTGGCATTCTTATACTATCTAATATATCATTAGCCTTTGTAAATTGTGTCATTAAAAGTGGCAATCATGATATTTAGTAAATTATAATACTATAACAAGTCAGGGTCATCTTTTTAGCTCCCCCTAAGCTACTAATTAACCATGTGCCTGTGTCAAGAGATAAAATGAAGCTTTGTTGCAAGGAAATATTTTCCACCTGTTTAACCTATCACAGAGAGCTATACACCCATGTAATTTATAAAGACACAAAACAATCATAACTTAACTTTTGACAAGATTTCTAAAGCACTTTGTGTAACAAAGAACCATGGCACAAATAAAGTCTCTTATAAAATGTACTTTATGACTAGCAAACCTTTGGAAATTTTTCATATAAAATCTGTAATAAGGATTTGGAATTCTATGTGAAGATTTCCTAGAGCATTCACAATATAAAAACTAATTTTTCCACAGTGAAATCAACATGGCAAAATTGTCCTAAATATCATGGCATCAAAATATTTAAAGATACAGAGATACACAGGGATTTTAAATTTGAAAAAATAAGTTATTATAACCCTAGTATACTGATGGTTATAATATAAGAAAATATAAATTTGTAAATACTTTAAACACCATGAGGTGGAGAATTTACTAATATTTTACAGATTGATTTTCATACACAATTAAACAGAGGGATTCACAAGCCTAGTGTTGAATTAGATGTTTTGCCTAAGGCAGATAATTTTGCTTAAATATTTACAATGTTTAGTATAAATATTTTAAATATAATTCTTATGTAGGATTTTTTTAATGTAACAACTTTGGCTTAACATTATAGTTTGCTGTATGATCTAAGTTACATATCCAGAATTAATGTAACATTTTCTAGAAGAATGAATGAGTTTGCTATGTGTTTCAAACTGTTGATATTGAAGGATAATTAGTAAACCGACTCATTATGAAATGTCTTCGTCTTCTCAATGACCTTGTGGAAATCATATATTTTTATAGAAAGGGAAAACTTTGAGCCATCATTACTAATTTTAATCTGTCATTAACTTTGCAGTCTTTGCAGACTTCTCCAGTACTCAGAAAAAAGTTCACATTCTTCTCCTCATTAGAGTTTTTCTAAATAAAATACCTGGCTTCTACCTAGTTTTCTTAAAATAGTGGATAATCTGAAAATAATTCCACCAAAGATTATCTTTATTTTATTTAGTAATATGCATAATTAAAACTAAAAGTTTTATGACACTGAATTCCAATAAGAAATATTTCATGGAATTCTGTTTGTTTAGCTGACAGACTATAATAGTTCTTGAAATCATTATATTGAAAAGAATTATTTAAACAAAGTCCCACGAAACTCAACCATTAGGAACTAAAGCTTTAGGATATTTTGTTTGTTCCAAATTGTAAATGCATTATTAACATGTTTATGATAAAATGTATCCAAATGTAAAATTGAAGATGTTTTAATAAAGAGGTATCTTAGAGATAGCAGTTTCCTTCTGTTACTTTAAACATGAGAAAACCAAAAGCAAAAAATCTTCAACTCTTTTCCAATTTTATGTAGACAGGTTATTTCAGAATGAGCAGCAAATACATGAACTATTACTCTTTCCACCTAGTAGTCCTGCCTCATCATTTACAAATTCAGACTTTCTGGTTTCCTTTTTATCAATGATTGTTAAATGCATAATTATCATTAAACAAATTCAAATATTGAATTTATTAATCCCATTTATTTATGTAAGAGGCAACTATTTACTTCTACTATATAAAGAGCTGAATTAGATAATGCAAAGAAAATGAACATGAGTGAAAGTGGAAGGAATTGTAATTTTGTGGAAAAAATAAGGCATTTTAAAGATATCTATATGTCCAAATAAACATGTAAGATCATAATAGAAGGCAAACAAATGCAGAAGCATTCACAAGGATAAAAGTCTCCACATGGTCTATCATCAAGGTTTTAATCAGGAATGAGGCCACTTATACTTGACCTTGAATATTGATAGAATTTAGTATGGCAAAATAAGATAGTTCTATGTTTTTCTTAATAAGATTATTATTTTAATAAATAAAAGCAAGATTTTCAACACTGAAAAGTTTTAAGCATATTCTGAGTGCTTATAATTCATTGATCAAAATATGAAAACTCTATTCATTATTTACTTTGAAAAATAGAACTATTCTTGTGTGCTTTCTGACCCTTCTCAGAGTTATGGCAAAGTTGTACAATTAAATTGTAGCATATTTATCATAGTCATCTGACATTGGATAGACTAAAACCTGTACTCTAAAGTTACTTGTACCACTTTAAAACACTTATAATTCATATATGTGTGAATGTGTGTGCGTGTGAATACAAATTTTATACACACAGACACTAAAATGCAATTTGATCAACCTTTCTTTTTAGAAGAACATCTCTAGTGTTTGAGCTGAACAAGTTTGATTAAATAAAAAGCACATTGCTTTTGTTATATACAAAACAGAAAGCAGTTTCCATACTCTTCAAATTCTGTTAAATATTTGTGCTGAGTTTTGTGTTTGCTGACAGGATTATACCATGATAACTTAGAGGGCATGTAGCAGAAAACAGATTGAAAAGGATCCCAACTCCATGATAAGAAAAAAAAAATGCAGCATTATCCTGCAACATGCAACAAAAGTGTGAAAATAGCATATTATTTTTTTGCTCAATGATTCCACTTTAGAAACTTTACCAAAGACTAATTCTAAATAAGCAAAATAATGTTTACAGTTAAATTTTTCATCTGAGTATTGTTTTATAATAGCTAATGTAGAACATAATCTAAATGAATAAAAATGGAAAAATATACTATAGGCATTCTTTCAAGAGGATATTATTCAAGTGACCATATATAGTCTTGTTCAGTTGGAGACATTTTTAATGAGGCTAATTTGAAAGAAAGCCTACACAACAGGTGTAAACCAGTACTGACCCAGGCAAACCAGAACATATGGTAACTCAAAATATTATGCACCTTTTGAAATGAAGGCAAAAATATTATTGGCTTGGGGAAGTATTTATAATATTAACTTCAAAAATGGTAGATCCAGAATAATCACAAACATACACATTAAAACTATGCTTTGCTTGCTTTTAGTATTTATTATTATATATATCTTTATGGTAAGGATGCAATATGTGTTTTATATAAAGCATATGTATTGATTTTATAAAATAACACACATTGTATACATTATAGCCCTATTTCAAATCTAAATAAGAATTGCTTAAACGGAGAAGTAGTATGACTTGTTCAAAATTCTCACGGAGGTAAAGTTAATGGATTAGCTATAGAGGAAAAAGATATGATACAAAGAATATATCTACTCTGTCTTTTTCTAAATTATGCAATTAAAAATGATTTCAAATATTTAACAGTTTAGAACACCAGACCACTTACTTGAAGTCATATTTCAGGGGAAACATTATAAATAGCTGACAGTTGTTCTACGAAGGACCTAAAAAGTAGATAGAATAGATTATATACAAATATATTTTTTCCAGAGGGATTAATAGGTTACAGAGAATGTCCAGAAAGTATGTTACTTGCTTATTAGTTAAATCTGGGAATAGAGTTTCATGATTTGGATACATCACTAAATTGTCAGTTTTTAATAATTCAATAATTACATATTATTAATGATTAATTGATTTGAGGGAAAAAGTTACATCTTCTTAGGACAGAGTCTATATATGTGAACAGGGAAGTTCAGCTACTTTAATTACACAAAATTTTACCTGCCTCCAAGAAACCCACCAAGCCACCAGCAAATTAGAGGATAAAACAAATATTTTAAAATGAGAAAAGGGAATATGCTGCCTAATTTTGAATGTGTACATTATAACTCTTTGTCAATTTTGGATTTTTCACTTCAATTTTTCACAGCACAAACATAAAAGTGATTAAAAAATATATTTGAAGGGACAAAGGACTTCTTAATAACAATAGAAGATGCTCCAGAAGTTATATGATGACTAATATCTAAGACTCAGCTAGTAATATCTATGGGGCATATTTAACTTTGACATCAGTAGAATACATAGTGAATTAGCTAATCTGATATATGTGTAAATACTTGACCAAAATTTTCGGAGGTAGTTTATAATTATCTACTTTCATGATTCTTTGCAATAGTAATCAACTGGAATCAAGGCAAATGCCAATTACTTAGAACTTCTTCCTGCTATATTAGTAAGCATGTGAGGAGAAATTATTACACAATCTCTACAAAGAAGAAAGAAAATAACCAGCAGTCATTGAACACTTGCCACTTCAGCCATTATAATAAGTGGTTTTCATTCACCTTAATTCTTTTTGTAATCTTGTGTGGTAGGTATTATGATCCCCTTTTGAAAATGAGTACATTGAATCAAGGAGAGATTAAGTATATTTTCTGAGATAAATTCCTAATAAGAGACCTTAGGCAAGCCCACATTTGTCCAAATTCAAACTTCATAATATTTTCATTCCATTACATTCATAGAAGTTTCCATATTACAATTCACAACAGAGACTGGATATTCTACTCTAATTTAATAAACTTCTCTCTATATATTTTAGAAAACAGTAAATAACGAAAACTTACACTTACCTCTGTTATCCATGTAATTTATATATCCCCAGTAGCCATTAAAGTTTCTTTTAATAATTTTACTAAATAAAAGTAAATTAATTACATAAAACTGATCCTAGAACTTGCAAGTTTCTCCATTCTATTTAAGTTTTTAACTAGGAAATGTTCGATTTCCCTGTTGATATTTTGTGACATTTCATTTTTGCAATGTGTGTTTACATTTATTGTGAAGGTACATCCTCAGTCTTTCAAATGCATGATTCGCCTTGTGACTATCTTTTAAAAATTTTTTTAGAGCAATTTTTGTGAAACCATGGATAAGTCAAAAATTTGCATTTTTTTCAAATATGAGTTCTTTCGTGGATCTAATGCAGTGTAGATAGCTTGACATATCAATGAAGTGTTTGGGAAGGATGTGGATACTGAATGAATGCATAATATGTGGATGGTTTGAGAAGGTCTATTCTGGTGATTTTAATTTTGAAAATGAGCCACATGTGCAAAATGAGACCAACGTGGATAATGATAAACTGAAAGCTGTAGGGGAAACAACTACCCGGGAATTAGTAGCAAAGTTTAACTTCACTATTCCAACAATATTGAACCATTTGTAACAAATTGGAAAGGTAAAGAAGCTGGATAGATGGGCTTCACATGTATTAAATGAACATGAGAAGAGAAATCATCTGGAAACTTGCCTTTCTTTGCTGTCACAACATAAAGATAATCCATTTCCACATCATATTGTTACATGTGATGAAAAATGAATTGTTTGACAATCGCAAGCATTTGGCATAATGATTGTATAAAGACAAAGTGCAGAAACACAGTCCAAAACTGAATATTCATTAAAAAATGATAATGGTGTCTGTTTGGTGGTCCATAGCTGGTATTATGCACTATAGCTTCTTGAAAACTGTTCAATCAATTAGAGCAGATGTCTACTGCAGCCGATTGGATGAAATAATGAGGATGCCTATGATTAAGCAGCAGAGATTGGTCGATAGAGACAGGCCAATCCTCTTATAAGACAAGGCTTGACCACATGTTGCAAAACAACGCTGTTCCAAATACAGAAGCTGGACTTGGAAACTCTCTGTCATCCACTGTATTCACCACACCTTGCACCAACTGACTACCACTTATTCCATGTTTTGTAACACTTCTTTGAAGGAAAAATATTGAATTCTCAACAAGCTGTGGAAACTGCCTTTTACGAATTCATTGCCACTCCCTCCCAGGCTTCTTTGCTGTCAGCATAAACAAATTATCATTAAGATAGCAAAACTGTGTCGAAACTTAAGGCATATACTTTGATTAATTATACTGCTTCTTGTTTGACATATAATAAACTACACTTTTGATTCAAAATTGGACATTTTATATTTAATAACCTATATTATGAAGCATGTTATATATATTATATAATTGTACATAGTATATAATTTTGCCATTTGAATTGTGCTGTTTTAACAACTTTACTGCAAATGTGTCATCATGTTGCTTGATTAAAAGAAAATAACCCATAAACTCAATATATCCCTCTTCTATTAAGCTCTTTCATATAATCCAGTAACACAGAGCATGCTACCAGAAAGAAAATGCAGCTGATTTTTCACACATCCTTTCTTTTTTTCCCTTAGCTTAAAAACTGTGGCACTTGTTTCCTATTAATGAATTCACATACTTCTCCTGAATTTCTTTTCCTGTGCAACAGTCCAATGAGTCTTTATCTCTCGCTCCAGACAGCCATCTTCTCAAATCACCCAGAGATGTGAATGATAACCCTATCACCTACTAGACAGAAACATCAAAATTCTGGCCACCATTCACCAAGATAGCTTTTTCTTATCTGAAGCTATCCATCTGTAATGTGTAAGGACAGAGCCTGCTTTCAGTAATGCAGCTGGTTATAGCAACTAAGAATAGCACAAGCTTCTTCCAGATGATGTAGAGTAACTCACCTTCATCAAAATGAACTGGAACAGGACGCTTGACTCCTGAAGGACAATTGGAAAAGTCTGTGAATTGTATAGAAAAACTGAGTCAAATAACTAATGGAAATATATTTTGTACCCAAATCTCTAAATAGGTATGATTTGACATCAATAAACCATTTAGCCAGTTTATAATTGCAATTTTTAATAATGCAAGCAATTTTGCAGTTTTCATTACTTGATCAAAAGCAATAACAATAATTGTATAGAATTAGGGAATAAATTAAATATGTTTGAGGGAAGCTGCAATTTTAATACTATGAAATCATTAAATTAAAATCATTAAAAACTACCTCTTGCTATTGCTGTCAGATAACATATCTTTCAAAACTGGATTTTTCTTTTTGACATGTCTTTTTTACCTATTATTATGTGAGCAGTTATGAGATCCTCCATGATATAAATTAATCCTAAGTAAACTATCATAAAGCAAAACTTTGACAATAAAGACAAAAGAGATCATTCTCTTAACAATTACTTATATTATTTAACATAAAATGTTAATTCTCATCAGTAATATAGGGAAAAACTATAACAATTGATATATATTATTTTCTAATGAGCACAATAATGCATTAATCTTGACATATTTATTATTTTTAACTCAATTTTAAACGTCATTTTATACATAGAGCTTTTTTTTGCATTTTTATAGTTTATTTATTTTTCCTGTGACTCGTTCTCTTCTTTGAGGAGATTTCCCTCTACCTCATGTAAAACTGGTTTCATCAGATCTTGTGAAAGCCTGAGGTTTGCAAAATCACTTTTTTTGGCTTGAGGTAAATTTAAAACTTGCGTCTTTAGAAGTAAAAGGCAAATGAACCACTCCTGTTCCCAGGGTCTTTAAATCCTAATGATTTGTGCTCCAGAAATGGACTTACGTTTCACTTTCCTACCTCCATTTCAGAGCTCCCATTACATGGTTTAAGACATCATTTGCAGTTAGAGAATACTGAACTACTCTAGATAACTAATAGCCCCTACACACATTAAGGATAAGGTGTGGGGTTTTGTGTCACTTACATAGACTGAAGGTATTGAAAGGGCTTTATTAAATGGTTGTCTGGGCAATTGAAGGTGCACCAGAATGACATCCTAATTGCCTGTGGTGCATTTTAATAAACTGCAGGCTCACATGTCAATCACAGGATAAAGGCTAGGCATACAGAAATGTTTGGATTAATTATTAATATCAATTGGATATTAGAGCTCCTTGGTTTCTTGCTGTGGCAAAGCACATCAGTGAAAGTGCCAGATAGGAAGCAATTTGTTTGCATGAAGATGGCTCCGGATTGTAATAAATCTTAACAAGTTCTAACTCTCACTTGACCTTCTGCAACTTCCTTTCGTGGCACCAGTCACAGTGGGGATATTAGGATGCATTAATCACTTTGGATCGGGTATGGAGGGTCTGAAACCTGCACAGATGAAACATGTTGAGGTACAGCAGCAGCACTGACTGTAGCTTAAACTCCTGATCCTCTGGCATTTTCCTTAAGTGTTGCACATTATTGACAATGGGACTATTATTTTAAACATTGGACTTGTTAAAAGGTAAAGTATTTTTTGTTGTTGATCTTTCCTGAGAAAGATCAGGCAAACACTATGATTTTTTTTTCTCAAACATTTGCCCACCTCCCATGTGCAGATATTTAAAATAAATGCACAGAGAACATTTTACTGTCAAAACCAAAATACAACAACAACAAAAAAGGAAACCTACGCTTTTGTATTATTTGCATCATTATCTTACCTATGATTATTACAAATAAGGCAAAACTGAATGGCCAGTGAATGAGTGAATAGCATTACTGAGTCAATACTATTAATACATAGATATGAGCATGTAGAATTTAAATTGAGCTCAATTTTTAATATTTTTATTGACATATAACAGTTGTATATATTTTGAAGGTCCATGTAATATTTCAATACATAAGATGTATAATGATAAAATCAGGATAATTGGGATATCCACCACTCCAATGATTTTTCTTGTCTTTGTATTAGGAAAGTTACAATTCTTATAGTTTAGCTATTTTAAAGTGTACAATAAATGATTGTTTACCATAATTTTCCTACTGCACTATCAAATATTAGAACTTATTCATTCTTTCTAACTGTATTTTTGTACCCCTTAACCAACTTCTCTTTATTCCCCCATTTCACCTTCCTTTCCCAGCCCCTAGTAACCACCATTCCACTCTCTACCTCCCTGAGATCCACTTTTTTTAACTCCCACATCTGAGTGAGAACATACAATATTTATCTTTCTGTACTTGGCTCATTTCACTTAACAAAATGACCTCCAGTCTCATTCATGTTGCTGCTAATGACAAGAATCCATTCTTTTTTACAGCTGAATTGTGTATATATGCCACATTTTCTTTATCCATTCATCCATTGATAGACACTTAGGTTGATTCCATTTCTTGGCTATTGTGAACAATGTTGCAATAAACATGAGAGTGCAGATATTGATTTCCTTTCTTTTGGATATAAACTGAGCAGTGGAATTGCTGGATGTGGTCCATTTTCAATACACTATTTTTATGCCTTTTGTGTGTTTCCAGCTTCAATATCCTATCTGTAAAATGGTAGCACTCCTCCCCTCTTCTATCAAAACCACTAAGTAAATCACAAGATCTATTGCTATATTTAATTTATAGAAGGAAACACAAATACTTATTAGAAAATCTTATTTAACATTAAGAAATGATTACATAAAGTATTTAAAAGTTATTAATAATCCAATCTTAGGTACAAGTCTCAAGAATTCATTAACATTTGATATTTTAATTTGTTAGGTACATTAGTGAGTTTGTAGGTACATTTGTAGGTACATTAGTGAGTTTCACTAGCGACCCACAAATACAGTGTTTAATAGAAAAAAAACCTGATGATTGACTTTCAAATATGTTTGTTGTGTTTATGTTATTTATGTCATTTTACACATGTCTCAGAGGTAAGATCTGAGGATAGCTCTCTTCTTGTTTAGCATTCATTCCCTTCGTCTGTAAGAAAATTTTATACTGCCTATATATAATAAGATATTTAATACTTAACAATTAAAACGTTTTTTTTTCCTTTTCCTTTTTAGTATCTACAAAAGTTGAGAAATGTTTTCAAATACATATGCCCCCTAGGAAAATTATTTTCTGTGTTCTGGGTCTTCTCATCTCCTTTAAACAATGCAGAAGGACATTATCTCCTTGGCAGATATCTGGAAGCTAGCATTTATTTTCAGCTCTAATGGTCTCATCTGAATCCGCATCCCAGGAGTGTTAGCTAACAGAGACCCCATGCTGTGATTCACGCTGTTTAATGCCGAGTTGACGGGTAATAAAGTTATCATAATCCATAATTTAATTATAGATGAAAGTCCCTGCTCTGATTGTAACAGTGAGACTCTGGCTTCGTTTACACTTCTGGGATGCTTCACAAATGATTTGGGCTGATCTTTGATAGAGGGTCAGGGGTGGGGAAATTTTTCATATAATTGCATTCTATCTTACTTGAAAGAAACATTCCAGGTCCAAATTGGGTTTATTTTTGAGCTGTTATATGTTTGTAGCTTCCATGGCAAGTATAAATTTTAATAAGGATGCATGTAAATGTTTCCTCTTTGCCACAGATATTTGTATTGGATTTCTTATCCCATTTGAATGTAAAAATTGCTTCTTCTCTTATTACTGTTGCAAACCTTGAACACAGAAAAAAAAAAAGCAAAACTGTTTCCTAGAAATTAAGAAAAAATGCATAATTGGAAGTTGTTTTTATTTTTCCCAAATTCTACTGCACTCATGCAAGTTTCATGTCAATTCATGAATTTGCTAAGGCTGTTCATTTAGCTGGGCATAGTGCCCTCTTTTCCTATTTTCAATTGGTATTCAACTCTATCCCTTCTTCTTCATGATTTTTTTTTCCCTGCAAGGCAGTGTACCAAGTTCACCTGCAACCTGTATTGGCACTTACTACCTTTATGATTGAAACAGTCACTAAAACTTTCTAAACATCTCTAAATTCATTGATGGCAACTGAGCCTCTCTCAAATGCGATGTGATGATTAAGCAGAACAATGCTCAGTGGACAGATACAGCAACTAGCAACCTCTCAGAAGGACGTAATCAAAATGCTATTTAAATATCTGGACTGGCCGGGCGCGGTGGCTCACGCCTGTAATCCTAGCTCTCTGGGAGGCCGAGGCGGGCGGATTGCTCGAGGTCAGGAGTTCGAAACCAGCCTGAGCAAGAGCGAGACCCCGTCTCTACTATAAATAGAAAGAAACTAATTGGCCAACTAATATATATAGAAAAAAATTAGCCGGGCATGGTGGCACATGCCTGTAGTCCCAGCTACTTGGGAGGCTGAGACAGAAGGATCGCTTGAGCCCAGGAGTTTGAGGTTGCTGTGAGCTAGGCTGACGCTACGGCACTCACTCTAGCCTGTGCAACAAAGTGAGACTCTGTCTCAAAAAAAAAAAAAAAAAAAAAAATATCTGGATTAACAAAATGAACCAGCTGGGCCTTTTCAAAACTTCTTTATATGAGTGTGTTATATGTATATAGAGAATTACTATAATGTATAAATTTATTATAGAATTATAATTATGTAAGAAAGATGCTTTGTATTACTATAAAAGTATACTATACTTTGTAATACTATAGATACTTTGTATTCTTAATTTCAGAACTAAAAATATCAGCTTTATTAGAAATTCTTCAGACACTACAATTATATTTTGAAAGGAAAACCAGTTGATTATGGGTGGGAAGAATCTACAGGGAATATAATTTCATTTTCAATATTCTAAAGAGTAAAATAAGTTCCATAATTAAATAGAAGATTCAGGGTCTTTTGTAATCTTATGTAGTATCACTGTTGAACACAGGATCACAGAATTTATGAAAGTTGATTTGTAAACATCATTTGATTAGACTTCACTAAGCAATGATATATAAATCCATGGGTAGTACCATTATGATATAGGGAAGCACTACAGATAAAAAGTTACATATTACCAAACACAGTATTTTCTATGGAAAAAACAATAGATACATTTATTAATTCTACATAAATAAATGTAAAAATGAAGAAATAAAATACTCTTGGGAGTCCAAGGTCAAAAGCATAAAATGTTTTCTATTTTAATGACATATGCAATATTACTTATATTATTTGTATTAGTTAAACCAAATTAAATGAATAACAGACTAACAATACTCTACACATATCACATTTATACAAAAGGTTAACAGCCATTATTGTTATACCTAAATTCTCATTTCTATTGTCACACATTTTGAATTATAACACTGAAATTTTATGTAAATACATAGATATTTTCTATTAATTTAAATTTAAAGATAGCCATAGCATTCCTGAAGGATGATCAGAGAAGAATTATATTATATTATATTATATATTATATTATATATATATAACAGGAATTAAAGAGAAGATTTGGGAATTCATCTTTCACTCTGTGATTCTCTTAACAATACAGTTTGTCTGTTAGAAGAAACAGCAGCATATGCGGTTGTTGGTTCAAAGCATAATACCATATCCTATCAGAAAGCACCACAGACTTGTAGGATTTATGTCCAAGCTGGCTCTCAAATCAGTTTTAAAAAAGCCATTCCACACTCAGTAATCCAACTATCTCTGAGCAATACAGACCATGATAAAATTAGGGAATTCAATCCAATATTAGTATATATTGCCTTACTTCATTTACTGCAGAGTTAGAAACAAAATTGAGTGGAATATCAAAATAAAGAATGAGATACTAGGTAAGTCGAAGGATGATTTTTCTGGGAGAGAATGGTTTATAGATAAGATAAATATATTTATAGAATTTGTATCTCTGGTACTGAAGAAAAACAGTTGCCACCAATCTATGATTTGGTGGAAAATTTATAGCCTATACAACAATATTTACAAGGGCCAAACATTAGTTCACTCTTACTAACAAATTTGGTACTCATTTGGGGGCATAACCTTGATAAGAGATAGGTATGCTGCTGCATTCATGCGTAACCATCATCCCTGTCTCCATGGCCACTTGGTCCATTTGCCTATTGAGCAAGCATAAATGTGGCCGAGGAATAGGCTGACTGATATCTATTTGGTGGGTCACAATGTACACCTGATTATTGAAAAAACTTTCACTTAGTGGGTATACAAGTGGTGACATTCACGAGGATACATTTTTTTCAAACTCTGTGCTTATTGTGAGAGGCCATGCACATACCTTTGTGGAGCTCTCTTTGTCTTAATTATTCAATCTTCTTTCTTCAAAGTCTTTGACCACTTAGTCATAATCACTGTTGAAAACACAGTATATACATGAATTCAGCCAATCATTATTACCAACTAAAATAAACTATGCTATATGTCCAAAAATTTTGGTTTTTGGCAGGAAATTTTTTCCCTGCTATAGGATCATGTTAGAGTGTGATTGTAATGATAAGTCCATTTCTAGATGGTCCCAAAACGTTACACTATTTTCAAACCACACTCAATGTTTTTTCTTCAATCAGCTTGCCCCAGGAGCTTCCTATGAGTTCATACGTGATATGGTTTCAGAAGGAGTGGCTGTGTGGCAGTAGAAGGCATGGTAAGAAGTAAGCCGCTTGATCAAACAACTTTCTTGTGTCTTCAACACCTACTTGAATCTATGCTAATTCTACTTGATATTGGGTTGCTGCTGTATTTGTTTGCTTGACTGCAGCACTTGCCCTGCTGCCTGTTTTAGCCCATCCCTTTGCCTTGTAATTTTCAGGGCCTGGATGAAAGGAGTGTTACCTGTGATCTGCTAGGTGAAGGTTTCACAGCATGGTCACCTATGATGGTTGATTAGGGCTTCTCCTCTTTTTCTTGCTTTTAGCATGAAGTTTTAGCACTTCACCTTCTTTCATGGTAGACTTCTGTTAAGTTTTGGAAAGGAGAAAAACCAGGAGGTATCTACTACACTATTTTTTACTATTCTGACTCATGGGTGATAACACTCTGACCTAGAGATGAGGAAAGTGCTACCATAACTGTGGGCTCCAGGGCCGCATTTAGCATGGACACCATCCATGCTAGCAGAATAGCTGCCTTATGCCCTGATCATCAAGCTAAGAACTAAACACTGAGTCCCATGCATTGCTGCTATGGATAATTCAAGTTTTGAAGTTTAATTTTCCCCTTTCTTATTTTATTTCTGTCAGCCTTATTTTCTTCTAATTTTCTTATTGTTTGTTTCACTAAATAAAATTCAGAAGAAATGCTTTAAATTTAATCAGATTATAATATCACCATATAAACCTTTAAAGATTAAAGTAGAAAATTTTATCCAATTTAAAATTATTGTATATCTTTCTTCCTTTTAGTAATTTTTGGGGTATTATTGCTCCATGTCATAGTTTTCGTATTACTGTAGCACGGTCATAACGGTCTTGGTGCACTTTCCACTCTTCTTGTTGTCTAGGGAACATTTAAATTCTCTCTTTATTTCATAAATTCAGGCCTTCAGTTATCTGAAAGGGTAAAAGAGATCTTAGACCACAGATTTTATCTCTGAGTATTCTCCGTATCAGTGAACACTTTCCAGTTAAAATAAAAGTACGCTGTCCCTTTGAGGGATACTGCTCACCTTTCAGTTTGTACCTTGGTTTAGGGATGAGCTGGCCACTTAGATACAGTAACTGACTACAGGTAATCCTAGCTGGCTCCTGGATATACACACAGCAAGCACACTCATACCTTTTCACCTATATTTAAATTGGTTTTCTACTGTTATATGACACTTAAGAAGGGCAACTAGGAGATTACTGACCATGTTTCTTATCATCTATATTCAAATCTTTTCCTTGTCTCTCTTGATCATGGAACATTTTTTTCTCTATCACTCAATTGGGTCTATGCAACTTTAAAGAAGTCTCTTAGAGAAAATAAAGTAGGAATATTTTTAAAAAATGTTTCTCCTCCAGATTCTTTACAACTATATGTTATAGCTCCTATTTTCCATTTTTCTCATGGGAATAGACCTCATCTATATAAATTGGAAGTTGTTAGTTTTATACATTTTGTTACTCTTGTCTTAGTTTGCATGATTTATTATTATTTTTTTCTATGTTCTTTAATTTCAGAATATTACAGGGGTGCAAACATTTAGGTTACATATATTGCCTTTGCCCCGCCAGTCACAGACACATGTGTGCCCATCCCCCAGACAGTGTGCACTGCACCCATTAGGTGTGAATATGCCCATCTCCTCCTCCTTCTCCCACCTGCCTAACATGTTACTACTATATGTGCACATTATTCTCTTGTGAAGTATAGTCATCTTTAGAATCAAATATGTGCTTTCAATTTAATTACTTTTTTTCAAATTAATTCAAATTTATTTTGGGGAGATAATTCTCAAAACTTTTCATGATAGAATTAGAACTATTAAAAGTTGAAATCTAAAGATGCTTTTGATTGCATAAAAGATGAGGTGTTTGTTTTTAAAAAAGCAAAATTATTCAGAATCACAGTTTAAATGAATCACCTCAAATAAAATTTTCTAATATCTATATTAGAAATGGTATTTTAATAGTTGCACAGAAGAACACTCCCATGTGGAATAAATAGTATTACTTGACAAGAGATTATTCATCAGGAAAATAGAATAGTCAATTTATTAGAACTGACAAAAAGTTTACTTAAGAATATATTTTGAGTGCTTCCATAGTGATAGTAAGAATAATTTTCACTTAAAGATAAGAATTAAACAAGTGTATTAGCCGGGCGCGGTGGCTCACGCCTGTAATCCTAGCTCTTGGGAGGCTGAGGCGGGCGGATTGCTCAAGGTCAGGAGTTCAAAACCAGCCTGAGCAAGAGCGAGACCCCGTCTCTACTATAAATACAAAGAAATTAATTGGCCAACTGATATATATATATAAAAAAAAAAATTAGCCGGGCATGGTGGCGCATGCCTGTAGTCCCAGCTACTTGGGAGGCTGAGGCAGAAGGATCGCTCGAGCCCAGGAGTTTGAGGTTGCTGTGAGCTAGGCTGACGCCACGGCACTCACTCTAGCCTGGGCAACAAAGCGAGACTCTGTCTCAAAAAAAAATAAAAATAAAAAAAAAAAAAAAAAAAAAAAAAAAAAACAAGTGTATTGATTTAGATACCTTTGAATGATTCCTCTTTAAATTCTATCACTTTGGTATTCTGTAATTTTAGTGATTACAGCCCCTGTATTTTATTTCTCTATAGCTCAATGTTTCTAATAATAGTTTTAGGTTGATAATTCAAGAGTTAATAGGAAAATTGTCCTAATAGCTTTTTGTAGAAACTAATGAATATGTGAAATGCTTTATTAGGATTAAGTAGTATTTTTTGTAAATATACTCTGCATAAAAGACACTTGGAGTGCGTTCGAATTAAAGACTAAAATTTACAGCCACTTTTATTAAGTACAAACTTGGAAAGTGTTCAATATTTGAAATTTATTGTTCCATAAGAAAATTATAATTCATTTAGGTCATTTAGGTATATTTTGAATCACTGGAAATGTGTAATTTCTAAGCTATTTCAAACTTCCAATATCCCCCTACACTATATTAAGTTGTCACGAAATTAAAGCAAGACACTATGGGTGTTATATGGTGCAGTTTATCAAATTCAGGGGGAAAGGAAAAGATTCAGTATTCTAAAATACATTTAGAATTATACTGTGGAAACTTTAATTTTATTAATTTATACTTTATGCAAGAAATTTGCCTGTTGGATCAAGAATATTCTAAGATATAAATTTCAAAACACTTCTGGTAAGAAAATAATAATTATAGTTGTAAAATCAAAAAAGTTTAAGGAAAATAATGTAACAATTTTATGTGTAATAGATGAAAATTAAAACTAATTTATTCTATTTCTAAATAATAAAAATATATTCCAAAATATTTTCTTCTGTATACCTACATTCATAAGGGCTAAGTTCAACTTGAATTGAAACTTAGCTGATATATAAAACAAAAAATTAAATGGCCTTCCATATGTCAAACCAGTACAAGAGTAATCTTAGTGCACTGTTTTTAATTTATATTTTTTATCTACTTTTCATATATTATAGCTTACTGGTAACATAAAGATAAGTAAGATGTTATTTAATCAAATCAAAAGCACAATAAAGTTAGTATATGAGAGGAATAATCAAATCTCTGTGTGGTAGCTTGCAAGTGCCATCAGAGAAACACAACATGCATTCTATAGAAGGGGATCAAAGAATTGCAAAATCAGAGGTAATTTGGAGGTAACATGTCAGGGTTTCCTGAGAAGGTAACATGTAATATAGAACTTAAAATACAGATAGGATGTTAAAAGACGGAAGAGGAGTCATAAATTTAGGAAGAACGTTGGAAAGAAAGATATCGTATCAATTGGGTATTTGGATAAGTTCAAGTATATGAAAGAGATATCTTTCTTAAATGCCCATGAAGAGGAGTTTGAGTTGAGTATAGGCTAATGGGAAAGGCACATGCAAACACTACTTCAGAAACATTTTATTGGTAGCTAGGTTTAAAATGAATAAGCATAATGAAAATTTCTTTTCAGTAGTTATTGAAACTTTTTAGGCAAAAGATAATAAGGACCTGAGCTTATTTGTTGATAGCGGTTTTGGAAATAATGAAGCAGATGAGAGAGACTTAACACAGGCAAACTGTACGTAACTCAGCAATTAGTTATGGGGAAGGAGGGAGAAAGGGGTAAATAAAAACCGGCATCACCATAAACACTGTATGCCAGAGTGGAATGAAGTCAGCTCCTTTTTATAGTTCAAATACAATTTTTTATTCACCATTGTATGCACAAATCCTTGAAAATAAACTTTCCTTCCATACAAAAAAAAAAAAAAAAAAAAAAGGTAAATTCCAGCCAAGTGACTCTAGGCTGTATTTTTATTATCATCAAACTTAAAATAATTTCCATTGACATTTGTTCTTTGAGCCATGGCTAGTATAGAAGTATATTGCCAAATTTCAAACATTTCTTAGATTTTTTTAATAACCAGTTTCTTACTTGAGTCCATTGTATTTAGGCATCTAACTCTGTTATATAAATCCTTAGAAATTGTTGAAATGTTTTGTGACTAAGTACATGGTCAATTTTGTAACTATTCCATGTGCCCTTGAAAATAATTTGCATTCCCCATACATGTCACTTAGAGTTATGTTTGTTAATAATTTTGTTCACTTTTTCTATGTCTTTAATAATTTTATAGCTACTTACTCTATGTGTTCCTTGGAGAAGTATTAAAATAACTCACACGATGATTGTGAATTTGTCTATTTATCTTTCTGTTATGCTATTTTGCCTGATATATTATGAATGTATGACATAAGCTACATAAAAGTTTAGATTTATTTATTTGCCTTTTTCTATCTTTTTACTTTTGACATTTCTACACACTTATGTTTAAGGTATGTGCCTTGTAAGCAACCCATTTGTTATTTAATCCAGTACAACAATCTTGGTCTTAAAACTTTTTTATAAGGTCAGAGATATTATCTGTCTTCTTCATAACATACCCCCGGTGTGTAGGCATACAAAACATGCTAATAAATGTTATTGAATTAATAGCTAAAGAAATGTTTCAAGAGCTTCCATTTCAGTTATCTTTAGCATCAAATATCATTTTCTTTGTCAGAGTATTTCCTGCCCCTTCCATAGTAATCCATTATCCCCATCTGTCTGAAATTGCTTAATGGCAATTATTTTGTCTTAGAAATCTTGTCTATCATACACAATAGTAGCTTAATATCTATCTATATGTCTATTTATCTATTCATCCACACATACATATATATGCACACACAAACCCACACAGATATTCATATACTGGAATTTGTGTATATTTTTTTTCCTGTTTCAGATCCCTACCTAGTTCCAAAATTAATATCAGAATGAAAAAGTGGAGTTTAGGTTCATATATTCATAAAATTGACTTACAAATTTCATAATATAATATGCCTATATATCATATCTTAGTTTATATTTACAGAATAAATTAATGTGAAATTGTTCCCTCATATATCACAATCCTAGTGCTGATTTTTTCTATTTAAATCTCCTAGACATAATAAAATAAAATGGCATGTTCTTTTAGATGGTCTATTGGTATAAAATGAAATTGCAGGAAATCTCATGAGAGATCACCAAAAAAATACAAAAATGTTAACATTATTTCAAAATGCATATATTCTCTGCACAGAGATTTAAAACAGTAGATAACTAGATAAATGGGTTTTTATGGTACTAATGTCTAGATGACTAAGGAAGTCATATGTTTATTATAGTTTATAATACCTGGGTATTTCACTAAATCAATTTAAATATCTCTGTTTTTCTTCTTCTAGAACAATGCAAATTATGTTTTGTAGATATTGCGAACTTTTTAAAAAAGGATGTGAAATAGTTCATTATGTACTAGATAACATATTTGCATTTTAATGAAGACATTGGGAATAGTTCATAGTTAAGATTATGATAGATGAATTTAAGTAAAAAATATTTTAATTAATTAGATTTGACAAAACTATTTTACACAGTTTCAAGTTGCCTTTGCAATTTTAAAAGATTGTGACACTAGTGTATGACTTAGAAACACCTGGTATGGAGTTTGGACATGACATGCACATGCATCATTTATATTTTGATTACTTTCTAAGTGCCGACAAGGTGCTGTATTCATGAATAATTCAAACCATCTAAAAGAATGGGCTTTTTACATTCCATTTCAGAGTTTTGTTTTTCAGACAGGATGTCTTAACAATGTAAAACACGTGTCACTGATGGAATATGATTAGAAATACATCGTGATCTGACAGTTAACAATTATTCCCTTACGTATTATTCTTGGAGACTGCATAAATGATATAAAAATATATGCAGTAACTCAAAGTATAAGTCACAGACACTTAAAAAATAGACAATATGTATAATTTCTTTTGGATACAAGATAGAATAAAATTGAAATATAAGAGTATAGTATTTAGCCAATTATAATAAATGCAATTAATTTTGTGAGCAAAATGAAGAAAGTATTATAAAAATGTTAAACAAAGATTATGGGAGGCCATCATCTTGGTCCGAGATCTTGCACTAAGCCCCAACAGACCAGACCAGATTAAAATGGAGTCACACGTGCTGAAGTTCCATGTCACCAAACTGAAGCTAATTTGTTTATCTGACCTTCCCAGATCAGGAGAGTGATTGTAGCCAAGTAGGCCAGGTTTAGTGAGCATGATAAGAAAGTCTTCTCTACTTTAATCCTTACAAAAATGTAACCTGAAGTTAATCTATAAATTTTCTTTTTTATTGTTTGGTTTCCTTGTTCCCACCTTACAAAACCCACTGTTCTGCTTTTGTCTAGCGGAACTTTCATTCCCTTTTGTAGAATGGAGATTGCCCAAACTGATAAAGAGAGAGAGAGAGAGAGAGAGAGAGAGAGAGAGAAGATCTTTAAACTAAATTTATTGTAATTTTGTCTTTGTCAAACATAGTAAATGGAAAAATTCCAATGAAAAATGCTTGTTTCCCATTTTCTTAAGAACAGCACCCAAAAACTAAAAAATACATTTTTATTCTTAATTGAAGTTCATTGCATGTTTTTCTTGATTCACAATAAATTTATTTCTATGTGCTTTTATACTTCTAATAAAGAAGGAAGATGATTTGTAAAAATTAAAATTTGAAATTAAACAGGAACAAATATTATCTTTTACTAGCCATAGATGGTCCTAGTGTAGACTGAACTGGTATACTTATATATCATTTAGTATATCAGTAGTTAATTTCACTTAAATATTTAGATATTGAAAATTATTTAATTCTAGAGTGAAAAGAAGCAGCAATTTGAGGACATTGATTTGATATGTTCTCAATCACTGATTACTATTCTAAAGCCAATTTCATTGGGTCAATAATAATACCTAGCTTCAGAGGATTGGTTATTCTGACTAGATTGACAGGACAGACTAAATTTTAGTTCTGTATTTACTTGATTCATTCATTTTATTTACTTATTTATTTCAAGAAAATATGAGAGTACAAACATTTTGGTTACATTTTATATCTTTGTCTCTCCCTAGCTAGGGTTAGAGGTATGCCCTTCCACTCTATAATGCTCACCACATCCCTCAGATGTGGGTACACCCCCTCAATCCCCAAATCCCTGGTAAACACCACTACCATTTGAGCACCACAGTGTTAATCAGCCAGTACCAATTTGATGGCGAGTACATGTGGATCCCATTCTTCCGATCTTGTGTCACCTCACTTTGGGTAATGCGCTCAAGCTCAATCCAGGATAATATGAGTGGTGCTAGCTCACTGTCATTTCTTAGAATTGAGTAATATTCCATTGTAAATATATACCAATTTTTAATAATCCACTCATGAATTGACGGGCACTTGGGTTGTTTCCACGTCCTCGCAATAGTGAATTGTGCTGCCATAAACATTCGGATGCAGATGTCTTTATTATAGAATGTCTTATGCTCTTTTGGGTAGATGCCTAATAATGCTATTGCTGAATCAAATGGTATTTCTATTTTTAGCTCTTTGAGGTATCTGCAAATTAGTGCAAACTTTGTGGAAAAGATTCCTTCATTTTTTTATTCATTTTATGTGTTTTATTTTCTTTGTTATTTAAAATGTCATATACATTCTACACAATTATTTACAAATATGTATTAATTATGTTGTGTTATTTGTACAATGTGTAATTTGAAATATATATTTATGAATAATTTACTACTTTGATGGGTATCTTTTCTAATGGCTTATAACTGCATAAGTCAAAATAATTAAAAATACATATAACTGTAAGCATGCAAAGTACAAATAAGCCTTGGTTCTGCCTTTCCCTACCAACTGAACCACCTCCTAAGAGACATTCCTGATTGCTAATGTAACATGTATTTTGGCAGATATTCTATGTATATGTAAGTAATATGAACATTAATTTTAATATAAATTATAATATATGCACTTTTTCATCTTGTATTCACTTGTTAACATACACTACAGATTGAATTACTCTTCATTCTTTTCAATGTAACAGTACTCCATTATAGCACTTTACTATGATTTATTTTACTGTACTCTATTAATCACTCTAGGCTATTCATGAAACCTAATGTTGAAATGAGTTAACCTTATATTGTTTATTTATAAGTACAGCCTAAATTCCAAAAATTGAATGGTTGAAGAGGATGTGCATATTTGACTGATTTTGCCAAATTGCCAGCCATATGGAGGTTTATGAATTTACATATATATGTTACTTACATGGTGATATCCTTAACACAGTATATAGTTATCCCATTCCAAGTCCCAAATGGAGTAAAATTTGGTTCTGACACTAACTTCCCACCAGTCAGTTCTGACTGACTGACTATAAATCCCAGGATTCCCACAACCCACTTAAGGCTCAATAATTTGCTAGAACTACTCACAAAACACAGGAAAGCACTATACTTATATACTTAGAATTACAGTTTTGTTACAAAGAATACATGTCAGGCAAGGGCTGGGAAAGTCCAAATTGCAGAGCTTCCATGCTTTCTCCCTGCCAAATCAGAGCGCCACACTCTCCTGGCACATCAATGTGTTTGCAAGCCAGGAAGCTACACAGAGATTTTGGTCTAGAGTTTTTAATGGAGTTTCAATATGTAGGTATTTCTGCGGTCCCCAACTTTTTTGGCACCAGGGACCAGTTTCATGGAGGACAATTTTTTCATGGACCAGGGTGGGGGGAGGGAGGTGTGTGGATGGCAAGCCATTGGGGAGTGGCTAGTATAGATGCAGCTGTGTTTGCTCACTGCTCACCTTCTGTTGTGAGGCCCCGTTTCCTGACAGGCAAGGACTGGTACCAATCTTCCGCCCAGGGGGCTGGGGACCACAGGATTAAGTCATTGGCCACATAATTGAAGTTCATCTCCAAACCTTTTTTTCCTATCTTAAGGTTGGGCAGCTGAAAGTTTAAATCCTCTAATCCTTGTTTTTACATCTTGACTTTGGTCATTTTTAGAAAAACATTTAGCCTGGTGCCTTTTTTTTTTTTTTAATTTGTTTTTCAGCACTTGTAAGCAACTAACAAAATCCCAGCATATCCATAGAGTGATATTCCTAAACTGGTGTTCCAGCTGAACCCTTAACAGGCTATTTTGCTCTTACATTATGCCAGGTCCTTCTGATGTGTGCGATCTATGGCAAGCCCAGTGGAAACCATGAACATGTGCCTACAGTCAAACTTTCTTTGGAGCAAAACGAATCCCTTACTCTTTGTCAATGTTATATGAGCTACCAAGACAATTGAAGACATTTGATATTAATAGCAAAACTGTACTTGTAAAAATGTATTCTGGATATGTGATTAGGAAGTGAGTGATAGGATGCAGCAACTGGAGGAAATATACAGATGACAAGATTGCTACTTCCAATCACATCTTCTCTCCTCTTAGGAATGCTGACCAGATTGTGGGGAATCCAAACCACATCTTTAGTAGAAAATAGATTAAGAAAGCAACCAGATGGCTTAACACATCATCAGTGACATTTATTTTTCTTTTTTCCCTTTCTCTTTTCATGATTTAAGTATACAGGGGTCTTTTATGTAAAATAGGAATATGACAGATGGATAGTATTTATTGTAATTTGATGTTAGAGAAGTCATGTATACCAGACTTAAATATACATTGGTTTGGAACATTACAGAAACTACTGAAGGATTAAAATTGAGTCCAATAATTGTAATACAGAAGATAGATTTACATGATACTCTGAGTACTGGGCTTTAATTTGAAGAGAAGTAAAACAGTTGTTCTATAAATGAAAATTCTAAAATACATGATTAAATATACCCTTGCTCTTTAATATCATGTAGGTAATAATTATATAAAAGTAATTTAATAGGATACTAATTGGGATTCTATTTTATAATTGAAAATAAAAATGTAATAATAAGAATATAGTTAACACGTTTTTTCATTATCACTGCAAGGTATCTAATTAAAATTCTCTTAATGATGTTTTTAAACTTTTATTCATGTAGAATAGAAAAGAGAGAAAATATCATTTTAATATATCCTTTTGACTAGATATGTATAGCAAAATGTCAAAGATTTCTTCACATTGACCTAAATCCATTAAGTAATTTTTTCATTTATTTGATATGTAAAGCTTAAGGTACATATTTTGCCAAATGTTCAAATTAAGGAAAAATAAATTAATTACTTCAGTAATTTTGTTTAGGTGTAGTAAAAGACAAAGCCATAGTATTTTAATCTTACAAAAAGCTACCTGAGTTTGAAACTTTCACATCCAGGTAGAAGATACTTGTCAAGAAGTCAGGGGCTAAGGTTTTTTTTTTTTTTTTGAGACAGAGTCTCGCTTTGTTGTCCAGGCTAGAGTGAGTGCCGTGGCATCAGCCTAGCTCACAGCAACCTCAAACTCCTGGGCTCGAGTGATCCTTCTGCCTCAGCCTCCCGAGTAGCTGGGACTACAGGCATGAGCCACCATGCCCCGCTAATTTTTTATATATATATCAGTTGGCCAATTAATTTCTTTCTATTTATAGTAGAGACAGGGTCTCGCTCTTGCTCAGGCTGGTTTTGAACTCCTGACCTTGAGCAATCCGCCCGCCTCGGCCTCCCAAGAGCTAGGATTACAGGCGTGAGCCACCGTGCGCCCGGCCTAGGGGCTAAGGTTTTAGGATTTTAATGTGTGATTTTGTTTTTTTCTTTTCAAATAACTTGTAAGTAAATATAAGAACTGTTTTGATCTGTGCATTATAAATACCAAAATATATGCTTAACATTTGAATGCACATCTCATTCACATCTGTTGTTTCTATAAAGTTTTTCAATAGAGCCTCAAAGCTGCTGAATACAGGTTTAATTCCAAATTTCATTTCTTTCTGAATTGCACTATCCTTAAGCAATGCATCATCATCACAGGTCATTGCACCGATGAAATTAATCTGATAAAACACCTGTGTGACAGAGAAAATGATATATTAGTGTGATTCATCATTAATGAACATCATGAGCCCATGATCTATTAGTGTATTGTTCAAAGGATGGTGTCATTAGGAAAGAGTGAGTTCCTAGTGTTAAATTATGGTGTAGAAGGCAGTAGCTAGAGCGTGTCATAACCCAGGAGGCAGCAAGTAGATGTGCCAATACAAAATCAAATTCCCTAGAACTTTTTCTTATTTAAAAGTGTCAGACTTGCTTCTTTGCTAATAAGGTTTAGTGCCCTAGGGCGAAATTAAGTTTTTCCTTATTATTCGTCTACTGTTAATTGCTTATCCATCCTTTGTAAATTATATGACTTATAAGGAAGACTCACACATGCTGTATCACTAATGAGAAACACAAACAATTTTATTTGAAAATGAATTACAGAAGAATTTGGAATATCTATTTAAACAAATCCTGCAAGGTTATCCCTTCAACTACTTATTTAGGCATAATAGTAGCACAAATTATACCTCAATTTATTAGCTTATGATTTCTAGATTTGATAAAAAATCACCCCAAGATGCCTGTATTTGAGTAATCCAACCAGTAAATTTAAGATAATTTTATTCAAGATAAAATTAAGATCTATATTTATAATAGAATTTTAAATTAGAGGTTGATAAACAGGAAACTAATTTGAAGAATTTGAAATAATCTAAATAGTTTTTTTACATAAACATGACTAGCTTGCTTTATTGGTTTAAAATAACTTTAAAATATAACCAAAATAATAATAACTATATTATTACGAATAGAAATTAAAATTACTCCTTTCTCAAACATATATGTTTAATGATGAAAAGGGTTTTATCTATTTAATTAATTGTTTCATCTCCAGCATAGGATAGAGACCAGCACATGTTAGGCTTTCAAGATTTTCTCTAATTAATTAATGAAGTCATTTACCTTAGTATTATCACCAAACAGATTCAGATCCTATTGATCATGAATGCATTTAAATAACTTCTGTATGCATGTAGTTTGAACCATGATTTAAGTAATTCTCTTTCAAATATTAAAAGTGTCTTGTTGATACTGTTGCTCATTTTTTTATCTGTATCAAAAAATAAATGTGGTTATATTCTTTCATTGCAGTCTTATAAATTAAGAAATTGCCACATGCACACTCAAATTGCAATAGTCCAGGCATACATAATATGATGAGAAAATTTTTTATCAAGTAATTTATATTGCTAGCAAGAAATAGTAAATAACTAATTGAGACATTTGGGCCAGATAAGGTAGTATAAACACTTTTTTACCCCTTCCTCCCCACTAACTACAATTATATAAACCCTCATAATAATACCAGTGGCAAGCAGAGGATATATTTGAAAGCTAGTAAAAAAAATATTAGCTGGTTTTGGACTCCAAAACTGGAGGAATGGCATAGCAGCCAGAAATATTATGTACCCCCATCCACCAGAAGGCTGGCCAGACCAAACATTTCTCCATCCCCTGCTAGCAGCAGCAGGCAGCCCAAGGAAGTCCAGTCTTCCTCAGAGTGAACAGGAGCCCTGTCAAAAACACCAGGCTTGTTTGTAAGATCATCAGAAAACCTTGTAAGGGGTCAGGGGAAGCGTTCTCCTTTCCCACAAAGCCTGGGACTCCCTGGTGGGATAATACCAAGGCAGATGGGACAGGCAAGAGAGACCACCACAAAAGCCTTGTCTGGGAAGCCACAGAGGTCCCCTGAGAATCCCTTCCTACCCTTCACTACGAGGTATTGGGGTGGGCAGGATGAAGCTGGGGAAAGAACCAGCCAGGACAAGTAGCCCAGCCTGAAAAATGCTCTCATCCTTCACAAGCAGGGTTAATCCCATAACAAATGCCTGGAAAGGAAGTTGGTATAGACATCATACTTCCTTCCCCTATGGGGACTCACTGGAAAGTGTAGGGAGACTGGCAGGAGTAATCCACAGCTGGTGGCTTGGCTCAGAGAGTTCCTTTGTCTCTTCAGGACTGAGAATCCCCTCCTTTGTCTAGATATGCTGAGGCAACTGTGGGGCATTGGTAAAGAGATCTCACCACAACAAGCCTATGCCCAAGGAAGTCTCTTCATCTCCTAGGGTGTGGGACTGTCATGCTCCCCACCACACACACACAAAATACCTGGAGGTCCAGCCCAGAAAACCTCCTTCTACCTACTCAAGGTGCAAAAGCAGGGACCAATAGATGCCCTGAAGGCATGAAATAAACCAAGCTGAACAAAATAGTACCACAAAAACTCTGAAATGTAAACTGTCATTGGAACCACAACTTACAAAGTAAGCCAGCACCTAAATTCTAAACCTGAACGGTATGTCTGCCTTCTAAAAGAAAATATTTAAGTAGGACCTAGAGTCTCCTAACAGAATAGACAAAATGTACAGGATACAATTAAATCACCTGTCATATCAAGAACCAAGGAAACTATACTTTAAATGAGAAAAGATAACCAACTGACATGAACAGTGTGATAAATCAAATGTTTGGAACTATCTGCCATCAAAGAATCCTCCAACAATCAATTACATGTTTTCTTGAAACAAATGAAAAAATAGAAAATCTCAGCAAAGAAGCATACAACTGGAAATTATCAAATTGAATAACAAAGAAGTTATAAAGAAAGAGCCAGCTGGAAATTATAGAACTGAATAATACACCAACTGAATTTTAAAAATTTGCTGGATGGGCTCTGTGCAGCAAAAATTTGCTGTAGCAGCATGGAAACGACAAAGAATAGAATCTGTGCATTTGATGCAATTCACCCATTTCAGAGTTTACCCAATCTGAACAACATAGAGAAAATAGACTGGGGGAAAAAAAGGAAGAAAGAAGAAGAAAGAGAAGAAAAAGGAAAAGAAGAAACATGTGGGACAACATAAAATCTAACATTTGTTTCATCAGCATCCAGAAGAAGAGTAGAAAGAGTGTAAGACTGAAAGAATTTTGGAAGAAATAATGAGTTTAAAACTTTCCATATTTGGTAAAACAAACCAACTGAACACAGAGCTACAGATTCAAGAAACTGAATGAATCCCAAAGGCAATGAACTTCAAGAAATCTACACTAAGACATAACATAGTCAAACTTCTGAAAACTAAAGATGAAGAAAATATCTTGAAAGCAGTCAGAGCGAAACCACTTATAGGGGAATACCCAGGTGAATGTCAACAGTTTTCTCATCTGAAACCATAAAGTCCAGAAGACGTAGTATAACATCTTTCAAGTGCTGGAGTAAAAACCAAACAAAATAAAACAAACAAAAAAACAATCCCGTGAACTGCAGATTCTCTATCTACTCAAACTAACCTTCAGGAATGAAGGAGAAATGAACACATCTCAGATGAAGAGAAATTAACAGAATTTGTTGCTAGCAGACCTAGCCTTAAAGAGTGGTTAAAGAAAGCACTTTCAACAGAAATAAAGTGATAAAAGAAACAATCTTGGAGAATCAGGAAGAAAGAAGATACTACAGAAAGAGTAGATAGAAGTGTACAAAAAATAGGCTATCCTTTACTTGCTGCATATACATTAGTCTCCTTGGCCTCCTTTCAATTTCTCAACGATTTCAACCTCATTCTCACCCTGGATGGGGCTTTATACAGGGTGTACTTGCTGTGTGGGGATCTCTTTCTTCTCTTCCTCCCTTTCCCATCTCTCTGCAAGCCTGGCCCTTCCAACTTTTAATCAAAATACCAGTGTCCAGTATTTCATAAGGAATTACATGTAGGGTGACTCGTTTGTTTAGATTGTTTGTTTATTTTCTACCACCAGATACTATTTGTTTTCTCAGTGACACTGTTCTCATTGAGAATTATGTGTGAATTTGGCTAATGTAAATTGCCTAACTAGACCATAAGCTCTTTTGGGACAGAGTTATTTCTACTTTATTCATTGCTGTGTGCCCAAGGCTCAGATGGAGACTTGGCATGTAGTGATTCTATCTTTACCTATCTTATTCCCTTTCCCACTTGTTTCTTCTCTTATGTAAAGTTATTTATCCCTCTGCTTCGCATCCTTCTCTTCCAAGTCCTCAGGAACACTACACATAGCTTTTTTTCTAAAATTAATCTCTCTGTTCTCTAGTTCTTTCCTATTAGCTTCTAAGTCTCTTCAATTGTCCCTCAGTAAAACCATACCAAACCCCAAAAAATCTAAACCCCAGACTCTGCTTCACCCTATGGAAGTAACTTTATCCTTTTTCTTCACAGCCTCAGTGGTTATCCAGGCTTGCTGAACCCCATTTAATCAGCATCTGCTCATGGTGTACCTGAGTCCCTGCTCTGTGTAGGGGCCAAGCACTTGGTCCTTTACAGGTTCACTAAAAAATCAACTCACAAAAAGCAGATTATTTGGAGAAAAGGCATACAAATTTATTTAATCCACATACACAGGAATCTTCAAAACAAAGACCCAAAGATGCAGGGGAAATTGTCCATTTATGTGCTTGGTTCAACAAGGTATGGACAACTGTATAAATATAATTGAACAAAAAATATATGATCCTAATGCTTACAGACTGAGTGGGGAAACCCAGCAAATCCTGTCTGTTCAGATTCTTCTTGGCCTCTTTGAGCATGCTTTTCTTCCTTTTGGGTGTTGGGCAGGGCCCTCTGGAATGGGGTCTTAGGCCCTACATTCAAACAAGATAGGCCAGAGAATTTCTTTATGTACAGGATTTACACAGAAAGATGGAAGGAAAGTTAAAGTAATATTTTTAGGTTTTATGGCTAGCTTTGGGGAAAGGGGTTCTGGTTTCTCTGACCAGCCTTTGGGTAGAGGGATTCTAGCTTCTACAGCTATCCTTGGAAATGAATGAGAGTGAGATACATAAGGACAGGAGAAGGTCAGAAAAATATTTTTGCTTCTGAGGCCTTCATTTTAGGGTAATTATTTTCTGATCCCCAACATTAGGTTCAAAAACAACATCACCAAAAGTCATGAATACACCCAAGTTAGCAAATAAAAAGCAAAATTCTTAAGTCTACTTATAAGACCTCTCAGCAACAGTTTTCATTTCTGATGTCTTCCAATTTGGGAGACACACCCTAGGTCCCCCTTAGCTCTTTACTAACTCCTTATTTCTCTTCCCTTTTGTTTCACCTTCCTCAATGTAAACATTCGATTTTGGAGTTCTCTAACCGTAGGTCCTAAAACCAATTCCAAACTCAACATGCAGATGCTTAGACAAGTTTATCCATACCCATAGCTGCAACAACTGCCTAGATAAAGATTTCTCACACTCATATTACCACCGTGTAGTAAAATAGCTGGCTGACCTTTGTTCCTGTTTCCTGTGTTGTAACCTCAAAATCTTCAGAATTTCCTAAGTGATAGGAGTGACTTTCTTATTCACAGTGGGGCTTTCAAACCATACCTGATGGTTTATGCTAACAAGATAACTCAGAGTGAGCCCTTAAATAGTTTGTGCTTAAAGAGATAACTCAGGATGGATGCTACCCAAAACAGAAAGAACAACCTTGCAATTAAAGGATTAGGACATTGAGCCCAGTGTTATCAATCTGACCTCTGGAGCAGGGATGAGAGCTAGAGTTTGAGCCCTGTGCCCAATAATTGAATCAACACTACCTACATAAAGAAACAGCAATAAAAACTCTGGATCCTGAAGCTTGGATAAGTCTCCCTGATTGGCAGTACTTTGTGTATTGTCACACATCAGTGTGCTGGGAGGTTAATGTGTCCTGATTCCACAAGGAGAGGACAATAGAAACTTCACATTTGGAACCTTTCCAGAGTTTCCTCTATGTGTCTTTCCCTTTGGCTCATTCTGATTTGATTTGTTTTGCTATAATACAACTGTAATCATAAATTTAGAACTTGCCTGAGTTCCCTTATAGTAAATTATAGAGCCTAAGGAGGTAGTGGTTCCCCCAAATTAGTATATGGCTGATCTGAAGTGAGGGTGGCCTGGGCACCCCTGAACTAGCAAATGGATCTGAAGTGAGAGTAATTTTGTGAAGGACTACACCCTTAACCATGAAAGCTGGCCTAAATCTGAGTAGTTGATGTCAGAATCATGGCAGCTAGCCTAGACTCTGTCTTCTGTTTCATATCATGATGCCCACCTGCCAACTAACAACTCCTCTTAAGTAGCTCAAAGTCACCAGTTGTTCAACCCGTTCCAACTAAATTCATAGTATTTTTTAACCCTTCTGTTTTTCTGCAGAGATGCTTATATTATTGAATGGCTTTAACAAATTTAAACCACTGCAAGGAATAAACATAATGTCATTCGTGACTATTCCCATTCTTTTCTGAACCCTCCAGATATCTATTTTTGTGTTTTGAGGTTTAACTATTTACTTGAAATCTATTCACCATATCTACTTGCATGAATAGTTATCAAAACTCAAGTTACTGTTATTACTTATTTGGATTTCTGTAACAGACTCCTAACTGATTTCAGTTGTTTATATTTCTAATCTGCATTCTATAGTCAGAAATAGTGATTGCTTTTTTATTTTGTTATTTAATTATTTTTTAGATTTTTTTTTATTTCAGCATATTATGGGGGTGCAAATGTTCAGGTTACATATATTGCCTCTGCCCCACCCAGGTCTGAGGTTGAAGCATGTCCATCCACAAGATTGTACACATTGCACCCATTAGGAATGTATATACCCATCCCACCATCCCCCCTCCCATCTGCCCAACATGAATGTTGTTACTATATGTACACTTAAGTGTTGATCAGTTAATACCAATTGATGGTGAGTACATCTAGTGTTTGTTTTTCCATTCTTATGATACTTCACTTACTAGAATGGGCTCCAGCTCTATCCAGGAAAATACAAGAGGTGCTAGATCACCATTGTTTTTTTTTTTTGTGGCTGAGTAAAACTCCATGGCATACATATACCACATTTTATTAATCCACTCATGTATTGATGGGCACTGGGTTGTTTCCATATCTTCGCAATTGTGAATTGTGCAGCTATAAAGATTCTAGTGCAGATTTTTTTTTTATAGAATATGTTTTGTTATTTTGGGTAGATGCCCAGTAATGGGATTCCTGGATCAAATGATAGTTCTACTTTTAGCTCTTTGAGGTATCTCCATATTACTTTCCACAGAGGCTGTATTATTTTGCCCTTGCACCAGCAATGTATGAGTGTTCCTATCTCTCTTCATCCACATCAACATTTATTGCTTTGGGACTTTTTTATAAAGGTCATTCTGACTGGAGTTAGGTGATATCTCATTGTGGGTTTGATTTGTATTTCCCTGATAATCAGAAGACGTTGAGCAGTTTTTCATATGTTTGTTGGGCATTAGTCTGTCTTCTTTTGAAAAGTTTCTGTTCATCTCCTTTGCCCACTTTTTAATAGGGTTTTCTGATTTTTACTTGCTGATTTTTCTGAGTTCTATATAGATCCTAGTTACCAGCTCTTTATCAGATGTGTAACATGTGAATATTTTCTCCCATTCTATAGATCGTCTATTTGCTTTTTGTGATAATGTCCTTGGCTATGCAGAAGCTTTTTAATTCAGGTCCCATTTGTTTATTTTTGTTGATGCTGTGATTGCCTTTGGGAACTTCTTTATAAATTCTTTGCCTAGACCAATGTCTAGATGAGTTTTTCCAACATTTTTCTCTAGAATTCTTATAGTTTCATGCCTTAGGTCTAAGTCTGTTATCCACCTTGAGTTGATTTTTGTGAGAGGTGAGGGGTGTGGATCCTGTTTCATTCTTCTACATGTGACTATCCAGTTTTCCCAGCACCATTTATTTAATAAGGATTCTTTTCTCCAGTGTATGTTTTTGTCTGCTTTGTCAAAGTTTAGACAGCTATATGAGGATGGTTTTATATCTGGGTTCTCAGTTCTGTTCCATTGGTTAATGTCTCTGTTCCTTTGCCAGTAACATGCTGTTTTAGTTACTGTAGTCTTTTAGTATAGGTTGAAATCTGATAAATTGATGCTTCCCAATTTGTTCTTTTTGTTTAAGATTGTTTTTATTATGTGGAGTCTTCTCTGGTTTCATATTAAGCATAGGTTATTCTTTCTAGATCTGTGAAAAATGATGTTGGTATTTTAGTAGGGATTGCATTGAATTTGTAGGTCACTTTGGGCAGGGTTCCTCAAACTTTTTAAAAAGGGGGCCAGTTCACCATCCCTCAGACCATTGGAGGGCCATTGGAGAGTGCAGTGCACATTCCGCACATGCACACTGGGCCTGGGACGAGTCAGCTGCTAAGCAGGACAGGCAGCAGCAGCAAAAAGACCCAGTGGGCCAGATAAATGTCCTTGGTGGGCCACATGTGGCTGTGGGCCATAGTTTGAGGACCCCTGGCTTTGGGTAATATAGACATTTTAATCATGTTGATTCCCCTGATCCATGAGCATGGTATGTTTTTTCATCTGTTTACATCCTCTGCTATTGGCTTCCTCAGTGTTTTATAATTCTTCCTATAAAGGTCTTTTACCTCCTTAGCTAAATATATTTCTGGATATTTTATTTTCTTTATTGCTATTGTGTAGGGTATTGAGTCTTGGATTTTATTCTCAGTTTGACTGTTGTTGGCATATAGGAATGCTACTGATAACTGTACATTGATTTTGTAACCTGAGACTTTGCTGAATTTATCATTTCCAATAGTCTGATAGCAGAATCTTTGGTGTTTTCTAGATATAAGATCATATCATCTGCAAAGAATGACAGTTGACCTCTGCTGCCCCCATTTGGATGCAAGATGGCGGACAAGAAAAATCACCAGCCAGAGCATCTTTGCAAGAACGATAGATTTTAGAAGAAAATGAAAAAAAAAATAAATAAATAAACAGGCAGACAAACATATCGGATGAGGATCAGAAAGAAGGGTGACTGAAATTACAGGCAACTCCAAGGGAAGAAGTTGCAGAAGAGAACTGAAAGAACAAAGGCCCCTGAGAGACTTGGAGACCAGCAACAATGGTAGGTGGAGCAGTTAAATTTCCCTTCACTTATCTCACACTGCTGGTGGGCTCCTGAGCAGTTGGAGAGACCTACTAACACCAGCCCAGAGATGGCTTCCACCAGCAAGCAATGAGCCTTTTGGGGACAGGACACCAGGCTTCCAACTCCATTGGGCATCTCACAATGTGCAGACCCGAGGTGATCGGCGGGCACCATATTGCTTCATTCTCCCCTTCTTCTTCCGTACCCGAAGCTGCTGAGAGAGATAATGTAGCCACCACCTAGAGGCAACTTCAGATAATGGGCCCTTTCCTTTTGGGGCCCTACAGTAGACTGAGTGTACTCAGACTTAGCTACCTATCTGCTGGCCCTCTCAGGTGCTGCTTGCCTGGTGACTCAAGCAGAGTGGGGCAAATACCAAGGTGGAGAGAGATTGATACAGCCTGGGCACCCTCTGGGTGACTTGAGACCAGCATGATTCTCCCTTGCAGGGTCGGGGATTGATCTCCAGGGGCTGGGGGACAGGCCTGCAGGCCAGATCCCATACACCAGGGTCTTGATTGCATTGTCCAGGGTCACAGAAGGGATATTTGTGAACAAGTCTACTGAGGTGTGTGTGCCTTCAGGGGCAGATCACTCAAGTGATTGCTTTTTTAAATGAAAATCTCATCATATCCACTTCCCTACATCTTTGTAGGCACACTTAAATCCCTTAATTATATTCATCTGCACCTCAAATGAAGCCAAAATTATTTAAAGAGATCAGAAAGGCCCAGTATCAACTCTCTCACCCCCACGCCATCATTCTGCATGCCCCCTCTCACTGTCTGCTCTAGCAATAGAGACAGAATAGATTATAGTTCTGGAAAGCTCTACCTGTTCCCTCCTGCAGCAACTTTATGTTTATTATTCCTTTCCCTTGTGATATGCTTCATTTTCTTCTTTATAAGTTACCGTCTATGCAGCATTCGAATTTAAGTTCAGGCAAAACTTACTCAGGGAAGCTTTCTCTGACCTCCTGAATATGATGCTTTCATAACACATATGTATTTGCTTTGTGGCACTCAGCAAGGTTGCATTTTATATTTAATTTTCTTATTATATGGCTAATGTCCCTCTCAGCAGAACATTATCTCCATGACACCAGAAATGATGCTTATTTTCCTCAACATTTAATCACCAGTTCTTGGTGCTTAGTAAGTCCTTAATATTTTTTGACTTATTTGTTCAATAATGTAATGTAAAATATATACTTACTGCCATTTTCAATAAATGAGAAAATAAGCAAGTAAATAGATTAACAAATCCCAAATTATATTCTCATGTTATCAAAGCAGGCATTCAACTAGCAAATGCTAATATTTTATACAGAAAATAACATCTTTTAATGCTCTAAGCAGAAAATTGTATATGCTAGAAACAGATATAATGATTTTCTGTAGAGCTCAATTTGGTGTAAGGTATCATTTGTGAAAAAATTCAAATATCAGCCCTAAATCCTTCAGTATGATTGGGGTCACTCTGTCTCCTATGATTTAAATACAACTATGTCAGCTGCATCCAGTACATTCAAAGGAAATTTGCTGTCCTTTCAAATAAATATGGGAATTCTTAGAAGACTGACATTTACCCTCATCGCCTGTTTTTTTGTTCATGCTGCTCCTGAATTATCAATTTTTGCTTTTCTATTTAGCTTTTTGCATATGCTATGTCCTTTCTTCCCAGTTTTATCTCCACACAGGATTCTGTATAAAGCATTCTCTTTAAAATAATACTGAGAGTATGTTTAGTTGACTTTTACTTAAATGAAGGGGATGGCAGATAACAGAGGTGCCTTTATAGTGAAACAATGCTCACTTATCAACTTTGCATTGAAAACAGCTGAATTTTGTCTGTCTCATTTTGATCCAACTGTCAGTCCCTTGCTGTCTTCTATCTACCTGTTCCAGGCAACTCTTTAATTTTTTTGAATCACACGTGGTCTTATATGACTGTTCAAAGCTTTACATGCTTTCATATTATTCTCCAGTAGTTCAATTCAGACTGTATGTTATAAGCCCTCTCTTCCATGAATTTCCCAGTGTCCTAACTTTTCATACTCATATATCTCATCAGGTTATTCTAATTTTAAGAGACAGTCCTCTTGTCCAGAAGAATTATGAATCAGATTTGAAAAAACTTCTCTTAAAGGAGAAGTTAATGATGAAGTCAAATAGAGTTATAAGAAACAGACTTGACATAAGTGAATGTCTTTGATAAAAAAGTAGTCCCTAAGTTATTTAATGCTGAATATGTATGACTGAAACAAAAATATAAACTCAACATTATTACTACAAAATAGAAATACCTGAGAATATTTTGGAAATTTTTCTCAGTTTAGTATCCAATTCTGTTTTCCAGAACATGCTAAATTATATAAAGTCTAATCTTGCCCTCTGAATGTGAAATTTTCATTACATATCTTCATGCTATTCTTGATTATTTTAGCACACACAAGTCATTAACAATTAGTTTACTAAAATGATAAATACAAATCCATTTTTTTAAAAATATTAATACACATTGGTTAAGGCATTTTTTACAATTTTATTTTCAGTAAACTGATAAATATACTATTCTTACTTTTTTTCCTTAGGACCCAATGCAGTTCATTTTGGAGCACTATAGTCAAAAGTAGCTGGTTTCAGAAGAGTAACACAAGCACACAAAATAATTGTATTCCAAAGGACTAAATTTAAATTATTGCTGAAATAGATTTAAAGGTTTCAGGTTTACCAACTTCCAAAATACTCTTCCTATGGTAAGTTTAGGCTTTTGGAACTAACTTTGACAGGCATTTTCATGGCACAATGTTTTCAGTCTAAGCTCAAAAAAAGCAGATATAAGTAAATGTGTATAGTTTGCTAAATTTGGCATATTAAATCACTTTTGGATTTAGAAGGATAAATTTAAATCTCTCAGTTCCAGGGAAACTTTCTTCATACCTTCAAATATATAATATCATGAAAATAAAGAGTAAGAGATAGGCAAATAAGCCCATTTTTTTAACTGCCCTGATAAATTACAAGGCTCTTAGAATACACAGAAAATTGTGTGAATGATCTTCAGAGATCTATCATTCAGTAGAATAATTTACAGGGGAGTCCAGAGTAGCTGCTAGTGATGAAAAGAACAAAAGGATGACAAGTGACAGTCTTTTCCAAATAGTACAGATCAGGTAAAGAGTGTTAATTGAAGAGACAGGATGAGATTCCTGAAAGGCAGTTTGATATCACATAAGAAAAGCCTTGAAAAAATGTACATAGCCATTAATCTAGTAATTTCAATTTTAAAATGGGAAGGTTTTTCCTAAAGAGTGTACAATCAGGGAAAGGTTCCCAGATTTATTCATGAATGTATTATTTGTAATAGAAAAATATTTAAAATAATTCAAGTGCTCAAGAATAGATGATTAGTTAATGATTAGGATATTAAGTACAGAATATCTGATTTCCTTATGTACTAAGTTTGACAGCTGATATCTCTGAAATTATACTTTGACACTTCTTGATTTTATTTTATTTTATTGTGATGGTACATTTTCCATCTTTCAAATGCATGGTTTGGCTTGTGATTATCTTTCAAATATTTTTAGAACAATTTTTATGAAATCATGGATAAGTCAAGAATTTGTGTTATTTTTGCATACAAGTTCCATCCTGGAACCAGTGCAGTCAAGACAGCTCAAAATATCAACTAAGTGTTTGGGAAGGATGTAACTAATGAATGAACGCAAAGAGACAGGCCAATCCTCTTGCAAGACCACTTGTCCCAGAAAACAACACAGATCAAACCATAGAGGGTGGATGTGGAAACTCTCTGGCATCCACCATATTCACCAGACCTTGCACCAACTAACTACCACTTCTTCCAGGCTTTGGACCATTTCTTGCAAGGAAAAATGCTCAATTCTCAATAAGCCGTGGAAAACGCCTTTGGCAATTTCATTGCCACTCACTCTCCAGGCTTCTTTGCTGCTGCCATAAGCAAGATACCATTAAGATGGCAAAACTGTTTTGATAGTTTAGGCACATACTTTGATTAATTGCACTGCTTCTTGTTTGAGATAAAATAAACTTTTGTTTTGAAATTGTACATATTATATTTAATGATCTAATAAATTATGGCAATATGTTACATATAACAGTTTAATGTCATGAGCAATAAATATTTTCAAATGTTAATTTAAAAATCAATTGATCAATAGATATGATATGGCAATTATACATGTAAGTTAGCTATATTATAATATCTCAGTGTGGTGGAATTATGGGGTTCAATTTTTATGAAGATTCCATGAAGAATTCATGAATTGATTTAATATATATATTATATTTAAAACAGGATGTCCAAACGTATAAGACATTCTTATTTCTAGAATCAGGATAAAGCTACATGGCACTTGAGTGAATATTTATCAAGTAGCTACATGTACTAGGCAGTGTATAAAGGCTTTGTATAAAAATATGCTGTTGGGGGTTGGTGAGTGGGTATGAGTAGATGTAGAAATTACATTTAAATATATATACACACACATATATAACTTTTTGTAATGTTGGTACTTTTTTTTCAGTATCAAAATGCTCATTTTATAAAACATTCTCATCATTTACCTTATCTATTTTTAATCCCCAAAATAATTCTAAGGAGAAAATGATATTATTCTTGCTTGACAGAATGTTCATTAAATTTTATCATGTATTATTTCTAATCTTCATAAAGTAATAAAAGATAAATAAAACTATCAAAACTACATATGCTTAGAAAGTGAAGTTCAGAAAGTTTTAAAAATTGCCCAGGGCCACACAACCCTAATTGTCATCAGGAATTGAGCCAGGATTCCTCTGACTTTATAAGTAAATATGATTATTAAATTTTTACAGAGAGAAAAATAAAGCAAGGAAAGGTAGAGAGAGACCAAAGGTCACTCAATAATTCAAAGGATACAAACCAAGGTAATATGGCTCTATATTATCTGAAGGCAAAGTCAGTTGTAGCCTGGCCCTTTATGCATGGGGTTAAGATCAAAGAGATCCAGAACCCCTTTCTTCAGCCAAACTCAACTGCTCTCTGATTCTTATTGACTTCCCACCCAATCCTCAGTTCCTCAGGACCTGAAAGGATAGGTTTAGATAGTCAAACTGACTCCTGACAAATACAATTTTATTATTGCTAGCCAAATGTCTTATCTTCTGTGGATTTCATTTTCCTCCTTTCAAAAATGATACCTACTTCATAAAAGTGGGAGAATATAGAGGTTTGAAAAAAGCACAGTATATGACATAGAAGAAATAAACCAGTAAAATTTTTTTTGTTCCTGTACATTGCCTTAGCCTTCATTAGAATCTTTTCCTGTTTCTCCATTTCTGAATCCTACTTATGCTTTAATGCTCCACTTAGATTCCTTCTCCTTCAGAAAATTTTGTTTCTATACTCTGATAAGAGTTCTCATCCACTGCTGAATTCTGAAAGCCTTTTCTCCATATCCTTTATAATAACTGTAGCAATTTTACTTTGTAACAGAATCATATTGGTACAATGGCTTACCTTTCTACTATGGCTATCTGCTCCCCATAGTTTGTTAGTTTTGTTTACAACTGATGAGGCACTTCTTAAGGGCCAGGACTTATTAAGTCATTAGAGATTCAAAGAAAAAAGGCAAAATCCCTGCTATAAAATGTTTCATAGTATGGCAAGAATGAGCCAACTTTATAGCCTTCATACTCCCAACACAAGGTTGGTGGTGACACATCTTCCGAAGTACTGCTCTCGATCAACAAAGAAATTAATTAATCAACTATTTGGCTTATTTACTGTCAGAATTTTTTATACTCTTTATCAGTCAAACTTGTTGAGTAATAATATCAAGTTTTTAAAATGTCATTCAAATATATATTTTTTAAATACAGATGTTACTTTACTTACAATGGAATTACATCCTAATAAACCCATCATAAATTGAAAATATCATAAGTTGAAAATGCATTTAACCTAACCTACCAAACATCATAGCTTAGCCTACCCTACCTTAAATGTGCTCAGAACAATTACATTAGCCTACAGTTGGACAAAGCCATCTAACACTAAGCCTCTTTTATAATAAAGTGTTGAATATCTCATGCAATTTACTAAATAATGTACTGTAAGTGAAAAATAGAATAGCTTTATGGGTACTCACCATTAACATACACAGCTGAAAGCACACTTGGCCTGAAGAATGTTTGAAACATTGAACAAAAATTAATTGCTGGAGGATGAGGATGCTATAGCCTCAGAGTCATCAATTTCTCTCTCTTCTGATAATGCTCAAGAAAACCTGGTAGAAGGCACTGAGGCATCAGCACTTGTTGATGGTTTAGCAGGCACTGTGTTTTAGGAAGATATCAAGTTTTGAATATACAGGTTTTTTTTTCTTCTTTTCATTATTATCCAAGAAAACATTGGCAGCACAATACATTGTAGAGTATTGGTTATTTACCTTCATGATCATGTGGCTGCCTAGGAGTTGTGGCCTGCTGCCACTGTCTAGCATCTTGAAAGAGTATTGTACTGCATATCTCTAGTCTGGGAAAATAATTAGAGTTCAAAATTTTGTACTGAATGCATATCATTTTCACACCATGATAAAGTTGAAAAATTGTTCAAACCATCATAAGTAGAAGACTGTCTATAATAAACATGCAAATATATGTATGCATGTATACATAATGAATAAAACAAATTTCTCAACAATAACTTTGCCCAATAACTGGTTTATGTAATCTTAACTACATCAGAAAAAATGAAAGGAAACTAAAAAGTTACTTATTCTCTCTAACAAGAATTTTTTTTGTTGATACGTTAAAACCTAGCTAAAGACTTTGAAGTGGTTGGAATTCTGGCTTTGAACAAATTTGCATCAAGTTGTGGTTCTCCTTACTAGATTGATGATTGTGGTGTTATGATATATATGTTGGTTTTCATTTATGGTTCCTAGCTCATATTAATAACTCTCATAATCCTTGTTATAATGTTGGAGTACTTTGCCCCTCAGAAGCAGGCCTCAAGAGATCTCTCTCTCTCTCTCTCTCTCTCTCTCTGACTTTCTGTCCTCCTAGTACTCCCCAAGGCAGAACTCTATTTGACTGTGGTCTAAAGACCCTCATACAAGAGCAGGTCCTGCCCCATACCCTGGAGGAAGGAATGCTGCACAGAGAGGACGGGGAGAATCTGAACAGACAGGCCGTACTGGGCTTAGATTGTGTGGTTTTGGTCCAATCACAATGCTACATGGTAGTCAATCATGCCTGTATAAAGAAGTCTCCATAAAACCCCAGGAGGATTGGGTTTGGAGAGCTTTCTGAAAGCTGAACACAAGCAGGATGCTCCTGGAGGATGGCACTCCCAGGGGAGGCATAGAAGCTCTGCATCCCGTTTCCCATACCCTAGATGCCCTAAGCATCTCTTCATCTGTTTCCTTTGTAATCTCCTATACAAGAAACTGGTAAACATAACTGTTCCCCTGAGTTCTGTGAGCCACTCCAGCAAATTAATTAAACCCAAAGAGGGAGGGGGGTCATGAGAACCCAGCTTGAAGCTGGTTGATCAGAAGCTTTGGAGGCCTGCACTTGCGACTGGTGTGTATGGGGAGGGGAGTGTCTTGGGGACTGAGTTCTCACCCTGCGGGATCTGACACTGTCAAGGATAGATAGCGTTTGAGCTGAATTAGAGAACTCCCAGATGGTATCCACTGCTCGGCCTATGGGGGAAAAAATCCATATTTGGTCACGGAAGTCCTCTTCTGTGTTGACTATTGTGGAATTTAGAGGAAAGGACAGTTGGGGGAGTGTTTTTCCCAAAGCAGTGATAAATCAGCAACATTCACCATGACCTCAATCACAATCATAACCAGAAAGCTGTGAATTACCAAGTGCTTAACATACCAGGCATTATGTTAAGTACCTACTAAATATTATCATGTTAAATCCTCATTAAACCTTTGAAATAAGTATTGCTAGACCACATAGACAATTGAGGTCTAGCAAAATGAATTAATTGGATTTAATATCATGTCTCACTGACTCCAATCACCAGAGTTTTAAGTACAAGAAACATGGTGTTTCCTGTTTGAATTAATTTCCTTTTATCAATAAAAGAGAGGTACTTACATTTAACAAGACTGTTGAGATGATTAAATGTGTCAACTCATATGAAAGGTCTGTAACACTAGGTTGACACTCCATAAACTAGTGGAAAACAACAACAAAAATTATGTAGCAATATAAGATGTGAGTGTCAGAATCAACCCTTATTGATTTAATTTCCCCTTTTCAGGTTGCCAATAAGTTAACTAAGCAATTGGATGGGTCAGTGATTTACAAAGGGCTCAAACAACCTGTTAGGGCCAAAACTAAGAAAAGCTATATTTCTTCATAGCTTGGACTTTGCAATAGTAAAAGTGCTACAGAAAACTGAATGAGTTTCAGAGACAAAAGAGAAAGCAACAGAGGTACAACAGGTGTACCTCTGAAGAATAATGGAAAATGATAGGGTTATTTAGCATTGAGACAAAAGTAAAACTTAGTAACTCACCTTAAGCATGCAAAAGTTTTATGTGATATGTAAAATGACTATTCAGTTTTCCATTGAGAATGAAAAAATTGCAGTTAAATTGAATAAGAACTATTTAGTTGCTGTGAAACCTTGTTTTACTAAAAACCAGAGCAGGTTAATAGAAGAGATCTTAGAAACATTCTTTTAAGGCTCTAAGAATCAAATAGATAACTATCACCCTGAGATGAATTAGGCTCAGTACTATCCAAGTGGTAGAATAAATTTGAGGCCATCCAAAGCTCAATATTTAGTGATTTTCCTTCTGCCAATGTACAGAATTGGCTTACTTCTCAGATCTATTAAATTGAAAATCTGATATTTTATATAATTAAGAGAAACCCGTCAAAAATTAAAACATTTTAAATAAGCCACTCCTCTTTAAGGTTTTACCAAATACTGCTTCAATTGAAATAACTCCTACAGGAAAAGATAAAATAATGATTCCATTTTACTGTCTTTTAAATTCAGTAATAATGGCTTGTAATTATAGAGCACCTCTCTTCCATGGAGCTTAATGTGTTTGGAAGACATTGCCTCATTAATTCTCTTACCTTCCTTTTAAGGTAGGTATCATGGTCCTCTTTATACAGATGGAGAACCTGAGGCACAGAGAAGTTAATTGATTTGCCCAAGGTCACACAGCAAGTAAGTGACAAGGCTATGACTTCTGACTCACTGTCTAATGCCTTGCACACCAGGCCATTCAGCTTTTCCCATTGGGGAGGAATAATCCATTCATTTTTATCAAAGTTCAACTCCAGGCTGCTAAATTCCTTGGGGCAAAGTTGCATACTGCAATTTCACACCACAGCATTGGCACATTGTCAATTCACACAGAGGAGCTCTCGCACTGAACCGCAAGGTTACTAATAAAAATAGAGAAGAAAAGAGGTCTAAAAATGGCTCTCTCAGATGTCTGAGTTTGTACTCTAACAACTCACACCGTCCTTTTCAAACAACCAACAGGATAAAAACCTGAAAATTTCAGACATCAAATTCTAATGATTGTAAATGTTTTTAAAACATTTTAAAGGTGATAAAACAAAAGCCCTAACCAGGTCATAGTAAAAGTGTTTTAAAGATGTGCTTTACTTATTTATGTGTGTGTATTTTTATTGATTTGTCTAAGACACACAAACTTCTCTATCTGGTCTTTGGAAAACATTCATAAATAAGCACCCTCATCCAAACAAGACAACCAGCACTTAAAAAGTTATCACTTCAAAACAACAGCAAAACATTACGTGAAACCACTGTCTAATGTGCACCATAAATCGCTGATTGTGTAAAACCTGAAAGAAGATATTCCAGACACAAAGGTTGTCTGATTTTTTGACATCCCAATATTCTATTTAAGTGAGCAGCACAGAATACCATTTTCTTGGTGGATGAAGATGCAATAACACCATTCAGTGGCCCATTTGTACTGCTTAGTATAAAACGGAAGAAATTCAGAGAAGTGCCAAAATGTAGTTTTCTTCATTCCAAGTAAGCCTCAGAAGATTATTATCATTAATGATTTTTTCCTCTGAAGCATAACCAAGCAAGAGTCATAGAAATTCTTAGCTGATTTAATGTTCTGTAGACACTGCAATGTGTTAATGAAAGTGAAACAATAACAAGAATCCTTTGCCATGAAATGATACTGTGGTTTAATTAGTGAGTGGCCTCCTTCATGCAATTCTCATAGATTTACAGTGGATTATAACTTTAGCTCACTCCTACGGGCACTAAAAAACAATTGTTGACTGCTTGTATAGGCAACAGGGGTGGTATAATCCATGAAATGGATTATGCCTTAGTGTTCTGAGACATTATTTGGTCTTATCATTCTTGAGCTTGGATCCTTTTTTTTGAGACAGAATCTCACTCTGTTGCCTAGGCTAGAGTGAGTGCCATAGCGTCAGCCTCGCTCACAGCAACTTCAATCTCCTGGGCTCAAGCAATCTTCCTGCCTCAGCCTCCCTAGTAGCTGGGACTACAGGCATGTGCCAACATGCCCCGCTAATTTTTCCTCTATATATCAGATGGCCAATTAATTTCTTTCTATTTATAGTAGAGACAGGGTCTCACTCTTGCTCAGTCTGGTTTCGAACTCCTGACCTTGAGCAATCCACCCACCTCGGCATCCCAGAGTGCTAGGATTACAGGCGTGAGTCACCGCGCAGGCCAAGCTTGGATCCTTTTAACACTCATTGTAGGTCAACAATGTCCACGCCTCTTGGGAAAAAGACCGAAATAAACAATCTTGCCTCTCAACAGTTGTTCCCTCTCTTAGAAAGTAAACTCAGTAAAAGTAGGAATTGGTGTGTTTTTGTTCATTGCTAATGCCATAAGTGTACAACAAACATTTCAATAGACATTTGTTAATTGAATACATAAAATGAAAAGAATTGATTGCTAAAAACAAAGTCATACCAACACCTTTGTGCAAATATCTCAGAAATGTATTTTACATTCTTACTACAAATGGAATTCAGGCGTCCTCAAACTATGGCCCTCGGGCCATACGAGGCTGCCAAGGACATTTATCTGGCCCACTGGGTGTTTTTTGCTGTCACTGCCTGTCCTGCTTAGCAGCCGACTCGTCCCAGGCCCACAGTGTGCCACACTCTTTAACTGCCCTCCAACTATCTGAGGGACAGTGAACTGGCCCCCTTTTAAAAAGGTTGAGGACCCCTGGAATACATCATGCTTCATAAAGTTTCTGGAAGAAAGTTGTCTACAAACTTGTACCAACTTGTCATTAATTTTTCCAAGTATCCTAGTGCTTAAGAGCAAAACAAGCTGGGTTTTGATCAGAGTTTTAACAGTTAATAATTATGTCATTTGCACAGGATATTATTTGACTTGTCTGTGCCTCAAGTTTCTTCTTCTTTGAAATCAGAAGAAATATAATAACAAAAATGCCTACCTCCTATGGTTATTATGAGGATTAATTGAGTTAATATATATGGAAGTCATAAAAGAATCCTGAAAAATTTTTAAATGCTACATATATTAACTATTATTAGTTAATAACTGAAACCTGCCTGCTCACTCTTCAAATGATGCTATCACATCAGAATTAGATTTCATTATTGCTAATAAATTTTGTTGTAATAGGTGTGAAGGGAACAGGAGACCCTCCCCCTTTTAAAGATATTTTAATATAATAGCAAACTTTCTGACTTTCTTTCTCTTCTTTGAATATTCTGAGATAGTTCTGTCCCAAGCCTTTAAGATTTGTATTTTCTTCAACTTGAAATATTTTTTCCCTAGAATCTTCACATGACCTCATCATTCCAGTCTCAGATTAAATGTTACCTCCTCATATGTGTCTTCTGATGTCATCCATAATAAAATATCATCGACACACTCTGTGCCCTTATGCTGCTTTATTTTCTTCATTATTGTTTTATTTACTTGTTTATGTTTTTAATCACTCTTTTTCTTATATAGGCCAGATTTTCTAGCTTATTCACTACTCTAATTTTAGGACTTTGACAAATAGCATGCTCTTACTAAATATTTGTTGAAGGAGAAAGGAGATGATAAATAAATGAATAGAAAAAAAATCAAGAATCAAGTAAAGCTAAGGGTATATTAAACATCATCCAGTCCAAATCTCTTATTCTAGAAATGGGACAATAAAATGATGTGACCAAAATAACAAAAATGGTTGCTGTTCTATGTGTGTCTAGATCCTGATTTGTTGGCACTCAGAGTATCACCATTTCCATTAGCCAACACTGCCTCCCAAAGTCATAAATATTGTGATATAACTGCAAAAGTGTAACAAGTAAATAATATAATTACCATAAAAAGAGAGATCAAAAACTCGCTATAAATTAATTCATTATGTTTTCAAAACTTAACCTGCCTTGGAAGGCCCATTAAATCCCAGCACATCTATATACTGCTCCTTATTTTTCAAACTGTCACAATCATCTCTCTCTGAACTCAGAACCTGTCCATTGTTTGAAAACCTGAAGATGTAGCCACTAAACAATAAAAATATAAGAAAAATATAGTATGTCACATTAAGATAATTATCATAGTACAAAAAAAAAAAAAAGAAAGCAAGAAAGGAGGTTAGAAAGTGCCTGGGAATGGAGTGTGTGACCAATTTTAAATGACAATTTTAAAAAGAGTTGCTTATAGAAAGTTTTTGATAGTTTTAATTATTTTTCATAAAAAGAATAAATTCAATATTAGTTTTTATACTTACCATGGAGTACAACTTTTAGTTATTTCCAAATATTTTAGAAAAATATTTTCTCATATTTTACTATAAAAAGCATACTACTGAATTTAGCAAAATCTATATTAGTCAAGTTAATAATTGAACATTGGTAAATCTTCCCTATTTTATTCTAATTCACTTGAGGTTCAGATTGCCAAAAATAAACTTTTTTTTTTTAGCATAGCATGTAACATCCATTTTAGATTTTGGATTGACAACAACATTATTTTCTTTCCTCTAAACACAATCTCAGTCCCTTTCTATCTAGTAAATTTCAAGTGTTTTATATATACTTTATGGAGTCTCGTAAAACAGCTTAATGGCCAAGGGTGGTAAAATTGTGAGGCTGAAATGTGACATGGGTTATGATGTTTGTAAAATATAGTTAAAGATTACTCTAGCAGCCTCGGATGTCTTTTTAAAAAATGGCAGTCTAAGGCTGAAATAAACATGCACACAATTAGAAGCAAAAACTTTTTTTTAATTTAAACTTTTTTTTTTTTTTTTACTACACCAGCTATTTACAAAAAGGTTCTTCATTCTGTCTTCTTTCTTACATTATATTCAGTATGCATCAGGATGATCTCCCAGGGGAATATTCAGGATTATTCATTCTTTGAATAATGGCTTGTATTCGAGCTTCAAAGAAATGCGGTAGGAGTGGGAAGAAAAACATTTTCATTTCCAAAGAAATGTTCTGAACTTCCCAGGGGACACTGAGAAAAGATTTTCTTGAACTGAGGGACACCTGACAGTCACTTAAGTGGCTCAGTGCATTCACAGTAAAAAGTGATTTTCCCTCCTCCCTATATCCTAGTTTTATGTATGAGAACAACTCGGTATTCAAATAATGCATAATCTCACTTATAGTACAGGGAATTCATTAATGGATAATGCAGAGAAAAAGCGAGACAATGTCATCCACAGAAAAAGTAAAGCGCTCCCTTGTGGCAGGATAAGATTTCATTCAGTCTGATCTGAATTGAAAGACTTTCGATCCCCTTCTCTGCTTAGAGACAGTTTTGCTTTTCAACAGGAGCTGCAGAAGAATTGTAGAGTTTTGAAATAAAGCAAATACATTTTGATCAGCATTACATTCAGGGCACTACTCCCCTGCTATTCACTTACGTGAGTCTGGCAATACCTTTCTTGGCCAAAGAAAAGTGGGTTCAATTCAATGAAAAACAAATGGCTTGAGCATGTAATCACAATGTACTTAAATCAGCTTCATAGGTAAAAACTTTTCCTTAGAGTTTGTGAAAATTTTAAATATGGACATAATGGCATGAGCATATGATACACTATCATCCTATCTATAGATCTTGACATTGGATAAATTAAAGATTATAGAACCATTAGAATGTTGAATAATGCATATTAAATCTGAGCACATAAAAATTCATCTTTTGCGTTTTGTTTTTACTTAAGTAGCTATTTTTGGATGGAATCTAAAGTCTTTAATAAGTCTTATCATGATTCTCAATATTTTTATTAAATATCATAGTCACCCAAGTAATGGATGACATCTTTAACAAAAGCTTCCTTTTTCTTAAACATAGGTATAGTTCTCTAATCTTAGAGCTTTTTCCCCTAAATGAACACATAAGTATTCCTGGTAAACTTTACTCACTGGTTCTCAGATTGCATCTCCCTCATTAGCATCCAGATATTTAAATTTTCTCTAAACTGTCAAGAACTTGTAAATCCATTCAGTCATTTATTCATTGAGCTTAACAATGAGTTTAACAACTCGTTGAGAGTCTGCTATGTGCCAAATCCTGCATTTGCTGTGGGAAATTCAGCATAAATAAGGCTGATGTAGAAACATCGTGGAGATTTTAGGAAAGGATGTGTCATGATTCAGTTAGAATTTTAAAAGATGATTCTGGCTACTCTATGAAAATTGGTGTGAGAAGAAACAAAGAGGCTGCAAAAAGACTAGAACAAAAGCATCTTCTCCCTATTAGGGTAGACATGATGGGGAGATCTAATCTGGGGGTGTGTAAGCAAAGGATAGTGAATGGTCAAGGTGAAACTGACACAACTGGGCAGAGAGAGAGGCAGGTGTCATATTTGCTGCTAACAGGATCTCTGAGGGGCAGTTTATTAACTAAGAAAGGTTAACTGGAGAGGAAGCTAGCTGTGGAGAAATGAGTTCAATTTTGGATGTGTTGAGCTGTTGTGACTTGTTTGGCAAAAGGAAAGAAATAAATAAATAAAACTGGACATATGATTCCTGAGGGTCAATGTCAATGACTATGTTCTGGACATACTTTTTTTTGTTATTCATTGAGATTTATTTTATACCAGAAGTTATGAAAATGGATACAAAGAATGATTCTATCTTTGAAAGAATGATTAAAATGATGAAACAGTAATCTTAAAGTCAAATCCAGAGAAACTCAAAATGTAAGAATCGCATAAAAGAGATTAAAAACAGAAAGTAGAAACCAAAGGAGTAGCCAAAAGATGGAAACTAGAAAAATGTGATACTGTTTCTTCCATAAGAGAATGCTTTAAGGAAAGAGTGTCTAGTATTGCCCAATGATACGAAGAACCTAAAAATGCTAAATTTAAATAAATAAATAAATAAGCCTGTGTTGAAATAAACAAGGAGGTCTGTAAGAACAAAGTTTTCCCTTTATAAGTTGATGCACAGCAGGGACGACAGCCTCTGAAGAAACTGCTTCAAAGAGACTAAACTGGGAAGGGGATGTGCAGAACTTTTGCAGATGGAGCCATACTAAAGACAAGTTGCAGTGATTCTGGGAAAAGAAATTGCTAGCTTTTATGCATTCTGACATTTTCGGCAAAATAGGATGGCAGATGATTGAGCAAAAACAAAAGCACCCCTGCAGGTTCCTTGAGAAAGGTGTAAGTTGTTACTTCTATTGATAGTAAATTTGCTTTAACTTGGAGTAAACTAGAATTTTCCATGTGGAGTAAATGGGGCCTGGGGAAATATTATCAGAATGGAGAGATTCAAGTGAGTATAGGAAAATAGTTTTTCAGCTAAAATGTATTAATTAAATATATCAATATGGATGTTATTGATGACTTTAACTTAGAAAGCTAGATTGGAGTATGTTTAAAAGTAAATTACAGGAGAAAATGTTTTATTAGGAGTTTGAAAAGCTCTTTTGAGAAATTTAACTCTAAATAAAAGGTGAGAATAGGGAAACAGTAAAGCTGTCTAGAATAGTTGGAAGAATGTGTATGAATATGTTTGTGTTTTACTTATTTATTTATTTTGTTATTTATTATTAATAGTATTAATTTTAACATACAGTTAATTTATTCTTCATTAATCATAATGATTGATTGACTGATGTGATAAACTAGAACATGTGAAAAAGAAAAGATCCAATAGAGAGGAAAATGTTAAACATAAATGAGAATTAGGGAATAATCAACTGCAAGGTTTAAGAGGTGGGAAGGAAAGGTAAACAAAGGTAAAGCAACTAGACTTGAAGGGATCGTTTTTGTCTCATTGTACCAAAATGGAAGAATGAACACATATGAAAAATAATTCTAAATTCGGTATAGAGGAAGCTAGGAAATGACCATTTGATGATTTCTATTTTGTCTCTGCTGAAAATAAAACTCTTCTGACAAGAGTAAGTGGGAATAAGGGAGATAAGATATGTGAGAAGGTTGAAAACATTTTTGTATTGTTATTCAGCAGAGTGGGGGAAAAAGCTGTCAAGAGAAAGAGCAAAATTGATTGGAAATAATGAAAGCCCAATAAATATTAATCTATTCACTACTGTGGACCCAAATGTTCCAGGAGGAAAGTATAATTTTTCCCAACTTTATTCTGCTGCTTGGTTCAGCTATTGAAATAGTAGATGACTGAATTCATCCATGGTTTGTCAAGAAAGTAAACATGTCACATTTTTACATAAAAATGGAAGTATCTCTCCCACAAAAGTAAGAAATCTCCTTTTTAAAAAGCAGGTGGTATGTACCTTGGGAGGATGAGAGGTATAAATAAGAATGTTAAAATAGATAAAAGTGAAAGGCACAGAAAAATAAAAAAGATGATTATCTACAAACTGGAGGAGTAGCTATAAAAGATAGACAAAATTCTTAAAAAATTAAAATAAATATTATTGAGAAAATGTAAGATATTAATAAAAAAGCAGCATTTCCCGAGTTCTCAATTTAGTCAGTCTATGTGGCATAATTTTACATGTGACTTAAGCCCAGATCAGGGATTGGCAAACTAAAGCTCATGGGCCAAATTTGGCCTGCCAACTATGTTTGTAAATAAAATTTCACTGGAACACATCCATGCCATCCATTTGCATATTGCCCATGGCAGCATCTATTTTTATTTTTTGAATTTAATTTTTTTTTATTTTTATTTTTAAAACCAACTGATTTTGGATGACCCATGGTAGCTTTTGTGCTACCACTCTAAAATTGAACAGTTGCAACAAAACTTGTGAGGCCCATAGAGGCTAAAATATTTATTATCTGGAAATACAGGCAAAACATTTGCCAATACCCAGTCTCAATTAAAACAGTGACGATAATAAATTCACAGTGTAATTTTTGGATACATAATTAATTCTTCAGACAAAGTATTACAACTCATTCATTCAGAAAATATTTTTAAGCCCAATTGAAGTAGGCACTTTTCTAGACACTAAATAGTTAACAGTAGATAAGACAGGTGAGGTTTCTGCACATAAGTTTACATTTTAGTAGAAAGAGGAAGATTTAGTAAATATAATAGTTAACCAGTCATGAAAAAATGCTAAACAGAAAATTAAAAATTGGTGAGAAGGAGAAGTGGCTGGTTAGGTACTTTAGATTGAGTTTCAGAGGATGTGAATGTTAAAGAGCTCAGTACATTCCAGGCAGCTAGAGGAACCAGCTTGAGGAAAGAACATGAAGCCAAAACAAGCTTGGCAGATTTAAGAAACAGGAAGTAGATCTGTCCCTTTTAATCAACAGACAAGTGGGAGAGTAGTTGTAGAAGAGTTTAGTTGGATAGATAAAATCAATTCATGTAGTGATTTATAAATCAGGATAGCAGACTAAATTTTATTTCAATTAAAATGAAAGGCCACTGAAATAAGTACGTGAGTGAAGTTGTCTGATTTAGTTTGAAGGAATTCCCCCTGGCTGCTGTGTGGAGTTGGAGGAGATTGAGTAGAGGACAGATTGCAGGTGCCAAGAGTAGAAGCAGGGGGACAAGTTAGAAATCTACTGCAATTTCGAAGGCCAGAATTGAGCATAGAATAAGTGTATGGTAATAAAGCTGGAGAAAACTGAACTGATTCTAGTTTTTTTTTTTCTTTCTTTTTTTTTAGACATTCAGATAATAGGAATTGTTGATGGAAAGAAATAGAGATGAGAACTATAAACAAAGGATAATTTCTATGGTTTTTAACATGAGCAATTTTGTGCGTAGTTAGAAATCAAAACTTCTCTTTTAATAATGTTAAGTCAGAAAAGCCTATTTTGTCTACGGTCACACCACCCTGAACGCGCCCGATCTCGTCTGATCTCGGAAGCTAAGCAGGGTTGGGCCTGGTTAGTACTTGGATGGGAGAAAAGCCTATTTTATATCATAGCGGAAAAGTTACATAAGTAATTTGATATTCATCTGCAGTTCTAAAGAGATTAGTGTTAGAGAAAAAAAATTGTGATAGTTGAATTGGAAGATGTGGAACTAGATGAGATAATCTCAAATATACACTAAGATAGAAAAGAGAAGGAAGTCCAGAATGACACATGCAACATTTAAGGATCGAGGGAGAGGACTCTGTTCAGAAGATGGGATTGGGTACAAGGTATGTGATGGACTAAATGGTGAATTTGGTGTGAGGAAATCCAGGAGAATGAAGATTTTTAAAAAGAAGGGAATCAGCTGTTTCTAATGCTCATGGTAAATTAAGACTATAAACCAAGAATTAACTTTTGAATTTGGTAACAGAATTCTTTGATTTTGATGGAGTTGTTATACCCTTCAAAGGGTATAACAGTTTCCTAAAGTTACCTGCTCCTGGATAACACTATTCTCCCTTTTTAAATATTTCAGTTCTTCCTACAATTTTGTAACCTAAGTCCCTGTGAAAAAAAATCATTTTATGCTTGAAATACCTAGAGTGATAGCTTCTGTTTTATCACCCATATTTTGACAGTCGTAGTAATGTATGAAGTCTGAGGAAGAGGAGCAGGTATGATATAGTGATATTCAGAAGCATGATATACAATGTATATAAAACTAAGACTGTTATGGTTGAAATAAGACAAAATGGCAGAACTCCAACTACTTAACCCCTTTTATATTGCTCCTGCCATAGTGTGTGATTCATTAAGCAATTCCAGAAAATCACCCAAGTGCCATGGAGCATAATTTTAAAATTCCTAGTAGATGCTTTAATATCCCCTTGGACATTGGCAACAATATTTTACAGCCAAAATTTGAGTCCTGTCAATGACAGAACTTCTTAATTTCTCAGACCATTTTATTCTTTGAGCAAATTTATTTCTTAATAAACCCTTAAATATCTTATTCTGTGAATATAACTTTTCCCTATTGGTCTAAGGGTTTGTTTTGTCACCACTTAGAATGAAAATTGAATTTCTCTCTTACATAACAATTCTTAAGTATTTTAGAATGCCTATTATGAGGACTCTCATCTTTTCCTCATCTTAAATATAAAATCCCTCTAGGTTTTTCCTTGTACATGATAGTACTGAGTCTACTTAAGGTCCTAGATTCTGTCATTTGGACCTAACCAGATTAGTTAATATCTCTCCTAAATTCTGGTAACTGGAATTATATAAGTACAGTATGAGTAGCCTAGCAAATATTGAGACAATTACTTCCCTTGCATCTAAGTTTATATTAACCTTTATTATAAACTTAACAGCACTGATAAGTATTTCATTAGTAGTCAATTAAAATATCTAACTGTGGAGTGTTTTCTTGGCATCCTATGTGGTGTTTGGTTACATTATCTATATAATTAGAAATTTAATTTTGAGATTTAAATCGAAGGTTGTATATTCATTCTTACTAATGTTTAATTTTTCCCCAAATTTATGCATAAATGTAATGCAAATCTAATCAAATCTGAGCAATATATATATTAATATATTTTTAATTTCAGAATATTACAGGGGTACAAATGTTTAGGTTACATATGTTGCCTTTGTCCCACCCAAGTCAGAGCTACAAGCATGCCCATTCCCCAGACAGTACACCACGCACTTATTAGATGTGAATATACCTACCTCCCAGACACCCGATGAATGTTACTACCATATATGCACATAAATGTTTAATTTTTTTTCATTGGATTTGGCTTCATTCCAGACTGGATGCTCCTTCAGTCATGCATTATATTCCCCACATAACTACATTTAACTATATCAATCAACAGTTTTTTTGTTTGTTTGTTTTTTATCATCATGGCCTTATTACTGGCATCTAAGTCAATGTCTAAAATATTTATGGATGGCTATTACGGGAATGATATCAAAAACATAAAATCTATGTTGTTTAAAACACAGTGCAAATAATTAGGACTATCGGAAGTAAGAGAACACGTAGCATAGAAAAGGCCAAGGAGGAAAAAAGAGAGGGAAATTATGGGCTGAGACCAGAGATGATAGTCTAAAGAATCACATAAATAAGGAAGTATTAGTTTGCTAGGGTTGCCATAACAAAATACTATAGATTGGGTGGCTGAAACAACAAAAACTATTTTCTTGCAGTTCTGGAGACTGGAAGTCCAAAATCAAGGTGCCAGCAGAGTTGGCTTGCTCTGCAACCTCTCTCCTTGGCTTGCAGATGGCAGCCCTCTTGCCACCTTTTCATATGGTCTTTCGTCTGTGTCTGTGCATGCGTCCCTGGTGACGTTCTGTTTCCAGATTTCCTGTTCTTATTAGAACAGAAGTCAAATAGAATTAGGGCCCACTCTAATGGTTTCATTTTAATTTCCTCTTTAAGGCCCTATCTTCAAATAGGTTCACATTCTGAGGAAGTACTAGAGGTTAGCCTAAGGGCTTTAGCATATGAATTGCGTGGAAGGATACAATTCAGTACATAACAGGTACTTACACTGACAACAAAATATGAAGCTAGAGAATTACCAAAATAAAAGAAGAGAGAGAAGAGTGGAGGGAGACAGAGAGAGAAGGGGACAGGAGAGGGGAGGGAGGAGAGAGAGAGAGAATGAATAATGGCTTAAGCAAGCAAGCGGAGGCAGAAGACTGAGGATACCTGACAAAAACTGACACCTTTTAGTTTTCCGTTTTCATAATCTCTTGTGTCATAAAACATGAACAGGATTGCTACGTGTCCAAGGCCAGAGAGCAGCTCCCACCATACCTATTGCATGTTCTTAGCTTTGGATTAGACAGAGCCAAAAATCCTCTGGGTCTGCTATAAGGTTTAAACTATTCTGAAAATTTTCTGAGAGATACCATTTTAGAACATTATTAATGTCTGTACCTTCCTCAAATACCAAAGCTCACTGCCGATCCTAATTCTTTTCATTGCCAAAATTGTCACAGGTGACTTGAAATTTCTTTAGCTTTTAATGTCTTTTATATTCTCTTCTTGAACTTGTCCTCTGTATTTCGCCACCCTGCACACTCCAGTTCATCTCTCTGACAATTAATTCTTCATTTCTCCCATAAGATTGGATCCCTGAGAGTTTCATCCTCAAGTCTCATTTCCATGATATTTGTTCGTTGGTTTGGTCTGAACTATTTCCAAGACTTCGAATTTCATTCCTTGTCTTACAGACCCACAATGTATGTGATTTCTCCATAGGAGCTAAGCAAGTTACTTGCCCTGATGGCACTTAAAACTCTATATATTCAAAGCTAAACTCATTTTCTCTGTTACTAACCTATGTTACTCCCTGTGTTACTTTTTATTTAATTTCAAAAAATGTATGGGGTACAAGTGTTTTTTGGTTACATGGATGAATTGCATCATGCTGAAGTCAGAGTCTTATTTCTTTTGATTGATGTGTTCCATATACCTAAAGGCTAAGACAAAGAAAGCCATTGAGAAACCATCATCCCAAGAGTTTTTCACTCTCATTGCTATTAGAGTAAGATTCAAACTCCTTACTGCTATGGTATCTACGGGAACATAGACATGACCTTAACCTTCACCTCAGACACTGTATCCTGTCATGTTTCCCTTCTTTCATTATGTTTCATGTATACTGGGCATCTGCTTGTCCTTTAAAAAAGTACACTAACCTCTTTCGAGTCTCAGTGTATTTGCTCTTGCCATGACCTTTACTTACAATTTTATTGCACAAAATTTTTAGATGACTTATTCATTCTCAACATTCAAGTCTCAGCTCAAATGTCTCTCATTATTAAGGTCTCTGCTCAAATGTCATCTCCTCAAAGGATTCCTTCTTAACTATAATATCCAAATTAAATCTCCCAGTGCCATCGCCATTTGTCACTCTCTGTACTTGTGCTTGCTTTATTTTCTTCATAAAACATATCATTTTTTAATATTATGGGACTTGATCTGCCTAGCTCATTAAAATCTAATTCTGTCACTTCATTTTTCACATGGCTAAAATAGTTTTTGATCATCTGCAAAATAATACCTGATATTTTTATAAGGTATATAAGTGCCTTATTATCTGGCCCTACCTACCTCGCTGTGTAGATTCAGTTAATTGCTATCCTAACATATCTTAAAAGCTTTCACTTTACATTGCAATTATTCAAAATCAATGTTCCTGCTTGCCCCATAACAAAAGAATTCTGTTTAGTTTATTTAACCTCAATAGACTTATCCAAAAGTGGGTGGAGGAAGGAGGTACAGAATGAAGCAAATGATTTTTTTCTAAGTTTGCTTGGAAAATTTGGTAATATGTGTAAAATGCTATATATGGTGACTGTTGCATAATAACCACTCAATAAAAGCTAGCTCTGATTATTATGACCACTCCATTCCTGTGTAATGCTGTCACAGATAAAATTCAAACAGCTCATATGGTGATTATAACTTTCAAACAGCTTATCTTTTTAAAAAGGGCAATGTTATTATTGTTAGTACCTACATTATAGTTTTCTCGTTTATTATATTTACATATCTGCTCCATAGTGACAAAGTGTCAAAAGTATAAGTTGAAAATGTGAAAAGTATATTTACTTTAAAATATTACATTTTAAGCCAAAATGCATTCAAATTTACAACATGTTTATTTAGATTTTTTTCTGCCATCATGAAGATATTTGACTATATAATCTCAAGAAAAGTAAAGGATATGTATGCATAGGAAAATCGTAATATGATTTATTCCTAACATTTATTATATAGTATGTTACTACAGTCCTACTCATATTAAAAATTTGACTAAACAATTTTAAATTTTCATTTTGATATGAAAAAATAAATATTATTTATTAAATTATAATTACTAAACTTAACAGTAGAACTTAAAATTATAGTCATTAACTTAAACTATAAAAACTTCAAAGGAGCATGAGAGCCATTTCATGTAAGATCTGCATGACTTAATATATTAAAAGCAAAACACAAAATATGGGGTAATAATATTTGAGTCTACGAGTTGTCTATACACTTTATTGATCCAGGGAACTAATGGCAATCATATTTTTTGTTTGTTTTGTTTTTCTGTTTAATAAAAGCAGGAATTAGCCATAACATAGTTACTAACATAATGGACTGTGGCTGTCTAGCACAACTGGACCATTATGTTTGCCTCATAACAAAGATTTGAAGAGTTCATTCAAAAACTGTGTAATCCAAGTAGCATATTAATTTCCATGTCAGTATATAATTGGATACATATTAATAGAAGCTTAAGGCAGATGGTGTTTTGAAAAATGATTACACATGGAAAATCTCTTATCTGGTGGTATAGAAAAAGTCTGGAATATATCCATTTCTATAATGTAAAAGACCATAAAATTTGAATCATAAGTTTTGGAGGAAACTTAGATGTCATTCAGTTCAATATTCTACTAATTTGCAGAATTCTGACACAAAATTTTGAAAGGTTGTCACTCATTCTTTTTTTAAAACCTTCTAGTAATAAGTAACTTGGTATTTCACCCATGATTCCATTCTTTAAAAACAAAACAAAACACACAGAAAACCATCCAATTATAAAAAAGTTCCATTTTAGACTGAATTAAAATGTTTCTTCTAGTCCTTGTTTCTAGAGTGATGTATGTCTTTCCTCTTTTCCCTAAAGCAGTTCCTTTTTGCTTTGATGATTGATGTCATGCACTAATTGCTTTTAAGTCAATATAAGTACTTCTAGATCCTACAATAATTTACTTCTTGCCTCGGTTCCCAGGTTCAATGTTATTCTGATTCTTGTTCTATGGAATCACTCAAAGTTGATTTGGTTGATACATTCCAGGATAGAACAAAATACAACAAAATTAACTTGAATACTAGAGTGAGACAGTATAGAATCACAGAACCAACAAATCATAAATCTAAAAGAGCACAGTAAAATCACTCTCCATTCTATCCTATAATCTGTGGTCAAAATTTAGCATGAATACCTCTAATAATGGAAACAGGACTATCTCCAGGATAATTATTTCTATTTTCAGATCATGAATCAACTTTTGAAGTCTTTGGTTTTAGGAGAAATCAGATATTCTTTAGTTTCCATATTTAGTCTTTCTTCTGATATTTTTAGACCTATAATAGTAATGCAATTGCTTTCACCTGACTAATGATCAAACATCTGAAGATAGTTGTGTATTCTCTTAAATTCCCATCTCTCAAATCTGCATTTATTTTTGTCTTATTCTCAATACTCTATAGTGTGCATAACTTTAGTTTGCAGAAAGACTTTTATTCCCGAATCATACCTACATTTGGTTTATGGTTGAATCCAATTATTACTGCTAGTTCATACAGACAACAATTTTTCATTCATGTGCTGCTTCTCTGTATTTTCAAATTTTCTCAGTAGCTAAGTATTGAGATCTAGAAATTTAAGACTAGAACGAGGTCTTAGAAAAATTGACAAGTGAGACTGTAAGATCTATTTTCAGTCTTATAAGAATCAGGCACAAATATATCCCAGACCACTCTTTCTCCACATCTTATGCATCTTTCGACCTCTAGTGTGTAATTGGTTGATTCATTTTTCATTCAGTGCATATGTATTGTATGCTTATTTAACAGCACAAATATATATATAGGAAACAAATGTGGCAAAAATCCCCTTCTTAAACATAGTATACACCAAGAGGCTTTTATATCACATTGAAGATTACTTCTTGGGTATTATTGCTTAGGATAAGATTAAGTAGAAACAGGGGAAGAGAGAGAAAGAGAGAAATAGACATTTAAAATAAGTTAATAATAATTCAACTTCAAACTGTAGAGATGATATGGCAAAAAAGAAAATGAAGTTAGGATACAAATGTCTTGGACTAATTAAACTCTAACTGAATTCTTCCAGCTCCATTTGACCTAGCACTAGGACTAAGTATGTGGAACCAATGTCCAACTGGTAATACATGTTTATTTAGTTCTGGTGTCAAAATATTTGGATTTGAATCTTTACCACCTACTTTTGAGTGAACATGGACAAACTTTTAAGGATAGTTTAGCAGGCAGGGGATTAGGTAATATTGTTTGTTAATTTGGGTGAAATTATAGGGGTATGGAAATCATCTTCCTCTGTTGCACCAATCTCTGGGGTCACAATTCCAGTTGAGTCAGTTTCTTGGTTTGGACAACTGGTTTGGGTGGGTCAATAGATCCACTGGAATGTGGAGCCTGGAAGATATCTTGAAAACTACCGTTAGGTTCCCAAGGGCAGTGTTATCTACGGAGAAAGTTAAGAATTCTTATGGACACCACCTATGGGGAGCAGTTAAGAATGTTTATGACCACCAGCTGTGAAGTGTCAATTACAGGGGGACAGTTACTAATTATTATTATTATTTTTTAGCTAGCCCTGTGCATTATTTTTAGCTATGCCCTTACCACAGTTCTCACCTTGCACCCCGTTATTGAAAGGCGGTTTCAGTTTTAAGATTTCTCTGAGGTCCTCTTGGCCCAGAGAGGGTCTATTCAGTCAGTGGGGGGGGGGGGCTTAGGATTTTATTTTAGTTCACCATACATACGAATAAATCAATAAATCAGCTTTTCTATCATCACCATTATCATTACTTTTGCTTTAATCATCTCCTTTAGGACCTCTCTTTAGGTTGCTGTGCCATGGTAGAGTTTGGAGATTCAGAAATCTAGCTTTGACCAACACAGCTTTAATGTTCCTTTCAGCTTGACTAAACATTAGACAGATTTCTTACTGATTATCAGCCCCAGACCCCCCTCTTTTTTTTTTTTTTTGAGCATTTACTTTAGAAAACTTAAAATTATAATTTTTTCTGCCCTTTGAGATGTAAATCCTCTCCTAAACTCTTGTCAGTTTTATAATACAGAAATGTCTTTCCCAAAGGCTCTAAGGCCATCTCTTTGAAATGGAGTTATTAAGAAAGATATAGCACCTTATCTCTCAGTCACTATGGGAATGTAGTAGTCTAACTTCAGTAAGGGACAGTTAGCAAACACTGATGACCGAATCACATTGGCCAGTTCCCCTCTAATGTCCTTCAGTACTTTTCCATTTGTGCACCCCATCACTTAAAAACCCTCCTTCCTTTTGTTTCAGCAGACTTGAGTTCAATCTTTCTCCTTTTATACAATAGTCTTAATTAAAGTCTTCATTATCTATCTAACAATGTTCAATGTAATTTTTCTTTGACAATTCATAACCAATAAAATCATATTCATCATATTCACTATATAAAACTGTTAATATAGAATTAAAATATGAGCTTAAGCAGGGTTTTTCCTAGGATCCCAACATGCCTGGGCATGTCTAAAAGACTGGTTGGATATGTCTGTTTGGAAACTATTTGCCTAATAGACTAAGCTGCTTCTTGGGAAAAGCATTATACTAAGGAAAGGGGGAGAAAGGCTCAGAAACTGAGTGCCATAGCAACACCCTAGTATTGCTAAGCAGGGGCCATTTTGAGTGTATGATGGTTTAGTTCAGACTGACCTCAGATTCAGCTCCTGCTGCCTCTTCTTTGAGTCCTAAAGAGAGGAAACTGCAAATAAAATTGAAAAAAAAAACTGTTTCACCGACAATTCTGTAAGATTCTAAAACATCCTTGAGAGTCAAGGATATAAAATAGAAGAGTAAGACAAAAATGTTTCTGCACTTGAGTGGAAAAAATGGTGTGACCCAAGTGAGGATGTCAACTGAATAACTGCTGCATGAGTAGTAATTGGCAGAGCTCGAAACCCCGTTCAAAGAGTAGTAGTATTCCTGTAAGGTCAACACAATGGACTTTTGGTAGCATTAACAAGAGGGCAAAACTACAGCAAATTGCATAAACATGGCATAATAACTTGACTTTGTATGTATCTAAGGCATCTGTATAAGATATTAAAACAAAAAGAAATGGATAGGTAAAAAGCACTAGATATCACATGGTAGCTAAACAAGCTGTGTTATGAGACATTCTCTTCAGTCTTCTAGAAATAATTAGCTAAAAGTTTTCTGGGACACTGCAGTGATGTTCTGCTATCTTCATGTGTGTGACTCGTACCAACATTGATAGTCATGAAAGTTCAGTAGTGGTGTACATTGCTGCAATCTGAAATATGCTACAGTAGCTGTAATCACATCTCCATGTTAAGAGATCAACTTAATACATTTTATATTGGAAAACATTATTTTAAAGTTATTCTGGAAAAATATAGGATTATTCTCACCAACAAATTCAATCTGGTTTTTTATTTTGTGTGTGTGTGTGTGTGTCAGTGATGTGAAATCTTTGATGGTTCATGACACTATGTGGTATAGTTTCTTAACAAATAACATATTACAGAGTAGAATGTAAATATGTAACACTAATTTATCATGTTTTCTAACTACAATTTTGCCTTTTTTCTTTTTGTAAAAGCCAGTTAATATGCTTGTGTAAAATAATCACTCCCACAGATTTGTTTGTCTCAGCATAAATTCACAGAAGATGCTTGTTTATAACTTGCATTTATAAGTTATACTATTTTGCCATTTATATATATATTTTCATTCTTTTGGAAACCACATTTAAGCCATTGGTCCATTTCTATAAGCTGCAAATGTAAAGCAACATTATAGAAAACTACCAAAAGAATCTTATCGCATCTATTCAATATTGTGTCATGCATGAAATGACATAAAAATTTATTAGCTGAAATGAACTGCATGCATGCTGTTAATATTATTCAATGCTGTCTTTTTTATATCATATCCAACCTTTAAAAATATTTCTAATTACTAAAAGAATATCAAGATCTGTAGGAGTCACATAATATCTTAAAATGCAAATTTTAAAGTTATCTGTGAATAAAATTATTTAAATACTTTATTCATTTTCTAGAATACCCAAGCTTCCTAATGACCATTTGATAGACCAATGGATAACCAATGATCTTTAAACCAGTATTTGAGTCAAGTTGGAATTTAAGATCTGAATTTCTGAGCTACTAGCAAGATGTCATAAACACAATGATTTCTTGAGTACTTTATCAATGTTACAGATGTCATGTTTGATACTGTATAATTTAACTTTCCTAATCCTACATTGTAGCCTGACTACCCAGATTAAGAGTATGCATAATATTGAAAAATTCATTAGGCTAGATTGTTGTAAAACATATACTTTGGAGGATATCAAACACTTGTTCAATTTTTAACATCAAAATTCCTGCTATCAATCTAATCATAAAAATTACATTGATGTTGAATTTTCGTATCCTTAAATTTTAAAAATATTACAAGTGTTTTATATGGTACATCACATATAGATGTTCAAAAATGTTGTAAAACTGAGGCAGAATAATTGTTCAGATTCAGCAAACATTTACTATTATAAATACCTTCGATAGTGCCAGGTTGTGAGGAACACATTTGAATAGGACAAGTTTCTTGCCCTAAAGGAGATAAAATGAAAATAGTACCATTTATATTTAAAAATATATACTTAAAATTTTTAACTACGTCATTTTAGATAAGTTAGTTATTAAATACTGATTTAATGGATTATGAACAATGTGCTCACAGGATAAGAAACAAAGTACAAATTGTTAGTACTAATCATTGCTACTTCTATGGTAGATAAAAGAATTGCCAATCTAATATTAGTATTTGGGAAACTTGCATTTTACACTTAAAATTATTTCAAAGAACATTCGCAAATATAATTGATCCTTACAAAAAGGCTGCAAGATACAAAACAGAGTAACGCTTCATTTTTATTCCATTTTTGAGATGATTGAAACTTGTGAAGATTAGTGGCTTATTCTAAACCATAGTTAATGGCAAAGCCCTAACAAATGTTCCAGATTTTTTTGTTTAATTCCACAATGATTTTTTTAATAAATGAGAGGAATGAAATGTTCATGGAGGCCTGGATGGTTTGGATAAAAAGGCATATTCAATAGTATAATGCAATCACAAAATGAAAAAAAAATGATTTTTCTAGCAGAAGCTTAGCACAATCTATTACTGATTAAGCACATGCAGAAGATAAATTCTATATAGGTATTCTCATGAGTCAAGTTTGACCCTAGAAGAACACAATGGAATCTTGAGGTGAGAAAATATTCATATTTATTAAAAGGTAAAAGTGCTTAAGAAAGAATGAAAAATACTGTTTTACATAATATTCAATAGAATAAAGTTAATAAAACAAAAAGATAAATAAATTATAATCTTTGATTCAATATATATGATGGAAGAAAAATATATTATATAATTTATGTTAAAATGAATTGCTGTATAAATGAGAAACATTTCTTATTTCATTTATTAAAATTTATTATGAGAATTATTTTTATTATCCATTTATTTTCAAATATTTAGAACATGGTTTAAACAATTTTAGTACATGAAAACTTCAAACTCCAGACTTATGGACAGACCTATAATCACCACATTAAATACAAGTTATTGAACCTATTTCAAATTAAATCATAAAATAAATAAATTTTTTAATGTTTAACAAAGAACAATATATGATCTTGTGCAAAATAACAACCCATAGATTGTTGCCTGAATTGTGCCACTACAATGTTGCTTTTTTAGTGTGTTTTGCTAATTGTTTCTCTCATGGAAATTTATTATCACGCATGTACTGTGTATCAGTTTATGTACTGTGGCCCTATGGAGAACCACAAGACCCCATAGGAAACAATTTTTTCTCCTTTCTAATAACCATTTTTGTTCCATTGGGGCAATATTATCCCAGTTGAGAGTACATGTGCTACAGTAATCAGTTTTAAGAAATACAGAAATTCAGAAAAATGTATCTGGATGATTGTATAATCATTCCTCTGAAATTCATAATTGCAGTCTTGTCAAGCACTCAGTAGTTAATTCAGTACAATCTAATATGCATCACATCATGTGTTTACAAATTTTTCACACAATTGGCATTTTTCCCAATTCTAGAACATGAGATGAGATTTATATCTATTAATACTACTGTTGTTTACTAGACTACATCACTCTTACTCTGGGAAGATAAGAATTCACAGAAACATGCATATCAAAGTCAAGGCTGCATGAATACAGACACAATTATTGTTTTTTCTTCTATCTAAGAGAAAACATGCACAATTAATGGAATTCATTTTTCATAAGCTCATTTTGTGAATGTAAACGTATTCTTTTTCTGCATTTGAAATGTGTGAAGTTCAATGCAAATGTATGTGAATTTATTTATTTTTTGAACAATAACAGTTTACACACATATATATGCTAACAGAGGCAATAAGAATGTCACAAAATGAGCTTAAGATAAAGAGTAACATATAATTAATACTTCTAAAAAGTTTTTTTCAAGCATGGCTGTAATTAGAGATGCAGTGTCTGTCTCCTACAGAATCAGAATTTTGCAATCAAAATCAAGACCCCATGTTTTAATTCCCAGATACCAATAACATACACATACGGGATTTTTCTAATGTCCAGCCCTTTGCAAGTCCCCTTGTAGCATATATCCTCCTTGGTTCACAGTAGGTGGTTTACAACGTAAATTTTTGGTAAGAGGAAGACATGGTATGCTTGTAAATAGTATAATAGATGGGATGCTCTTGGAAAATTACTATTTTATTAACTAAAGTGTATATAATCAAAAATTAAATAGGATTTAAATGTCTTCAAAATGTATATATGATTGCATATATAATGTTTGCATCTGGTACTTAATAAAACCAGCTGCATGGACACAGACACCTCTCTTATGCATTACAGGCCAGCAAACATATACACTAAATAGTAAAGACTGTACCTATAACAGAATGTATGAAAATTAATACTTGAGCCATTACAGTGTTCCTGGAACTTCATAAGTAACATTATTTACTATTTCACTTAATCCTCAGAACCTGATAAGGTAGAATTGTTAGAATTATTATATACTTTATATGTATAAAACTTAAGTCCTAGAAAAGTTAACTTGGGCACATGCTATTAAATGAAGGAAGTGCTATTCCTGACCAAATTTGACTGATTCAAACTGTTGGATTGTCTTTCAATCCAACAGGAAAATATATCACTACAAATAAATCATTAATATCAGACTTGCTCTAAATGTATATTTGTGTACATGCATGTAACTCCTCCTAATCAGAATAATACACACAAATGTTGTGGCAAATCATAAAATTGTACCATCGTTTTTCTGAAAATTTGTATTAACTGTCCTAGAAATAGAAGGCAAATAGAATACAATAAAAAGAGATAAAGGCAAAAAAAAAAAAAAGCCAAACAAAACCCATATATAAGTATGAGAATTCTATTTCAGATAAAGATGGTAATATACAGTATTTGAAATATCCTAAAATACAATAAGTTAGATGCTGGACAACATAATAGAAACATGAACGAATCAGATGAATATACAATCTAAGAACAAGAAATACACATGACAAATCTCAAAATGTGCTGAAATGATAGTGTCATTAGTATCAGAGGCAATTTAAAACAATGTTTTGGGGTAATGATTTTGCTCTCATTATAGTGGCAAAAATCATAACTTGATCAGGTGATTCTATTTTGTTGTGAATGTTAAGACACTCTATCAAATCTTGCTGATGGGCCTGTAAAACAAAACAAAATTACAAAATAAATATGTTGTATATTAGATCTTTAGAATTGTTCATCCTACACATCCGCTATTTGTATCCTTATCAAATATACTATCTGTGTCTCTTTTCTCTACTTCAACCTTGGTAATCATTGTTTTATTCTATATCTCTGTATATTTAACTTTTATTTTTAAAGATTCCACATATAAGTGAGATCATACAATATTTTTATTTTTATTTTTGACTTATTTCATTAAGTATAATGTCCTCCAGGTCTATCCATGCTGTGGCCTGAGACCAAATATCCTCCTTTTTTATGCTGAATAATATTGCATTTTATGCATATGTATATAAATATGTATATATATATATGTGTGTGACAGTTTGTTTATTTTCATTATTGTGAATAATGCTGAACATGGGAATGTACATACCTTTATGAGGTAGTGGTTGTATTCCCTTTGTGTATTATACCCAGAAGGAGATCTAATGTACAACATAAAGACTATAGCTAATAATCATATACTGTATTCAGAAGTTTTGCTAAATAAGTAGATTATAACTGCTCTTACCAAAAAGGGAAAAACTGGATAATTACATGAGATGATGAATATGTAAATTTGTTTCACTATAGTAACCATTTTACTATAAATATGTAACTTATAACATCATGTTGTATATCTTAATTATACACAATAAAATTTATTAAAATAAATAAATAAATATGTTAATTTAGAGTATGATTATATGAGTGGAATGTGTGTGTAAAAGAGAGAGTATATTACATATTTTTGAATTTTACTTGTTTTAATAAGTAATAGCTTTATATAATTCAAATCATAATTCATAATATATTATAAGTTAATAATAAATTATAGTTCTTAGTTTTTTATTTTGTTTCCCAGAAATTATCAGATTTACATATGGAAACATTTAGAGAAACTTATCAAAATGAAATGTGAAACAATTTAACTTGAAATAATTTATGTTTGATATATTTTATGCTTGAAAAACATTTTCAAACATTATATGATCAAAATTAAGTATATGCATTAAACTTAACATGTGCATTTTTGTGGGGGATTTTAGAAACCCAGACACAATTCTGTAGCCAAACTAAGTATGTGTACAAATCGATTTAATTCATTTTAGGTGAAATTGCAAATTATAGTTAAAAACTATTGTTTAAAATTAGACTATATTAGATTTGCCCTATGTCAGCAAGCATTATCTGTATTCTCCCATTTAAACATTCTTTTACCCTCTGCATAAATGTTTTCACTGTCTCCTTTTTCTTTCATACACATTAAAAAAAAATCTTCCTTACTGACTTCAGAACAGGAAATTTGAATGCTAGGGCTCTGTCAAGATTTTATTCATAATAACATCATATTGTCTCTGATGTGCTTACAGTATTAACAACTTGCCATAAAACAAGTTATAGCTCAAAGGCTTAAAATCCATTCCCTGTGCAACATACCTGCTGATGACTCACTTTCAAATGATGTAATTTTCAGGGTTATTTGATTTCTCATATTGAACATTTTATATTGGATCCATCTTTTAATCAGAGCACATACCATATTGTATCTATGAATTGTGACCATTAAGTGTTTGCATATTGACTATTCAGAATTCAAAACACATTTTCTCATGAATGAGTAGTTTGATTTTAGGATATTGAACACACAAAATCCTATCTGAACTATCAAGTGGCTAAAAAAATAATGCAATTATATTAACACAAATTTTCATTCCTGAGTCCAGAATAATTTGGTAAAGGAGGTAAGAAGTGAAGGAAAGAAAAAGGACAAAGATAAATTACAAAATTCCCTATATTTGTCCTGGTCTTCAATCCTGTCTCTTACCTGTTAGCTATGTGAGTTTGAAATAATCACTTAAGTTTTCTGGTCTGAGTTGTAAAAATGGGTTTATTAATACTACTTTTCTGAAGTTTTTATAACTGCATTTTCTGCTCTTTTCTTCATAAATGCAAATTTCAATAAAATCAACTATGTGGAAATATAAGAAATTCACCAGGATTGTGGGTGTCATGATTTTTGTTTCCAGTAAGTATTTATTACAGATATGGTATATATCAAAATGAAGAGAAAAATATCTTTGCTGCCTTCATAGAAGTTTGTGGTTGGGAATAATCATCCCTAGATACATTATTTCCTACTGAAATAATTAATATGTCACCACTAAGAGGTGAAAGGTGGAGAGAGTGGTGGCGCACAAAGATCATACTGAAAATTTAAAAATTTGTTGCCTTGCCAAGCACTGTGAGAACTCACATATGAGAACTACCATTAAAAGCCAGTGTGATTTTTATTCCGCATCTAAATATCATGCTAATTTCAAATCATCATCATCGTAAACATTATCATCTATAAATCTGAAATTACTTAAAAATCACATAGTAGCATTTGAAAAATATGAGTCAACAAAATGAAGAATATATTTTGTATAAACAAACATAAATCTTGCAGCAATTGGATGCTTGTTTATCTTGGCTAAAAACACCTTGGATAGTGTATTCATTTTATTTGTTGTTTCAGCACGTTAACTCACAAAGCATGTCTTATTGTTGCTGCTTATTGTTGCCTTTCCCCACCCCACAGCACACCCTTGACTAATAGGTAGGCACAAAGAGACTGATAGAAAAAAATAGGTGTTAATAAGAGTGATATGTGAAACTCTTAAAGGAGATCAAATCTTACAGGGTAAATGGTCTATGGCAATATCTGTAGATAGTTGTTATTTTGACTAGAGCATGCATCAAACACTGTAGAATGACATAAGGAGCACATCCCAAGGTTATTTTATAATATGAAATCCTCCATTAAAATCATTTCCTTTGAAACTGAAACAGTCTACCTTTGTAAGATTTTATTCTTGTTCTGAAGTGAATACATTTCAAACACAGTGTTTTCTCCAATTATCAGTGCCGTATATCTTTCTGTTTAGTTGCTTTTTTTGTATTCAATCATCTTTAAGGCTTATTCAGGAAATTGGAGCTTGAAAAATTCATAGTTTATTATGCTAACAAATTATAGTTAACAATAAAGATTTTTTGGCAGCCTAGTAGTCATTTTAAGTTTTCTCTACAATCAATAAGATGAGAGAAGCAGTTCAATCACCAGTAAGCATTTTAGTTCTACAACAATAATACAGTGAATATATAAATAGGAGCAGGTTTGGGCCACAAAAAGGAAATGTTTTCTTTGTTGTTTTTTTTTTTGTCATTTTTTAAAGGTGACTTTCCTCTTCAGATTCTTATTATCATTACTCAAATTTTTTACACATTTTAGACATTCAATAAATGCAGCTTTTTGATGAGGACAAGAGATTTTGTAAAGAATGTCAAAAGATTAGAAATCCCCTTTTAACCAAGAAAACTTGAAGCAGAAATCTTTGTGCTGATATCTCTATTTCAAAAAGAAAATAATCTCCTAGATCTTATAGAAAACGTTTGTATTTCAATATGTCATATTCTATCAGCTTTTATAGATTTTTTATGTTATTGATAATGTTAGAATTTGTATTTGTGCATGTTCTTTCATAAAAATAAATTAAATATCAAGATTTCAAGATTCAAGATATGGCTTTGCAATGTTCACAATCTTGCACAAAGATGGATAAAGTCATCTCTCTGCAGATTCATTTTGTCTTGGAGATATATATGTATATGTATACACATATACACAACATGTATAGTCAAGGCAAATTTTATATGTACATTATAGATTCATATTCATAAATGGTTATTTCGTATTGCCTCTTGTGACATGAATATTTCTGAAGCCTCAGTCTAAATATATGCATGATAATATATTTATATATCAACATAAATTATTGGCTTGTTAAGAAATTATACATAGTGCTTCTATTATATAATAGTAAAATACTAAAAATATCTGTGACTTCTGCAGATGAAAAATCACTTAAGACAACATGTATCACAATGTTATCATCAAACCTTAATTTGAAATACAAATGATAATATTCATCAAAATCATCAAAAACATTCACCAAAACTGACTTCTGAGACTTTTGGTATTTTCAAAAATCAAATTTCTTCTCCAGGGACTAATTTTTGTCCCTATTTAACAAGAATAAACATTAAAACTCTGTTATCAATCATTGTCTCCTCCTTGTTCCATGGGGTTTTCCAACACTATATTAATTTAACACTTTAATTTTTGTTAAATAGTATCTTCATTTACTCCATTTTGACTGGTTTTGTTTTTTTCTACTTATAATCATTTTAAATGATCTCTCTCTAGAAATGACTGACTGTGTTCATGTCTCTCCTCAAGATACCGCTTTCTTTCTCTGTCAGACTAGATTTCTTGAGAGGTTAATCAGTATCCATGGTTTTACCTTCATAGCGATCTGGCCTCAGCCTCCACCACACTGCTGAAACTGTTCTCACCAAATTTTCTGATGACCTAGAGTGGAATCGAAGGTGCTTTTTTTGGATTTCATTCTATTTTGACTTTCTGAAACCTTTTAGTCTTTGATTAAATTCTTTGGAGTCTGTCTCTATGCAAAAGCACTTGTATTATTATTTGTGCATATTATTTTGGTTCTTTAACTTTTGCATTCTCATTTTCTTCATATGTAAAATGAGGATAGTGAGCTCCACTCATTGGGTGGTTTGGGTGATTAAATCAGATATTATATAGAGAGAATAATTTATACCACCTGACATATATTGAACCCTCAAAAAATACTCTCTCTTCTTTCTAAAATGATCTCTATATTTGATTTATTTTACTCAATTTACCTTCTCCCCCAATATTACATTTTATTACACAGGACTAATTCAACCATTTATGCCAATCAGCCAAAGACCATCAAAAACACAGGTATTGTCAACAAAGTTAGATTCACGAATTTGAATACCATAGGGAATCACATAATGGGGTAAATGTGAGGCCTCTTAATAGGAGGAATGTTAGGAAAGGTTTTGTTTTTGTGCTAAAGAAGATTATTGAAATGGATGGTTACAGGGGTCCTCAAACTTTTTAAACAGGGGGCGAGTTCACTGTCCCTCAGACCGTTGGAGGGCTGGACTATAGTTTTAAAAAAAACTATGAACAAATTCCTATGCATACTGCACATATCTTATTTTGAAGTAAAAAAAACAACAACAAACGGGCAAAAACACCCGCATGTGGCCCGTAGGCGGTAGTTTGAGGACGCCTGGTAGAATTATAAACTGCAGAAGTAGTGCTCTTACCTTTAAAACTGTGGTAATAAAGACAACCCAAATGAAAACAAATTGTTATTTATTCAGAGCTTGTTATAGCAAGGGAGTCAATTATCATTACCTGAGTTGGGCAGAGACTCATAGACAGGCACGGGAATGGGAAAGCACTTTTTTTTATACTTTACAAAAAAAGAAGAGGAACTGTTTAAGATATCCTCAGATTGGATGGTGTTTGCAGAGGGAAATTGGAGGCAGAGTAATTAGAAGAGAGGAATTCCTTGTGATTGGTTTAGAGAGCATATTTGGCTTTCTTTGTTTGGTCCTGTGTTAGAAATAGGTATAAAAAATTTGGAAGCTGGTAATCATTGAACAGATCCTGATTTTCTGGGCTGATTACTCAGAAGCTGTGTTTTGGTTTCCTAGTCTGGTTACTACATAAATCGTGAGTTACCATTCTATTGTCATTTATGGCCTAACTATTGTCCACATTTACATTTGGTCTGCCAGAATACATGAATTCGTGCAGAGTAAATTTTAGATCAGTTTGTTTGTGATTATCTTGGACCATGTGGCTCTGAATGAACTGGAGTTTAAAAATCAGTTTCAGTATTTTGTGAAGATTATTATGGTTTTGGTTTAATTTGGTTTATCGTGTCTTTAGGACATTTAATTTTTTATTTTTCAACGTCCTACTAAGATAAATAATGTTTAGGAAAAATCATAGTGCATATTTAGCTGAATCTGATTGTTTCTTAGTTATTGTCATGTAACCATGATTAGTGACACAAAGAGTATGACCATTTTTAAGGCCAAATATATTTATTTCTGAGATGCTTTCCAAAAAACAAGCATTAAATTGTATTATTTCAGTACACTTTTAACAGATATATCTGCAAATTTTTCAAATATTTGGAAATTTAATAATAAAGTAATATTTCTTTATATAATTTATTATATAATTTTATTTACTGATAATCTGGAACATAGTAATACTTGATTATTTAATTGCATTCAGTGATAATGTTGAATATCCTTTCACCATCTGGTTTTCTTTGTCGAGCCTCCTTTCCTGTAAGAAATTTGATTATATCTCTTATAAAGGTACATGAGCTTTCTACAATTTGTTTCTCCATCTAGTTCTATTCCTTGGAAACCTAGTTCTATTCCTTGGAAACCTAGTTCTGTTCCTTCAACCTAGTTCTATTCCTAAACAGAACTAGAAACCTACTTCTATTCCTTGGAAACCTAGTTCTATTCCTTCAAAACCTCGTCCTTCACACATCCGTTTCTATAGCCCTTAGAAAAAGACCTTCCCTTTTCTTCCAATCTCCATTCTGTATTTCATGAGTTAATAGATCAGAAAGAAGAATTCAATATCTCCTGGTTCTCTACTGCTCCTTTTAAAATTTTGTTTTTATAATAATGACTTTGTCTGTGAATCTTGTACCATTGGTTTATAGCTCTTTTACTTATTATTATTCCTGTAATCTATCAAAATCCAGGTTATTATTCCTTTTCCGTTTTTTTTTTTTTTTTTGTCTTTGCTTATACCTTTCCATTTGCTTGAAAGAATTTTTCTCTTACCATTTCATTTTGTGGAAAAATCTTACTTTATTTTCTGGGATGAATTAAAATTGTACCTCATAACACCTCTACACATTTCTTCAATCCAGAGTAATTGCCTCTTGTGTGTTTTCATAACTATATATCTTCTTAGCTCCCATGCTTAGAACAATGTCTGTTAAAGAATAGATACTACTGATTTTTTGAATGGATAAATATATATCAATCACAGTATAGATTTATTTTATAGTTATGCTCTTTGTATTTGTATGTATTCATATCACATATCATATATATAAACTATTTTTATCCTAGATTGTGAGTTCATTAGAGATAGGGACAAGATCTTTTTCATAGGATGTATGTAATAAATGTTTCTGAAGTAATCACATACAAAGACACACGCACACATGTAATCAATCTATAACATAGGCAAGCTAATGTTGGAATTGGTTACTCAAGGTCAAGAGAAGGTCACAAAAGAGAGAGCAAATCCAGACAGCATATTTGAGTCTAGAGATCAGGAGAGACAAAAACTAAGTTGTTCTGGGTTGGTTTAAAGCTGGGTTTGTGGTTGGATCTAAATTAGTGATTAACAGATATATTAGAATAAAAGACTAGCAAGTAATATTAAAAATCTAATTTGAACCTAATTCAAAGATTGTCAAATTCTCCACCACTTTTTTTAGAGTCTAGCAAGAATCTACTGACAATCAAGTAACTGAATTTAAATAGCCTTTTATTCTGAAAATGTGTTTAGCCACAGACAGAATGTACAGATGTTTGGAATGTTTTAAGATCTAACTTAGATTGTTTTGTTGAAGATTAGATTTAGAAAACTTGATAGAAAATAAAGCTAATTAAATTACAGATACATGATCAAAGATAAACTCTGTATAAAACAGTGAAGGTTTAAAGGTGGTCCAGATAATTGATCAATGCAGAGTGGTATTCTGAATAGTCAAAACAATAAATTGCACTTTGGCCCCTTATTGTCTGCAATTGATCAAAATGTCCAGGCATGGTTTATACTACACTTGGCAAAATATATTCCCACTTTGAGTTATATTTTGCAATGAAATGCTAGATAGCATTTGAATATAATTTTTCCATAATAGAAATAGCAAAACATCTTCCCAGTTAGCCCATAACAAACAATATTCATATCAAAATGAACCTATTTAATGAAAAGTGTAGCTGCTTTTACACACTTTTATAGCAGTTTGATCATATTTTGGCATAATCAGTACTGAAGTAAATCTAGTATGTGTCTCAACGGAAAGTGTTAAAGCTGAATAAAAAATTGCACAGATCCAGTTTTCTCATGCACAATTTTTAAAACGATGCTCAAAATTATACAGAACTATGCTGCTTAGGCATTTCTTTAATGAATCGGAGTGAATGATAGCGCTTTCTTATAAACAAACAGGCCCATAGAAACAGTAAAGTGGAAAGGAGAATTCAGAGAATTGCATTATGCTAATCCCAAGAAACTAATTCTTGTGATGTAGTACAAGAACAGTCTATATCCCATTCACTTCAAATAAGAAAATATACTGCAGAGGCTATTCAGAAGTTACTGTTACTTCAGAGCACATTCAGCAAATCACTGTAACATGTATTCACTATTTTTTGCAATGAGCGTTGTATGGGTGCTATCAGAGTCCAAAACTCCATGAATTATTTTAATGAGAAAAAGCAATTTGATTTTTTAAGGAGATAAATATAAAATTGAAGACTCATAATTGCAGTTTCATCCATAGGACAGTAAACAGAGGAGTATACTTAAAGAGACATTTACTGAATTTCATATACCTCTTGTTACTGGACTTAGTTCTAAATATCAGTGTTATATACTCTCTTAAAGGAAAGAGCCACACAGAATTAGCTTAACAAATATTAATTTTGTTAAAGGGAATGCATTATTAGTTAGGAATGTTTTTATTTGAAGAAATTTATATTATTTGATTTTAAATATGCTTATATTTTTATGAGACCACCATGGTTTTACTTCATAATGTATTTTAAGTGAATATTTTAATTATTTGATAATTTAAATTATGATTATGTATCCAAAGACATGGCAAATATGACATTATATGTTTGCTACCATTAATATCAATTGTCTGTATAAGACCAACGCTCATCCAAAATAGCAAAAATGCTCGTCGTATTGGTTGTAGTAGAAAGACATGTTCAATCCAATTGTTAACAACTTTAATAAGTTGCTTAACACAAGTAATATGTTTGATTTGGAGAGGACTTTATAGTAAAAAATATGTAGAGAAATGTATAAAGTTAAGTGCCACACTCTGTCATCAAATGACATCTGTGCTTTCATAATTTCTTTTATAAAAAGCTTTCAGAATCGCATCAGAAGCTAAACTTACAAATTCTATTGAGGGTCTAGCATATTATAGCCACGTGGAAGGGAAGAATTTTGCAAACTTGCTTATTTTTTATACCTACTTTATTCATTCATACAGTATTATAAAATGTGTTCTCTGTTCTGAAGTGACTGTTTATCCCTCTAGAATGCTGAATAAGAGCATATCCTATAGAGCCAGATGTCTGTATGCAAACCTCACTCCATCTAATCTGAAAAGTGAGACCTTGAGCTAGTTATAAAACCTAAATACATTAGTATATCCATTTTTAAAGGCAGGATAATAATAGAAACTTTCTGTTTTAATAATATATTTGTTTAAATTGTAATTTTCAAAAGGTTAAAAAGCATGACTCTCATATGAATATAAAATGAACATTTAGTTGATATTTAACTCATTTAATGATAGAAGCAATAATGTGTTATGAACTGTTTAAAGAACATATGAGAAAACCTACATATTATACATATATATGGAGAGAGAGAGAGAGAGAGATAAACATGGTATTTGATAGATTGCTGGGTTAAATAAAAAACTGGCTAATGTTCAACAAGGCCATAAACCATAATATTTGGTAGACAGAAATTATCACATCTCTACTGGACAAAATTCTAGAAGTTAACTACTGCCTCTAGAAGGTTTTAAATCATCTAGTAAAATAAGCCCAACTCTGCACTAAAAAATACACACTAATCTCTTTTATCTATACACAAGTTTTGAATAGTTTTGTTCTGACAGTTTTCCCTTTTATGGTCACAATCTCCAAAGATTATTCTTGATTTGGCCTGATTATTTGCATAGATAAAGCAAGCCTGTTACCAAGCTCAATATGCTTTCTTGAGTCTGTTCTGCAAGTCAGACTCAAACAGCTTTGACAACTAATAATGTCAAATAATTAACTTCTGTGTGTTAAGTTTCAAAAGAAATAAACTATAGATTGACTCCTCAAACTCAATCCTATAAATATATACAACTATTATGTATCCATAATAATTAGAAATAAAGAAAATTAAAAACCTCTATGACTTTCTCTAAGATTTCTGAGGTTGGGGAGCCAAGCCTATAACACACTTTCTTTCAGATTTCAACTGCTATATATTTGGGCAAATTTCTCTTGAATTGAGATTCTCCAAGTTTTTTTTTTTTTATTTCAGCATATTATGGGGTTACAAGGTTTCAATAATGCCCTTTTCCCTCCTTCCCCTACAAGTCTGAGCTTCCAGCATGACCATCTCCCAGATGGTGCACATCTCTCATTATGTATGTATATGCCCAACCCCCTCCCCCCTCCCACCTGCCCAATACCCAGCTTCCTAGCTAGTGAATTTCTTACCTTCCATGAAGCTAAGCCATACCTGATTCAATTATATTTTTCATAAATTCAATTATGGCTTTGGTTGAACTATTGATTTGTCCAATTATATTCTGGTAACACAGAAGAAAGTGTTGTATTGCATCTTTGCAAATAAGTGTGTACCATCATAAGTAAAAAGACTCAGCAGTATTATTTGGTTTTGATTTTGGAGGGAACATTGAGAATTAATTATTAATTTAGAATGATTTATTTCAGCTTAGAAAAGAATAATCCACTATAATGTGTGTTAGAGATTGCTTGTTAAGAGAAAGAGCTTTTTTATATATACAATTAAAATAAAACATTAAAAATAATGAAAACAATAATCTACAACTTTCACCTCTTGCCAAGATGGGAAAACAGGGATTGAATTTAAACTCTCATGTTAAACAATGAAAAGTTTAGACAAAAATTTTCCCAAAATAGTTTTTAGATTGGAAATAACTGGCAGGGAAGGACATTGATCCCTGAGTGAGGGAAAACAAATAAGGTGAGCACTATGATTGTTCCAACTGCCACAAATGAGTTTCAGACAGTGGCTCAGCAAGGGAGAATGCAGGTTGAGTCCAGTGGTCTTCCTGAGTTAAAGAGTAGGAGCTGGGAGCTCAATGAAGGCAGCCAATTTCATAAAGCAAAGTACTGAAGAGAAGAGAGAAGAGAGCTACACAGAGTGAAGCTCCGAAGATATGCAGAGGCTGTCTCTCCAGTCTTCAGCTGAGTGATGATCAGCCTATGAATATGAGAACAAGGAAAAACATACAGAAAAGGGCAGGCAATACAATTTCTAGGGCTCATACAGCACTAGGAGTAGCCATTTTCCCAGTGGCTGTATTGTTAAACCTTATAATTCTGTGATGGAACGCTGTCAGAATTCTTTTATACCAGAATTAGCCACACAGACTCTGTAAATTACGGTTTCCCTAAGTTTCCATAGTATAGTACGAATTAATTTATCTTCTATGCAACTAGAAGACACAAAAATCATTCTCAGTGGTTTTTAATTCTCTTGAGGAAATTTGATTCAGAAAGATTAGAGTTAGACCAGCAACATCTGCAACATCTGGAGCTCGTTAAAGATATAAAATCTCAGTATCTTCCTCACATCTAGTGAGTCAGAATTGGGATTTTAGTGAGAGACAAAAGTAATTCATATGTACATTAAAGTTTGTGAAGCACTGCTGTAGAGTATCCATCATTAGGTAGAGACTAAGCAAGAGGATAAATCTTAATCTGAGAGGCAGTTCATGTAGCAGTTAATAGTGATAACTTCAAAGGCTGCTGACTTGGGTTTAAAACCTGGTTCCATTACTGAATGGTTGACTTCTGAAAGTAAAATAACCTTTTCGTACTTTGATTTATCCGTAACATTGGTGCAAAGACACTATCCAATTCATCCGATTGTAGAATGAAATTCTATTAATACATATGTCAATGTTTTATATCAGCACCTGGCACATGATAAGTTCTCAACAAATGAAAACTATGGTTATTTATTTTCATGTCTTGAATATAAAATTCAAGGACTTCAAAATTACAATTATGGCCACATAAAGTATGTTTATACTCATTTTAAAACATAGTCTTATGTGATTTACAGTCACTATATTATTAGCTCTCTTTGAATTAATAAGTACACATACACTTTGTTGCATCATCTATAACCTTGTAATAAGGAAACTAATGAGATATTTAATGATTTTATTTATAAAAGGAGAATAATTTGGGCCCCAACAGAGCTTAGCCCAAGGGAAAGAGTAATTGTAGCTAAGAAAATATGAAAGTGAGCTTAGATAGGAGTTATTCTGAGATGGAGAAAGCTTTGAAATAATCTTGACAGTGTTTGGCCCTACTACCGCAAGGAGACCATAAGGCCATAAGTACAAGAATGACCAGATTTCCTAAGACTATTATTCTTGAATAATTAGGTAAAAAATAATTTTCTACATTACAAAGCATTCTCCACCTTTGCTCACATGAGTTTTTCTGTTTTTCTTTTTGCCATTTTTGCAGAATCATTCATTATTTTCTTTTTCTCAAAATTTCAAAATATTTGCATATAATAAAAGCATCTAATCTACTACATCTACTACAGACACACTAAACAGACAGATCTAATCTACATCTACTACAGACATACTAAAAAAGCAATAATATCCTGCTCCAACTCTTTCCCCCCTATCTCCTCTTCTTTGTGAAATATTTTAAATAATTTGTCTTTAAAAATAAGTACCACAACACACAGGTACTACCGTAATAGGGTATTGGGCAGATGGGAGGGAGGAAGGGGGCGGATATATACATACATAATGAGTGAGATGTGCACCATCTGGGGGATGGTCATGCTGGAAACTCAGACTTGGGGGGGGAAGGGCATTTATTGAAACCTTAAAATCTGTACCCCCATAATATGCCAAAATAAAACAAATGTAAATAAATAAATAAATAAGTACCACATGTACTCACCAGCAAATTGGTATTAACTGATCAACACCTAAGTGGACATATAAGAATAACATTTATCAGGTGTCAGGCAGGTGGGGAGGGAGGGGATGGATATATACATACATAATGAATGCGATGCACACCAACTGGGGGATAGACATGCTTGAAGCTCTGACTCGAGAGGGGAGAGGGGGCGAGGATAATATACATAACCTTAACATTTATACCCCCACAATATGCTGGAAAAATTAAAAAATAATACTTGCTAGTTTTATACACAAGATTAAATTACAGGTTTATACATTATTGTTTGATTTGTCCATTTTAGACTTTTAGGTTAATTTTTACCACACTATGATGAATTGTTTATTATTTATCATTTCTATCCATGCACTAGATTTAAGCTCTGAAAAAGCAGAAATCTATATCCCTTTAGTTCACTGCTATATTCGCTATGGTAGAACAGTGCTTGGAATTTAGTAGGCACTCAATATCTGTTGCCTTGATAAGCAACAAGTAAATAGATCAAAATTATTCACATATCAATCCCCAGATCATCTATCCTCCAATTTTTGACGGCAAAAGTATTATTTTATTTTTCCTTTGTCTACATTTTCATTTTATATAATCTACCTAAACCAAATACCTTACTCCTTGAACTAGAAAATTCTGGTCCTCTAATGATGAAATCTCCCTCTTTTTTTTTCTTATCTGTTACCCGTTGTCTACTCATAGATAACATTTCCTATATAATGGCTTTCATGTTCATGGTCTTTATTTTGATGGGTTCACAATTTATAGCCCTATTTTAAATATGACCTATGCATTACACACTGCCATATTCAATTGTTTCATTGATAATTCCACTTGGCTATCTAAAAGTAAATGCAAGTGTTTTAATTTAATTTTAGGTATGTCATATGTGTTCCAACTACTTCTCAAGTTTAAATCTACCAGTATTCTCGGTATAAACCACAAAGTCAAAAAAAGTTGAAACTACAGGGCATTTCCGAAGCATAACACCCATGAGCCATGTCTTAATGACTCTATTACTTTTAGGAATTCTGACTCCAGTGACAATCAAATTTAAATTCCTTCATTATCTGACATAATAAAATGCATATACTCTAAAGTTTTAGAGATTAGCCTTTTCCATTTAAATCATAATTTATCTTAAAATGATTTCTATATACAAAATGAGGTAGAGTTCTACTCTTTTATTTATGAAAAGATAACAATTAAGTCTCAAACTGTGAAAAGTCAGAGATATTACTCTACTTGTAAGCTTATTACCTTTGGAAATTAAGCAAATGAATCCAGGGGAGATGAGCCTTTAAAGCTCTTCTGAGCAATTCATTATCTTTAATTTCCAAGGCATGCTTGCTATTTAATAATAAAACCTGGACTATGCAGAAATGTGAAAATATTCATTGTGCATTGTTTTCTAAAAATATTTTTTCTCAATAGCATTTAGTGAATAGTTATCCTCTCCTTAATGATATACAAAGCAACTTGGCTGTATAACATATTTTCATATAATCGTTGTTCTTTTTTTAGTTGTTTTATCTCTATTTTCATGTTAATATTTTAATTTCATATTATTCACATTAATACTATAGCATTTTATAATATTTTTGACAAATGTTTGATAGGAAGAGTTGCCTTGCTTATTTTTCTTTAGAATTATCTTATTTTTGACAATTTTCACTTCCAAAAACAGTTTAGGATCTATTGGTCAAGTACCACAAATAAGATATTTTGGAATTTTATTGAAACTGAATTAAATTTATGAATCAAAATTAGGAGTACTGATGGCTTATAATGATCAGTGATTTTATTTATAAGCAGCATGTATATTTCTACTTTTTATAGTTTTCTGTAATATTAAATTATTAAATCATAGATAAATTAATTGATAAGTCAGACATACATCCCATCTTTCTATCAACAGTTTAGAGAATAAAATTTTTTTGAGGTTCATTTAATCATTGAAACTCTATATGGTAGTGAAAAAAATAAACTATATTTATACTAGTAGCATAGATTAACCACAAAAAATAATATTGAAAAATAAAAAGAAGTTTCTGAGAAAAAAGTATATAAAATTTAAATATATGTATGTTCCATGCTACATTTGGGACAAATTGAGTAAATCTGACAATTCTGATGATTCCAGGTTAATTATTGACATGGAATATTCTTGACATTTGCATATAGATACCAGTATATGTATAAAAATTATTTATACGAAATGTAAAATTGGATAGAACTAGTCACTATAATTTTAGAGATACATACAGATGGAGTGAACCTATAAAGAAAAGAAATGAGAATATGTAGTACTAAACTTAGTAGTAGGTTTTCTCTGGGATAGAGAGTAGTGAAGCAGGAGGAAAATTTGAGAAGGAGAGAGATAAACACTTTTAAAATATATAATTATAAGGAGAGTGGTATACACAAACATGCACACACACACACACAATATAATTATATATAGGCATGCTTCAGTTCCAGGCCACAACAATAAACTGAATATTGAAGTAAAGTGCAGTCACACAAACTATCTGGTTTCCCAGTGCATAGAAAAGTTATATTTACACTATACTGTAGTCTATTAAGTGTGCAATAGCATTATATTTAAAAATCAATGTACATACCTTAATTTAAAAGATCCATTATTGCTAAAAAAAATAATGCTCAAAATCATCTGAGCCACTAGTGAGTTATAATCTTTTTGGTGGTAGGGAGTCTTGTCTTGATGCTGATGGCTGCTTACTTATCACAGTGGTGGTTGCTGAGGGTTGGGGTGGCTGTGGCAATTTCTCAAAGTAAGACAACAGTGAAGTTTGCCCCATTGATTGACTCTTTCTTTCAAGAAAGATTTCTCTGTAGTACGTAAAGCTATTTGACAGCATTTTAGCCACAGTAGAACTTCTTTCAAAATTGGAGTCTGAGAAGAGCCTGCACAAGAGTGAGACCCCATCTCTACAAAAAAATAGAAAAATTAGCTGGGTGTTGGGGCATGTGCCTGTAGTCCCAGCTACTCAGGAGGTGGAGGCAGGAGGATTGCTTGAGCCTGAGAGTTTGAGTTTGCAGTGAGCTGTGATGGTGCCACTGTACTCCAGTTGCATGATAGAGCAAGACTCTGTTTAAATAAATAAATAAATAAATAAATAAATAAATAAATAAAGGAATCAATCCTCTCAAACCCTGCCACTCACTGCTTTATCAACTAAGTTTATGTAATATTCTAAAACCTTTGTTGTCATTTCAACAATGTTCGCAGCAAATTCACCAAGAGTAGAATTCATCTCAACAAACTATTTTCTTTTTGCCCATCGATAAGAAGAAACTCCTAGTTTTATTATGAGATTGTAGCAATTCGTTCACATCTTCAGTCTCCACTTCTATTTATCTTGCTATTTCCACCACATCTGTGGTTACTTTTTCCATTTAAGTCTTGGACTTCCAAAGTGTCATCCATAGGAGTTGAAATCAACTTCTTCCAAACTCCTGTTCATGTTGATATTTTTACTTCATCTCATGAATCATGAATGTTTTTAATGGCATCTAAAATGATGAATTCTTACCAAAAGGTTTTCAATTTTTTGCCCAGATCAATTAGCATAATCACTATCTATGGCAGATCTAGCCTTGTAAAATATATTTCTTAAATCATAATACTTGAAAGTCCAAATTATTTCATGAATCCTGGGCTGCAGAATGGATGTTGTGTTAGCAGGCATGAAAACATCAGTCTCTTTGTAAATCTACATCAGAACTTTTAAGTGACTAGGTGCATTGCTAATGAGCAATAATATTTTGAAAGGAATCTCTTTCTTTGAGCAGTAGATATCAGCAGTGGGCTTCAAATAGTCAGTATACCATACTGTAAACAGATGTGCTATCATCCAGGCTTTGTCATTCCAGTGATACAGCATGGGCAGAGTAGATTTAGCACAATTATTAAGAGCCCTAGGATTTTCAGCATGGTAAATTAACAATGGATTTACCTTAGAGTCATCAACCAGCTATCTTATCCCCTAACAAGAGAGTTTATTGGTTCTTTGAAGCTTTGATGCCAAGCAGTGACTTCTCCTCTCTAGCTATAAAAGTTGTAGATGGTATCCTCATCTACATTGAAAATTGGTAGCCACCTTCATCAATGATCTTGGCTAGATTTTCAGGATAACTTGCTGCAGCTTCTACATCAGCATTTTCTGATTCACTTTGTAATTATATCTTATGGACATAACTTTACTTAAACCTTATAAGCCAACTTCGAGTAGTTTCAAATTTTTCTTCTGCATCTTCTTCAATTCTCTCAGCCCTCCTAGAACTGAAGTGAGTTAGGTGTGCTCTGAATTAAGCTTTAGCTTAAAAGAATGTTGTACTGGTTTGGTCTTCTATCCAGTCCACTCAAATTCTCCACCTCAGCAATAAAGCCGTTTTGCTTTCTTATTATTTGTGTATTCATTGGAGTAACACTTTTAATTTCCTTGAAGAACTTTTCCTTTGCATTCACAACTTGGCTAACTATTTGGCACAAGAGGCCTGGCTTTCAGCCTAACTCAGCTTTTGATATTCCTTCCTCACTAAGCTTAATCATTTCTAGCTTTTGTCTTTTAAGTGAGAGACTTGAAACTCTTCCTTTCATTTGAACAGTTAGCAGCCATTGTAGAGGTATTAACTGGACTGATTTTAATATGATTCTGTCTCAGGGAATAGGGAGGCTCAAGGAGAGGGATAGAAATGGGAGTACAGCAGGTCAGTGGAGAAGTGAGAACATACAAAACATTTATCAATTAAGTTTGCCATCTCATATGGGTGTAGTTCGTGGTGCCCCCAAACCATTACTATAGTAACATCAAAGATCACCATAACATAATAATAATAACAAATTTTGAAATATTGTGAGAATTTTTAAAATGTGACACAGAGACATGAAGTGAACATATACTGTTAGAAAAATGGCATCACTAGACTTGCTGGATGCAGGGTTGTCCCAAACCCTCAATGTGTAAAAAACGAGTATCTGTAAAGCACAATAAAGTCAAGCACCATAAAATGAAATATGTCTGTACTCTTTTGAAACTATATGTTTCTTCTTCAATTAAAAATTTAAATTTTGCCAACTATTTATGTAGTTCTCAGGTATTGTTTTCCTGGAGATAGAAACTAGCTGATCCTTGACAGAAGAAAAAGGCCCAATTTGAATTAAATTTTCTAAGCTATTATTATTGTACGGCAGAAAATTTGACTCCACTGGCTTTCTTGGAGACAGCATCATATATGAACTGAAGGGGCTAAGAAGACCCTTGGCACTCCAAAGTTTCGCTGAAAACTCACCAACAAAATGCAGATTAACTAGAGAGAAAACACACAAAATTATTTAATGTGTATGCATAGGAGCCTCCACAATGAAGGCTCAAAAATATAGGAGAAATTGTCCATTTTTATTCTTATTTTCAATGAAGTATGGATAATAGTGTAGAAATATGATTGGATGCAAAGTGTATGGTCTAATGCTAATAGATTGAGTGGGGAAACCCATTAGGGCCTGTGTAGATTCTTCTTGTCCTCTCAGTGTATACATTCCCTCCTTCTAGGTATTGGGCAGGATCTTCTCTGAAGTGGGGGTCTTGTAATCTAAAGTGAAACAAGGTAGGTCAGATAATTTCTTTATGGACAGTTTTTATACAGATAGAGCAGAAGAAACATTAGAGTAAATATTTTTAGATTTTATGGCTGCCCTTCAAGAAAGGGGGGCTCTGGTTTCGATGACTAGCCTTGGGGAAGAACGATTCTGGTTTCTTTGGCTAGCCTTGGGGGATAATTGGACTTAGAGACAAGAGGACAGACAAGAGAAGATCAGAGAAAAACTTTTGCATCTATCCTGCTTCTGAGGCCTTCATTTTAGGGTATTGTTTTCTGAGTTCCAACGAAAGAATTCCAGCTTTAGCCATAGAATAGTCCTCAGGTCAAATTAGTTATATTCAAATAGATTAAGAGAACTTTATAGGAGTTTTAGAATGAAGTCATCAAACCTCTTTGAAGTTGATCCATTGAGCAATTTTGTATTCGTGTATTCTATTCTTCATTCAACATAATAAATATTATGATAAATGAATTAACAACAAATTAGTGGTATTGTACTATGATAAACATCCAGTTAAGGTCAATCTCACCCCTAAACCCACTATATTCAAAGTCAAAAATGAAAACTAAAATCTGAATTTAGGGTTTCAGGTAGGGCTGTGTTGAGGAAATAAAATACAAACTAGAATCTTCTCCCAACCCAGACAAACCTCTCCATAATGATAGTAGACAAAGAAAGCAGCTTTAATTATTTGATAAGTATTAAACCAGAATGTGATATGCATTGCAGGCCATCTGCTAGGAGATTGCACAGGCAGAAAGAAATCTCACCCTTTTACATAAATAAGCAAAAAAAAAAACATTTTGCATTTACTCTTTGAAGATAAGTAACAACTAGACCCCAAATAACAAGACTTGACAATAGCATTTGTAACATACAGTTTATCCTAAATTCACCCACTAATTGAAGTGACCATCTGTATAATTCATTGGTTTCTCCAAGAGGGAAAACAAATCTTTATATCTTTGATATAACAAGACTATTATATCTTTATAATAAGAGGTCGTTTTACAACTTGGAGCAAAATGTCCACTAAAGTTAGTGTCTTACTCTTCCACAGAAACTGGAACATAAGGATGCTATTTCCATTGATGTGTATATTTTAGAAAAGTGGCTTCCAAGTTTTTAAAGAAGACACCCCTGAGTCATAAAAGGGATAAGAGGATAGCTGACAAAAGACCTATCTGGTCTTCAGAAGTGTTTATGTACATTTTTTAAAAATGAGAAAACTTACAATTACATGTTTTCTAAATACTCTAAAAAAAAGGAATCTCTTCCCTTATTTTCACAGGGAGAATTAAGCCACTTTTTTTTTTTTATTTGTATGTGTCCTTACACTTATCAGATGAAAGATGGAATGCCTAGATAAATTTGAATTTCAGATAATTATTTTTGCTACATCTTTAGCCATAATTGAGGGAAATTTGGTAATCTAGCAATCTTGGTTCCAGATTAATTATTGGCATGATACAGAGGAGAAAACTCCTAACAAAGCAGTACTTCATACTCAGTAATTTGAATTGGGCAGAAGATCCCACAGCCACATCCGGAAGATTCCAGAGATTCTGCTTTCCCATGTGAGCTGCTTTTGTGAAAGCTCTGATACATATTAAATCATAAGAAGAGAAGGCAAGTAAAGGCAGCTAGACCTGAGTGAGATTGCAAGATACTCCACATACAAGAACCTCATGCAAATAGTGAATAAATTTTAAAGATCTTTTGTGGGCAGAGATGTTAGCAGGATGAGAGTAAGAACTTGAACACATATTTTTTTAAAAGCCATTTATATTTAGCAATTTTATAAAATAACTTTAAACGCCCATACCTGTTTTGTACATTGCAGGTATTTTAATACAACTAGAATACTTAATATGAAGATCATTAGCTCTGTGAGGATGAAAAGACCAAGGAATAACTAACAGCCCATCCCAGGCTGTGCGCAGCTTACACTTGTTCTTTGATATGCATCTGGAGCAGCTGTTCCCAGACCCTAATCACTTGAACTCACAATTATTCTCAAGACTTTGCTCAAAAACACTTATTCCATTTGTCATTATAAAGCTTTACCTCATTGATCTTAGCAATTGGTATTATTTCTCTAAAGTTGAAATTCCCTGTACTTGTACCTGTCTTATGAATAAACAACGTGGGGATTATGAACAGTTCTCTCTTCTATAGTTTCCTCTCTAATCTTGCTTCCTAGATCCATATTATTCAGCTGTTAAGAAAAGAGAATGGTAATGATTTCAAGGTTTGCAAGCACTTATATTTTAAAAAGAAACCATTGGCAACATACGACATTGGCAAATAAAAACTTTGAGTTCTCTTCAGTTGACCTAATGAAGGGAAGAATATGGGTTCATCACTACGTCTCCCAAGGGGACAATCTTCAGGAATTTCAGTAATGGAGTAGTTTAAACTTCCATAAAAAGAAAAAAAGATACTCTATAAATCATTAAATTATATTTCCTAGTGAAACTTATACATGTGCAATGCATATATATCTACGTCAGGCCAGGGATGCTACAGTTGGCTGGAATGTTTCCATGCCTTAACAACGTACGTATTACATTGATTGATAACTTAAGTCATCCCTTGTTTCCTGTGAGCTCCTATCACTTGCTGGAGTGCCTGATGGCTGACATCACCAGCAAGTGCACATCACTAGACAGAGTCTAACCAGGAGAAACAGGAAAAAGAAACAAAAACCTGTCTGTCAAGTATGCATGATCAAAAAGAGATACTTTACAGACGTATTATCACTGTCAGATAAATGAATAGGTAAGTGAAATAAATGGGATATGAAATTAAAGAAGAAAAGAGATTTTTCAACTTAAATTTTAAAAGACAGAGTAATGCCGAGGATAAAATTATTTATGAATGCCACATTATTTTACAGTCCAAAGCATTGAAACAATTTTCACATAATTTATATCTTTGCTCTTTTGTAATATTTATGCAGTTTGGAAGCTGAGTAGTATGTCGTTAATGATTTAACATTCTTTTGCTTATTTTCTTCTTTGTAAAGCAATAAGCTAAAGCTATCATAAGATTAGAGCATTTGGATCAGTGTATCTGAATATCCCTATACATCAGTCATGTTTTCCTTTCAGTTACACCATACTTTCCATTGTATATGAAGGAAAATAAATTACATCATCTGGATATTTTTGACTGATATGAACTTAAAAGGTAGTTTAAATTTTAGTTTATTTTGTAATGCTCTGCATTTGTTCACTGTGGATCATACCAATGATCTGAGATGGCATCCTACTGCTATGTATAATTGCAGCTCTGGCAGGGAAGGCTTAAGCATAATTATCAAAGTTACAAAATAAATAAGTCACAGTTTCTTATCAAAGTCCTTCCACTACGATGCCACCTAACCATTCCTACTACCTTGTCCTAAAGCACTCAAACGCTTGCTCAGCCTTAGCCTTTGTAGAACAGCTCTATGCCCAAATAACTCAATTAAAAAAAAAAAAGGAAATCTAAACAGCACATTGTACTTCCTAAAGCTTTTTATAGAAAAAAACAATAGTTCCATATTTTCCACTTCTATGTTAATTTATGCATTCTTGTCTGTGAGAGACACTATTTGTATTTTGCACTGGAGTGACAAGCACCTTGAACCTAACAGGTCTTTTGCCCCTCCAATTTCTAAGATTAAACCAAATTGTTATGAAAAGTTATTTGTACAGGAACACTTATACTAATGAAAGAAGCTTGCATTGAACCTTGGCGTTTCAGAGTGCAATTCCTAAGGGAGTCATTGACAACCTTTCATCCTCAGAGCCTTACCTCTGAGGAACTCTTCTGGCTACTCAGCTTTTCCCGTGTCAAGTGCATGAGTTTTCCCTCTTCTCTCTGTCCTTCAGGAGTCCTCTTCATCTTAACTGCGGTGAGTTATTTGACTTACCTTACACAGAAAACTCTCTTTCTCTCTTCTTCTGTTGTTTTCATGCTAAGGAAATGTTCTAACCTACGTTCAGAACATTTTACAGTAATCTGATTAAAACCCCTGTGAAACTAAACACAAGGGAGAGAATAGAATATAAAAGAAGCCAGATAACCTAAAGGAGATCAATTTAAATCTGTTTTTAAGCTTATTAATAATATGAGGCTTGCCTTTTCTCTAAATTAATGCACCTTCTGGGATTTACAGCAATAGGCCAGCAGGATTTTTTTTAATATATGTTTTGTCTTTGAGCATCTCTGTCTTCCATCTGGAAAACCTCAAACTTTCAGTAGTATCATATTATTTTCTCCAACTTTCTTGAGTTTTTTTGGACCTGCCCAAATATGTGTTCTTTATTCCTTCTGGAAGTCCAGTGCTATCCTAGCAAAAAAAAAAAAAAATCCTCACAATATTTAGGACTAACTCTCAAAATAACAAATAAATGTTCTCTCATTTGGTTAGTTTGAATCATTTGCATTTCACCTTATACTTACTGTTCTGATTTCTCTTCTAAAAGATAAATGATAAAATGAAGCTACCTGCCAACAAAGAAACAAACCTCTTCTCCATTTTTTCTCTAACATCCTTAGTACAAGCACTTAAATTTGCATCAATCTTAAAAAAATTCTTTCTCACATATTCAATATAAAAACAAAAGCATTGATTCAATGTAAATATAAAGGATTAGGATAGAATTGTCAAAAAAAGAAGTAATTGGTCACAGAAAAAATGAATAAATGCCTTACAAAGAAGGTGTTAGGTCACACAGCTGAGCAATTTGTAAGTATAAAGTGCATTGCTTTGAATCACAATAACCAAGGCTACATTATGAATCCACACATCACACCTAGTCAAAAACTGCTAATCCAAGATCCAACAGAATAAGTCTTGAACAGCAGGATCTGTGATGTCTTTGAAGAACTCTGTTTTTGTTTATTTCTTTGAAAGTAGTTTATTTACATACTTGCTAGAAAAATTGATTTGGGATAATACTTTTCTTTTTCATATGTACATATTTTTTAAAAGTAAAGTTACATATAGGAGTTGCCATATGTAGCAAGAAAAGATGCTATGACAGAGAGTGTTTATTTAAAAGGTTTTAATAAGTTTGAACAAAACCTACAAAATGGTTTTTATTAAGTTAGGATTGTCATGTATATCTTTTTACACTATTGACTTATTTTAAAGTTATTTGCATTTTATAAGATGATAATCTATTGTACAGTTAGTCCCACAAAAGGTGTCCTATGTAAGCATGAATGTCTATGAAATAAGTAATTGTTTTTAAAAAGACTGATGAAGTGCTATTAATATATTCTGTCGGGTTTTATTTTAGGTGCCTGTGTATCAATTCTGTTGGTTAAAATACTAGTTCTTTTATTTCTGGGAATGTTTGTTATACTTTCTTCTAGTCTGATTTACAGTAATTTTCTGCTGATATAATTTGCAAAAAAACAAATACTACTGCATGCTATTTATGACAGTTTCTGAGGTCAGAGCCTATAAAAATTGATAACAATGATTTTAGATAGGAAAAATGCTACCCTATGGGCCCACTAGAAATGCTTTTCAATTTTGCTGCTACAATGAAAATTCCAACTCACACTCAATAAAAGATGTCCTTGAATTAGCCCTTCATTATAACAGATGGCACTCAATTTGGTCATTTATAAGGGAGATACCAATTTGTCTCCCAAAATGATGTGAATGCTGACAACATAAAAAGCATACAAGGCCAAGCATTTATGAATTGACACACTATGAAGTGGAATAAAGATGCTCAAAGGTGCTCGTTATGGAACCGCTGTCACCAAACACAGCAAAAACACAGTTCAAGATTTTTAATGCTCCTTCATTACTGTGCAATTGATATTTAGTTGTGTATATATAAGCAAAATGCACCACACTTATAGCAGTGAAAACAAAAGACCAGACATTATTTAAGGCTTATGAGATGATTGCAACTGTGCAATCATCTAATAATTAGCTGAAGTCTGGACTAGGCATTCACTGTTAACTATCACCCCTGGTGTTACCAATTTCCTAAAGACAGAAAAGTAAAGAGTAGATAGAGTAAATACTTTTAAAAGAAAAATATTCCTTAATTTTTCCTTAACATTCATAAATTGGCTCAAGTAGAGGGAAAATAGTCTTTGCACACGAAGTATATTTTTCCTTTCTATTTCCCACATACAGTATAACACAGCTCAATGATTCTACTCATAATAAACCTAGGCAGAACATCTTGACCTGGACCTTCACAATCGCCTTGTTTATATTTCAAGAATAGACTACCAATGGCTTATCATTTTTAAACAATTGCTCTTATTTTGATTCAGCCTCATCTCTCCCCTCAACATAAAATTCTCCCTTTATTAAATATAAATGTGCATGCAGCAGAATATGTGAAAAATAATTTGAACTACTATGAATTAGTGTGCATGTATATATATAGAATTATACATGTACACTATATATTAATCCTATATATACTTATATGTAGATATATAATTTTAAGACAATTTTGTTTTCTTTGACTATCTTTAATTTTTTTAAATTTTAAATTATTGAGGGAGTGCAAATATTTTTGGTTACATGGATCACTTTTGTAATGCTTGAGTCACAACTATAAGTGTGGTCATCACCCAACAATTGTTCGTTGTACCCGTTACATAGGTTTTTGGCTATCTCCTCCTCTGCCTGCTCTCCTCCTTGATTTCCACTGGTTTTACTTTCCTCTGTACACATATGTGCCCATTGGTCAAATCCAATTTAATAGAGAGTACATTCTTTAGACACTTCACTTAGGATAATGGTCCCCAGTTCCATCCAAATTGTTGCAAAAGGCATTAATCCATGATTTTATATGGCTGCGTAGTACTCCATGGTATATATATACCACATTTTGTTAATCCACTCATGTATTGATGGGCACTTGGGTTGATTTTACATCTTTTCTCTTGTGAATTATGCTTAGGTAAACACTAGAGGACAGGTATTTTTTTGGATAAAATGACTTTTTTTTCCTTTGAGTAGATACAAAGTAATGAGATTGCTGAATCAAATGGTAGGTCTACTTTTAATTCTTTGAGGAATCTCCATGCTGTTTTCCATAGAGGTTGTACTCTCATCACTCACAAAAATTAATTCAAGATGGATAAAAAACTTAAACGTAAGTCATGAAACCATAAGAATTCTACAAGGAAATGTGGGGAAAAATCTTCTAGATGTCAGCCTAGGCAAAAAATGTATGACTAAGAGTCCAGTGACAATCACAACAACAATAATAATAAATAAATAGGATCTGATCATATTAAAAAGCTTCTATATAGCAAAGGAAATAATCAATAGAAGAAATAGACAACTTACAGAATTAGAGAAAATATTCACAATCTATACATCTGATAAAGGGCTAATATCCAGAATCTACAAAGAACTCAAATAAATCAGCAAGAAGAAAACAAACCCTATTAAAAAGTGGGCAAGGCCAGGTGCAGTGGCTCATGCCTGTAATCCTAGCACTCTGGGAGGCCGAGGCAGGAGGATTGCTCGAGGTCAGGAGTTTGAAACCAGCCTGAGCAAAAGCAAGACCCCGTCTCTACTGTAAATAGAAAGAAATTAATTGGTCAACTAATATATAGATAAAAAATTAGCCGGGCATGGTGGCGCATGCCTGTAGTCCCAGATACTCAGGAGGCTGAGGCAGTAGGATTGCTTGAGCCCAGGGGTTGCTGTGAGCTAGGCTGACACCACGGCACTCACTCTAGCCTGGGCAACAAAGTGAGACTCTGTCTCAAAAAAAAAAAAAAAAAAGAAAGAAAAAAGTGGGCAAATATTTTAATGAACAGAAGCTTTTTAAAAGAAGATAGATAAATGGCCAATAAATTGTGAAAAAATGCTGAAATCACTAATCATCAGGGAAATGCAAATTAAAATCACAATGAGATATCACCTTACCTAGTTAGAATGGATATTATTAAAAAGTCCAGAAACAATAAATGGGGTGGATGCAGAGAGAAAGGAATGCTTATATACTATTCATGGAACTGCATCTTAGTTCTTTGAGAATACTAATAGTCAATAAAGAAATAAAAACTAAACTAAACTACTTTACTTATGTCTATATTTAAATATATCATTGTAATATTATCTTACTGAATGAGGAGGCCAGATGTCATGACAAAAGCAAAGGATAATAGAAACAGACTATGCTGATGTTTAATTCAAGTACTTTGTTCATATTCTCCTTTAAAAATATGCCTGTTAGTTTAAAACCATTTTAGAGAATTTAAGTAATAAAATCATATATCAATGAAAGGTACAAATAATGAATTAAATGATATCAGGATATCAAAAAGACACGAAAATCAACTTTATTGTGGATAAGTCGTATTTTCAAGAATCCATAATTTGAAAGCAAATGTTGTGTAACTGTAACTAATCATCCAAAATATCTGTCCCTATTAATAAAAAACAGTTTGGTTTTCCATTAATTCAGTAACATGCTGAAAAATATACATATAAAATCACCTTGAAAATTATTTAACTTTCAACGGAATACTGCTTTAAGTTTCTAGTCTTCCTTCCCTAGGTAGGTTATGATTGTACCTTAAGTGATTAGATTTTATTTGGATTATGACATTATTATATGAATTTACTTCTCTATACTGTCAGAAACACTACTCTTAAGTTTAAAATATTCATGTTAATACAATAACCTTAGGTTTTTGTGCAGCAGCATTTATTTATTTTTTGTAGTGATAGTAATTTATTGAGTTGGATAAATATAAAGTAGAAAATGGCATATTACAAAAGGGTACTTAGTTCACAAGGCATAACATTATTATTAATTTTCATGAGCACAATTATGATAAAAATATCATTGTAGCATTTTGAGATTACTTATATTTTTATTTCCCCCATCATCATAATTTAGTATTAATTAATAAACCGTAGATGACTAGGTTCATGAGCTGTTCATTTTTAAAAATTAAAGTTATTCTGATCACTTAAAAAACAACTAGATTATTTGCATCTATTAAAATTATTTTTCTTGGTATTATAAATGAAAATTACTTACTAATCTGTAGTATAATTAGGTTCATTTGTCATTTTTAAAATTAAAATTTTCTGATCACCCATGATACAATTAGGTTATTTATTTGTACCTATTAAAATTAGAGATATATAAACATAAGAAGGTTTATATTTATTCTGTTTTTAGTCATGACAAATAAAATAATATGTAATGTGTGTTGAATATATAATCTTTAAATAGCACCAATATTTTGCAACATTCAATATGAAACCAAAATTCACTTAAGAAAACAATCTACATTTATTCCTTTATTGGATAACCAAGCATCATACATAAATGCAATAGTGCAATTGCTAAGAGCAGGATTAATCAAGTTAAACTTTAGGAATATTGACTGTCAATTTGTTTTAACAGTTTTATTATAGAGAAGGCCTTCAATTTGGTTACTCTCCTTTAAAATGAAAACAAACTGTTGCCTTGCTATATGTTTAAATTAAGCATGCTATTTTGGCCTTGACACATACAAAATAAGAACATTATTCAACAGCAGCACAACTTGTCTATGTATCAGTTATAACTACTGGAGCTTAGTGTCCTCTGTCGGCATTGAACGCAATTACCCGATGAGTAGAAAAGGTGATTGTTTTTCACTGACTTGAAAGGGCATATGCTATAATTAAAAAATTCTTTTAAAAAACTGACTTTGCCCTTTTGAACCTGGCTTGAGAGAATGATGACTGAAGCAATTTTTAATGGAATTGCATTTGGACACCCTTAGCTAGACCTTAGGAAGTGTTCCTCTGCTCCAGTATATTTGACAAGAATTTGACAATTGAATTGAAGATCCTTTCCAATTACACTCAGGTCTTTTCATTCACATGCTTACAGAAAATTATGAATGCAAAGACGTGGTAATAAATATCACATGCTAAATTTAAATTCTCTAAATTTACACAATTCTTCTATTTATATAGAAATTTAAATGAGAAGCCAGGCTGTTCCAGATTACTGTACCGCCACCGCCGCCATTTGTATTTTAGTCAACTAAATGTAATATTTCATTTGTAGGTTTTTAGGGCTGACAGCAATAATATGAAATTAAATTTAATTCATTGACAATTATCCTATTAAATAATTACGAAATAGTAAAATAGAAAAGCCTTTTTTTTATGGGGACTATAATGGTTAGACACAATAAATCACTCAATCCATTCCAGTTATCATCACTAATAACTATTTAGGGATAGTGTAGAACAAGCACCGCAGGGTTCATTCCATATTATGGAAATATTCAGAATGTACAATCAGCAATTACAAAGTCAGAAAGATCTTTACATCTCTAGATAACTTGAAAAAATCGAGTATTTCTAAACCCGTCATCTACATCAGAAGTATTTTGAATGCCTAACAAATTACCTGATAATATTGAAAGCTCTTAAGGTCTCAAAAGTCCTATTAAGGACCAGCCCCATAATAGCAGAAATTTGCTCCTTAACGTCAGATTACAATGTGACAATCTACTTTGATTTTCAGATACCTAGACATGATGGACTCTAAAAACTGAAATCAGAAAGGAGACAAAGCGTATTAGAAAGGTTTATTATTGCCAACCAAACTCATCTTTGTTCTCTCATCAATAAGAAGTTTCCGGGAGTAGCCATAAGATCCATATATTTTAAAAATAAAATTTCGGAACTGTGTGTTTATCAGTAAATGAACAGAGAGGCAGAAAAAAACTATAGACTCCATTCTTTGCCATAGGTGCTCATTGAAACAAAGGTGTACTAGTCATGTAGTGGGCAAATATGAAGTACAATGTGATTAGAGCTTTTCCCATACCTAATTATTCAGATTGTCTCTGCCTTTGCCTGGAGGGAATCCTTCCCTGTCCCCTCTCCATATGTCTGCCTGGAAAACCTCCTGTCATCCTTTTAAGTTAAGTATTAAAATATTTCCAGATGCTCCAAGAAGTTTGAAGTGCTATTTTGAATATTATTATGTTATTGTATTAAAGCTATTGTGATTTATTTTCAATATAAATGTCTCCAGCATTAGGCATGAACATATACACGTACTCTAGCCACTGGATATCCATGTAAATTCTTCCTTCCAAGTTCAAGCTTCCATAAAACTATCCCAACAACACCATGTTTCTGCCTCACAGTATGCAACTATCCCACCTCTTCCCTAAAAGGGGTACATGAGATTATATTGGTTACTATATTCTTCTTTAAATAAATTCTAGATTAATTATAGCACTTCTTCAATAATTTATAAAGGTCAAATATCATATTTCAGCATCATTACAAGACCTTCTCAACATATGGCCATCATTAAAAGATTGTGAACTGGTTCAGTTCTGGCTCACTCTCTATTGTGGTAACTCAATGGTGGTTTGTGCCCGCCAGATGTACAGTTTTTCTGATTGTATGTGCAAGCAACATAATAATAGACTCCTCATTTAGAACACCCTGGTTAATTATCCACCAATAATTGTCCCTGCAGGTAAAAACATTGCAATTGTCACTCTGCCCTACGTCTACTCAGTCACTACATCTGCCACTTCAGGTTTAAAATTAAACTTGCTGAAATGAGAAAGTCAAGGTCAACAGAAGCTACTGCTATCATCATCCCAAACCTGTGAAGAACAGACACCAAGGAGCTTTGTTAGGATACCGGAGCTCTCCTTATCAACATTTTTTCAAGATGTTTCAAGACATTTTCAAGGTAGTGTCTTCTGAGTCCTCTCATGGAACATATTATATCATTCATGGTAACTTGACACCAAGATAGCTATCTCTCTAAAGATCTGAATTCCTTCTTCTCTGGTATATCAGGGAAATTCTGGCAATCAAACTCATTGAATATAGGCCACTGTTGAAACTAGGTTTCAGAAAACAAACCAAAATAAGTGTTAAAACCATTCCAAGTTGCTTGAGTTAACATGTTGAATCAGAATCACTGTGCACCCACAAGGACAAATTTTGCTTGATTGAATGTTCTGTTCTGTTCTTCTTAATCTAACACCTTTAGGATCCATCCCCATGAATAATGTCCAGGTTTCTGCCTAAAATAGCAAAAATTTGCAAATCCTTTAGTGTATAAACTGTCTCCTCCCAAGTTATTCTTTATATTTGTTCTCCAGTGACATTTGTAGATGTGCTCTAGTTATGGGTCTTGGAGGGTAGGGGTGTTCTGTAGATTAAGACCCTTTAAAACCTATGCATATTGTGATCCAATAGCGAAGAATACACTTGCAAGGCATGAGTGGCGGCAGGCTGGGCAATCCTGCTTACCGCACCCAGAAATAGCAAGAGGTCATATAGGCACGTACAAACAAAGAAACAGTAACTCGGGGATATGGCGTGCTTCACTGAGTCCAAACCGCCAGGCACAGGATCTCCAGGTCCGGTAGGGCCTTATTCCGTAAATTTCAGGTGTTCCTAGTTGCATTCCATGAAGGGGGTGGCCAGTCCACCCGCAGCTTTGTTTGTGTTAAATTTCTCTGCCTCCTTGGGCTGGATTGGGGCCAGGATCTCCAGTTACCCCAGGAGTGGTACCTAGTATGTGGAAACTGGAAAATAAACCTTAGTAAACAACTGCCTAGAGTAAGATTATTACAGAAGTTTTAAGCAAAAGATAGCTAGTATGTTCTAAGTGTAAGAGAGTCTTCTGTTGGTTAAAAAAAGATTTGATGTTGGAAAGGTTCTTAGATTCATTGGGATCTGTCCAAATGTCTTCAATTCCTATGTTCACGATCCCAATTCTTACCAGATAGTATTTTACATAAGTCACTAGATGAGGCTCTAACTTCTGTGTTGCAGGATTATATTTTATCTTATTTTGCTAAATTGTTCTCTGATCAGGCCTTGATCTGCGAGTTTAACAACCTGATCTCATGGTGTTATTTTTCATTATCTCCAGTTCAGTCAGAAGGAGTCAACACATCTCATAATCCTTATAGGTATTACTCACAGTAGCTGTTAAGTAAACCCTTACCTTTACTAATTACCTCATCCCAGGCAACAGGTAGTAGTTTAAAGTAACCATTTGCATTTTCATGCAATGGATTACTTGTGTCTCATTTTCCAAATGTAATGAGATCAATATTTACAATCAGGTCAGAGAACCATTCTCAGATTTATAGCTTTAAGGCTCTATTTCCTGGTGCCACTTCCATCAACACATGTGTCATTTGATATCCTGTCAATAAAAGAGACATGACTCTGACTTTTGAGATGTTCCAAGTAGGAAGATAATTGGCCATAATGATGTTATCTGAAGGTAAGAACAAAGGAGTGAAATGGAAGAGGGGCAGTTACACCAAACTTGGGAAGCTGCTATATACCCTGAACTCTTGAGCCCACACACTTTGCTTGAGTTGCTGGAAATTCTAAGGCTACCATTTGTGCAATTGTTCCACATCACTGCTACTAAACAGAAATCCAGGATCTTGCTTTCTTTCGCCTGCTGCTGCAACCACTGAAATCTGCAGGCACCTGCAATCATCTTGAGTTACTAGACTCAATTGCTGCTATTGTTAAGGGCATCTCCAGGAGCAGAGAAATGATCTTACTTTTCCTCCACCTTTCAAACTCTCACTTGTGCCTCTCAATGGTGGCTTATTTTGTGTACATATTTTGTATACAATAAATTTCAGATTTTTTAAACAGAGAAGATGGGATTTAAATATCTAAATTTTTAAATGAGTGAAGCAAAGCTCAAATAAGGTCAATTAAATTAAAAAAATAAAAATTATAAAGATCAATCTGAGGCTTATAAGAAAGAGGAAAGTAAATGTCATAACCCTTGTCTTAAATTGGGAAGAGGAATCATGTTTTCATGCATATGAACATCAGAGTATTTTGACCTGGTGTTACCAATTACTCCCTTTTCCCAGAGCATTTTCTCTATTCGAAAATTATTTCTCTATAGAAATCATATATATGAAAATATTTTGCAAACTGTAAAGCAGAATATAAATGCTATGCTGCATGATTATTTATAGCAAAGTATTATAAATGTCTAAAATTCTTTGGAATATTATAATAAGCTCCTATTTTGAAACATAATGTAGATCCTATCATTAGGACTTTTTGATTTTCTTCATGTAGAGGACAGACATTGCTTCTGGAGAAAACTTTTAAAAGATACATAGACTAACATTGCATTGGAAAGAGAAATTCATGGAGAATCATACAAAGTAATTATTTTTGAAATAGACTAATAAAATAAGCTAATAAAAATATAATTTTTTCCTGTTATGCAAAATGGTTTATTTTATAAATGTCATTGTAGAGAGTATTTAGGGGTCAGAATACTTATAAGGTCAGCAGACAGCTCTGCTTTCATAAAAACATCTGCAGATTTTTAAAACTGGAATCTTTAGAATTCTCTGCAAAACTAAGAAGAGTATTGGTACCCTATGAAATGTTTAAATGTCAGCAAGCATTACAAACAAATAAATATAGATTTCTCAATAAATTTCAAAGCACCATGATCTAAAATTTTAATTTATTCTAATATATATCAGTATGTTTGTCCACTATGCTTTGGGGAGTAATTATCTTACATCCATTTATTTAGATGTTTGCTTCATTTTATTTTTTATTGCATATGTGTGTATGTGTGTTATTATTCTTTACTGATTTGTTTATCTTACTCTTACCTATTATCTTCTTTTTATACTCTCACTAGATTTTTTTAAAAAAATGTTCTCTTTATATAGTTATTAACTTACTTTATTTTTGGTTATATAAGTAAGGCATTTGATAAAAATATATTCAATGATCAATGTTAGTAATCCACCCAGTTAAATGCCATGAAATATGTGGATTCCCACACACTCCCACCCTGTCCTTGAATAAAGACATGCAATTTGCAGGGGAGTTGAATGAGACAAGTAAAAAAATACTGCAATACAGATTAGAGTAATGCAATTGCCATAAGGCTAAAAAGAAAAGATATTTTCAAGATTGTAACTCAAACTTCTCCAAACCAATAGAAGAATCGCCAGTAAACTCTCCTTAATATTATAACAGATACTGACTTTGTTTCAATATTACATAGAACACTCCAACATCAATGTTTGAAAATTTGTTCATTTAAAAATTGCCTCACTGTATAAAGGTGGGCTCTACCTCACTGTTTCAGCTCATGATGGATGAAAAAAGTTGTGGGCAAAAGTCCTTAAGGAGGGAATGGCAATACCAAACCACAAAGGCTGAAAAGCACAAGGATTCTTTGATAATGATAAAAATTTCAGATTAGATTGTAGAAGTACAGTGGTATTGAGAAAAGAAATGTAGTAATAATAATATTTAATAGGCACTTCAAAATTTTAACAACTTTCTTTTAGTAAACAATACATAAAATGAAAACTGGAAACAAAAAATGTGAGAATCAAGAGGCAATTGGTAACTGACCTAACTTTGAAGTTTGTAAATTGTTTAGAGATCTGCCATTTATTGGCTGTGCTTTACTAAAAAAACCCACTTATTCTCTGTGCCTCAATTTCCTTCTCTTTAATATAAGATTTTTTATAACTCCTTTTACATTCCAATTAAGATAAGATTCTTAACATCTACCTAAAAAGGCCTTCAGAATTAAATGGCATATTTGAAAGTGATTCATGAACAACTTTATTGTACAATATATTATAAATTTATTTAAATATGTATGTTTTGTAAGATATTACCACTTTCAATGCCTATAAAACTTGGCATTGTACATTTTACTGATGATGCGATAATGAGTTCGATTAATGATTTCTCTACAGTTGGGAAGAAACCAGGATCTGTAATGTGTTGGTGGGTGTACAAAACATAAGTCATGTAAAGTATCTACCATTTATCATTAAAACTGAATGACATTTATGAGAATATTTTCTAGGTCCTAGGCTCATGCTACAAAAGAAATTTCTTTCTAAATTGTAAATGATTTTTAAAATGCTGGAATGGTAATCAAATTTGTAAGTTCTTTGATGAAAAAAATCAAAGGGCATCAGTTTTTATCAGTTGTTATTATTTGTTTTTGGATGCAAAGAAAAGGAATCTTAGGAGTACTTGAATGAGTGCATATATATAGATCACTTTATTACTAGTCATATACTATCTCTAGTACTGAAAAAATAGAGCAAATTTTCTAAAATGTTCACAAAAGTATTTAGGGTTAGATAAAGAAGATGAGATGTAATACTCTGAAAGCAATTGTCTGTAGGTAAGAACTGGAGTACTTATGACAAAATATGAAAGAGGAATTGTGGGCTAACAGTTTGTCTCTGATCAACAGTATTTTAAGCTGAGAAAGACAGAGGAAAATATCCAGATAAAATCATAAATGTGAATGGGGAAAAAGTGTTGAAAATAAATAATGATTTTTGCCCAGTGATTTTTGGATGAAAACAACAGAGAAAGAAAGGTAAAATCTTTTATAGCTCAGATGTCTGTGTATGGAAATTTTAACTTAATATTAAGGAAACTTCAGAGAAAACAAAACTATTAATAGTTAATATTTATTGATGTCATCTACTTTGCTACATACTTTACACGTTTTTAAAATATAATTATTCAAATAATATATATATATATGTATACACACACAATGGCTTAGAGAGGTTTTGTAACTTATTTAAAGCTCAGATTTAAAGCTCAACAGTTGATGCCAAAGTTCACGGGTCAATCCACGTAGCTATTTCATAACTGGTTCACACATGAAATTTGTAACAGAAATGTATAGAAACATAAATGTTTTCCAAAGAATAATTTATCCCATATTTGGAATAAGGGCATACACACATATACACACACAAGGAATATTAATAGGGAAATTCACAAACATAAAGCAATCTAAAAGTTATTAAAGAGGACAAAAGGAAAAAGATAGATAGAAGCCACAGAACATTATGTACTGACTGCTTGGCTAGGCAAAGTACATGCTTTTCTACCACAGTTAAAAATATATATGTAAAATATGCTCTTTGAACAAAATAGAAAGTTTTAAATATCTACATATTCTGTGGTAGTTTCTGTGTTCATTTCAACAAGCTAAGAACAAGATTTACAACATTACTAAATTGAATAAATGGTAGTTTTTAACACAAAAATCAGAAGAAACAATAGTGCACAATCATATACTGGACTTAACTGTAACCAAAATGACAAAACAAATTAGTGTTGATAAAGCTAAATAAATGCAACAAGTAATATTCATATTATCTTAGAAATTAAAATAATAAAATAAAAAAGAACAATGTTCAGCACACAAAATATTTGGTGTAACTGAGCAAACGAGCTTTCAAAAGGTTAGATAAAAGAGATTGGATTTCAACTTCTGATTCTTTTTTAAGTTTCAGAAAGAATAAGGTGTTATATACCAACCTGACAAATAAATTATAAATGTTTACAAATAAATATAAAATCTTTCATGTATGTCATGCTTCACATAATACACCCATATCACTATAAAGACAGCAACCTTTAAGAGAAAATCTTTAAAGACTATATGTAGGGCATCTGACCAATATAAAACAAAAACCAAACAGACAAATAAGGTCACCTAGAACATAACTATTAATAGAAAGAAGCTGTTGAAGCTTTTACATGTTACTAAATGCCATCTAATTTAGAAATGCATACATTAATATTTAGAGACAAATGATAAGAATTTATGACTTCTGGGTAGATGGTAACAATAGTAAGAAGTTTTTCATAATTTTTACATTGGAAAAAGATTTTCAGATTTTGTGTGTGCAAAGACAAAGTTATATCATTTGGAGAATAAAGTTAATTAAGTTAATTAACATTAATGATACTGATCTAATTTTGAATTAATTTTGGGGCTACTTAACAGTGTTATTCAAGAAATATAATTATTTTTACACTTGCATATGGGGGTGAATTTAGTTTGGTGTAGACTTCAACAGATAAATGAGTTTTGAAACAAAAATCCATCAGAAAAGTACAATAATATTTTCAATACTAAAATAAAATGAAAAATTCAGTGCTTAGTAAATAGATGCAGTTGCTAGGAGACATAAAACTTTCAGGTCAGACAGTTTATTAATCAGAGTGGGATAGCCTCTGGTAAGAATGTCTCAAATATGTAAAGGCTCAACTGTAAGAGCCGTCTGCCTCTTTCTCATGAATCAATAGGAAGTCTGTGAACAGGTCTATAGGACAGGTCTTTACAGAGTAATTGAGAGACCCTAACTGATGGAGCCTCTGGCATCTTCAACTTCTCAAGGTTTCCTTAGTCTTCCACATGTTACAGAGCTGATTTCATGGGCCAAAGGAGGACACACGCATTAGTGAGTTGGTGCTGAAGGCAGAGATCTCTGGATACCATGAGAAGATAATGGGAGCTGGAACTTAAATCCCAGCAAGGAAACAGGGTGAAAGCAGCCCCACGTATAGGGAAGGGCTGGAGGCAAAAGCGCCTTGGATGAAGTCTGGGACTGGTATTATGTTGGCCTACAAATGAAAGGAGGCAAAAGACAATACAAACATCTCCTTGTATAGGAGCTGTGTAATTCAGTAGTTTCCATTAGAAAAGGGAGAAAATGGACCTAATTTCATAGCCAGAAGCCTAATACATGTTGATTATGCACTGTAGAAGATTATTATGCAATCTCTTTGTAGATGTCCAAAAGCAATGTTCCTTCTGAGTGTTGTTCCTAGGAAGTAGTTGAGGTGTGAGAAAAGTAGAATAATGCCTGAGAGGTAGAATGAATATGAAGAAAAAGCATTTAAGAAACACATATGAAATGGGGGTCCTCCGGACAAAATTACAATATACACAATGAAATAGAAGCCATGAAGGGAAACTAATAACCCTAACAAATAAATGATTTCATAATGTTGAATTATAAATAGCAGAGTGCTCTGAAGATATTAAAATAAGTGTATTTTGTTCATTTTCAGAGTGAATATGAGCAAAAGCATATATAAATAAAATTACAACATAAAAAGAAAAAATTAAACATCATAGAAATAGGAAAATGGAGTTATTGAAGTGAAAATAAAAGGACATCATAAATTAGTCTGAAAACAGGGAAAGAGAATTAATAAATCAAATGTGAGAGTTGAGAAAGTCATTTAATTTTTTATAAAATGAAAAACATGAAAGATAGATTCTAAATATAATTCTAAATTATATTTAACAAAAGTTCCAAAAGAAGAGAATACAATAATTGTGAAAGCATCAAAATTCAAACAAACAATCATTCAAAATTTTCTTTAATTAACAAACAAAAGTATACATTAGAAGGAAAATTCTACTGCTGAATGGGACAAACATACAAACAAACACAAAAGGAAAGATATACCTAGGAAGCCCACTGATTGGGAGAAAATATTGAAAGCCATGTATCTGATAGGGGTTAATATCCAAAATACATAAGGGACTCACACAACTCAGTAGCTGTCCACACACACACACACACACACACACACACACATATCTCCCAATTTGAAAATGGGCAAAAAAAACCCCCTTTAATACATATTTCTCCATAGAAGTCATAAAAATTGCCAAGGTGTATGAAAATGTGCTCAACACAACTAATCATTATGGAAATGCAAATCAAAACCACAGTGAAATATCATCTCACACCTGCTAGTACAGCTATTGTCAAAAAGACAAAAGATAACAAGGGTTGGTGATGGTGTGGAGAAAAGAAAACCTTTCTAAATTGTACTGTTGGTGGGAATGTGAATCAATGCAGCCATGATGGAAAACAGTATGGAAGTTCCTCAAAAATTAAAGATAGAGCTATCATATGATACATCGATCTCTCTTCTCACTATATACTCAAAAGAAAAGAAATCAGAACCTCACAGATATATGCTCTCCTTTGTTCACTACATCATTAATCACAATAGGCAAGATATGAATACAACTTTAGTGTCTATTGATAGATGTTGGATAAAGAAATTGTACATATACACAATGAAATACTATTCAGCCTTAAAAAAGAAGGGAATCTATATCTGTGAAGAATGCTGATGGGATTTTAATATGTATTGCATTGAATCTGTAGATCAGTTTGGGTAGTATAAACATTTTGATGATATTGAGTCTGCCGATCCACGAGCATGGTATGGATTTCCATCTGTTTACATCCTCTGCTATTTCCTTCCTCAGTGTTTCATAGTTCTCCCAGTAGAGGTCTTTTATGTCCTTGGTTAAGTATATTCCTAGATACTTTAATTTCTTTGTTGCTATTGTGAAGGGAATTGAGTCTTTGATTTGGTTCTCAATTAGATTGTTGTTGGCGTATATGAATGCCTCTGATTTCTGTGTATTGATTTTGTATCCTGAGACTTTACTAAATTCATTGATCAGTTCCAGGAGTTTCTTGGTTGAATCCTTGGGGTTTTCTAGATACAATATCATATCATCAGCAAACAGTGAAAGTTTGATCTCTTCTGCCCCTATTTGGATACCTTTGATTCCATTTTCCTGTCTGATTGCTGTAGCCAAGACTTCCAGTACTATGTTGAACAGAAGTGGAGATAGTGGGCAGCCTTGTCTGGTTCCAGTTCTAAGTGGGAATTATTTCAATTTTTCCCCATTCAGTATGATGTTGGCTATGGGTCTGTCATATATGGCTTGTATCATTTTTAGGTATGTCCCTTCTATGCCTATTTTCTTAAGTGTTCGTATCATGAAAGGGTGTTGAATTTTGTCAAAAGCTTTTTCTGCATCTATTGAAAGAATCATGTGGTCTTTGTTTCTGCTTCTGTTTATGTGGTGAATTGCATTTATAGATTTACGTATGTTGAACCATCCCTGCATCCCTGGGATGAAGCCCACTTGGTCGTGGTGGATTATTTTTTTGATAAGTGTCTGGATTCGGTTAGCTAAGATTTTGTTGAAAATTTTTGCATCTATATTCATTAGGGATATTGGTCTGTAGTTTTCTTTTTTTGTTGCATCCTTTCCTGGTTTTGGTATCAGAGTAATATTCGCTTCATAAAAGGTGTCGGGGAGGTTTCCGTTCTTCTCGATGTTATGGAATAGTTTCTACAAGATAGGTACCAGTTCTTCTTTGTAAGTATGGTAAAATTCAGGTGTGAAGCCATCTGGACCGGGACTTTTCTTTTTAGGGAGATTTTTAATTGCTGTTTCTATTTCAGCTGTTGAGATTGGTCTGTTCAGGGAATCTATTTCTTCTTGGTTGAGCCTAGGGAGGCTGTGTGTTTCTAGAAATTTGTCCATTTCCTCCACATTTTCCAGTTTGTGTGCATAAAGATTTTTGTAGTATTCATAAATTGTATCATGTATCTCTTTGGGATCAGTTGTGATATCTTCTTTTTTATTCCTGATGGGCTTCGTATGGAACCAAAGAAGACCCCGAATATCAAGAGCAATTCTAGGCAACAAAAACAAAATGGGAGGCATTAATATGTCAGATATCAAACTATACTACAAAGCTGTAGTAATTAAAACAATATGGTATTGGCACAAAAATAGAAATATTGACCAGTGGAACAGATGTGAGAATCCTGATATAAAACCATCCTCATATAGCCATCTAATCTTTGACAAAGCAGACAAAAACATATGCTGGGGAAAAGAATCCCTCTTCAATAAATGGTGTTGGGAAAACTGGATAGCCACCTGTAGAAGGCTAAAACAGGACCCACACCTTTCACCTCTCACAAAAACCAACTCACGCTGGATAACAGACTTAAACCTAAGGTATGAAACTATTAGAACTCTAGAGGAAAAAGTTGGAAACACTCTCCTAGACATCGGCCTGGGCAAAGAGTTTATGAAGAAGTCCCCAAAGGTAATCACAGCAGCAACAAAAATAAATAAATGGGACATGATCAAACTACAAAGCTTCTGCACAGCCAAAGAAATAGTCATGAAAGTCAACAGACAACCTACAGAATGGGAGAAAATTTTTGCATCCTATGCATGCGATAAGGGACTGATAACTAGAATATACTTAGAACTCATGAAAATCAGGAAGAAAAAATCAAATAACCCCATTAAAAAGTGGGCAAAGGACTTGAACAGAAATTTTTCTAAAGAAGACAGAAGAATGGCCAACAAACATTAGAAGAAATGCTCAACATCTCTAATCATCAGGGAAATGCAAATCAAAACCACAATGAGATATCACTTAACCCCAGTGAGAATGGCCTTTATCAAAAAATCTCCAAACAATAAATGCTGGCGTGGTTGCGGAGAGAGAGGAACACTCCTACACTGCTGGTGGGACTGCAAACTAGTTCAACCTCTGTGGAAAGCAATATGGAGATACCTTAAAGCCATACAAGTGAATCTACCATTTGATCCAGCAATCCCATTGCTGGGCATCTACCCAAATGATCCAATGACACTCTACAAAAAAGACACCTGCACTCGAATTATAGCAGCACAATTCATAATTGCAAGGCTGTGGAAACAGCCCAAGTGCCCATCAATCCAAGAATGGATTAATAAAATGTGGTATATGTATACCATGGAGTACTATTCAGCTCTAAGAAACAACGGTGATATAGCACATCTTATATTTTCCTGGTTAGAGCTGGAACCCATACTACTAAGTGAAGTATCTCAAGAATGGAAAAACAAGCACCAGATATATTCTCCAGCAAATTGGTATTAACTGAGTAGCACCTAAGTGGACACATAGGTACTACAGTAATAGGGTATTGGGCAGGTGGGAAGGGGGGAGGGGGGCGGGTACATACATAATGAGTGAGATGTGCACCATCCAGGGGATGGTCATGATGGAGACTCAGACTTTTGGGGGGAGGGGGGGAAACGGGCATTTATTGAAACTTTAAAATCTGTACCCCCATAATATGCCGAAATAAAAAAAAAAAGAAGGGAATCTTGCCTTTTGCAATAACATGGATGAACCAAGAAGATGTTATGCTAAGTGCTGTAAACCAGATATAGAAATAAAAATACTGCCTAATCTCACTTACATGTGTACTCTTCAAAAAGAAAGTTGGATAGATAGAAACAGAGGGTAAAACTGTATTTACCAAGGTAGAGAGTGGGAGCAGGCGGAGTGGACATTGAGAAGAGGTAAGTCAAAGGGTACACAGTTGCAGTTATGTGGGATGAATAAGCCTAGAGATCTAATGTACAGCATGAGGACTGCAGTTAATAATATGATATTGTATACTGGAATTTGTAAAGAGAGTTAAATTTAGGTGCTCTCAACACACACGAAAAAAGGTAACCATGTGAGATTATGGATATATTAATTTGCTTGATTGTAGTAACAATTGCACTATTTACAGTCAGCTTTCAATGTCCACAGGTTCTACATCTGTGTATTCAACCAACCTAGGACCAAATATATTTGTTTTTTTGAGACAGGGTATCACTCTGTCACCCTGGTTAGAGTATAGTGGCGTTAGCGTAGCTCACTGCAACCTGAAACTCCTGTATTCAAGCAATCCCCCTGTCTCAGCCCCCCACCCCATCCCAGGTAGCTGGAACTACAGGTGCACATCACCACATCCAGCTAAGTTTTTCTATTTTTTTGTAGAGATGGGGGAATCTCGCTCTTGCTCAAGCTGGTCTTGAACTCCTGACCTCAAGCAATCCTCCTACCTCAGCATCCCAGAGCACTAAGATTACAGGTGTAAGCCACTGTACCCAGCCAAAAATATTTTTAAAAACTTAAAACAATAAAATATAACAATACAACTATAAAAAATACAAAGAACAATGACAGTATAACAACTATTTGTATAATATTTACATTGAATTAAGTATTAAAACTAATCTAAAGATGATTTAAAGTATATGGAAAAATGTGTGCAGGTCACCTACAAATACCATACCGTTTTATTTATCATATTATGGGGGTACAAATATTGTTAGGGTTACATATATTGCCCCTGCCATTCCTCCCCCGACCCCCTGCCTTACCAAAACATCAAGCGTGTCCTACCCCTAGGTGGTGCGCATCGCACCTATTTTGTAAGTATAAATTCTTCCTCCCCCCTCCCATCTGCCCACCACCCGATAAAAGTTTGTTTGTTTTTTCTTCTTTTGACCTTTGGGTTACATTGTATATCTTTGCCTTTCCCTAGGAAGGGTTAGAGGTATTCCCTCCCCCCCCCCCCCGACACACAATGCTCGTCACAACCCTAAGATGTAGAGACTTGAGCATATGCAAATTTTGGTACCCACAGGGTCCTGGAACAAATCTCCGGCAGATATCAAGAAAAGACAGTAGTATATGTATATCAAAACATTATGTTGTACACTTTAAACGTATAGTAATTTTTAAATGCCTAGAAAAAGATAAATTAAAAAATAAAATTTCAAAGAAAGTGGGAAAATATTAAAAACTATGAAAATGAAAAGTGTGTAATATGCCATAGATTTTCTACAAAAAGCAATAGATGCCATAAGTCACCATATTGAGAGAATATAAATCCATCTTCGTTTCAATATATATTACTGAGTAAGAAAATAATCAATCCAGTTTCACTGATAGAGTTTATTGCTCAGGATGTTTGTTGAAATTGTTCTAAATGATGTACTTGGGCAAGAAGAAATGTGAACTCCTTAAGCAGTGAGGAGCAAAGAATAATAATGAGCAAAAACACATATAAAACATGTCAACAAATCATATTAAGCATGCAAAGATTGTAAAATAAATTACTTTTGTTAAAACAAGGTAGATATTTTACAAAATCAAAACTTAGCAGATGGTTGTTTGGAAACTGTATAAAAACTATAACATTTTAATCAAGCACTTAAGGATATCACTATGTCAATTATGGAAGATATACTGGATAATTTCTAATAACATGACAATCTGAAATCAAAAACATTTTTATATGCTGAAATGACTTTATCAGGGCAAAATTATAAAGTTGAAACTCCTAACTTTAAGTGTTAAATGTTTTGTAGAATATCTATAATTAACGGTATTAATGTGGAATAAATTCTTCAGGCTATAGTTAATCACAAGCTTAATCTTCAGTCAATATTTCAAAATAAATTACTTTGTGATGAGCTTGAGCAATGTACAATGTAAGTTATCTACCAAAATGGTTTATAGCATTTATTTAGCACTTAAAATACCTCAGGAGCTGGAATAAGCGTTTCATATTTTATACATTAGCTCATTTAATCTTCACAGCAACCCACAGGCACATATGTTATTATATTTGTTCCTACTATACAAAGGAAAAACCAAGACACTTGACTAAGGTACACAAATATTAAATGAAGAAACCAAGAATCAAACCTAGCAGATTGTTTCTAAGCTCTGTAATCTTAACTGCAGTGCTCCACTGCTTTATTTATATATATTGTTATTCTCATTAGTTTTCAGGGCTCCAGTATCTTCATGTCTTCACTCTCTAACACTGTGCTCTCCTTATTGCCATTCTGCTGTACTAGAAATGTAGTGTGCTGATTGAAGGGGTTGTGGTGGGTTAAAATGGCAATTGTTTTTCATTCCTTCCCACAAGAAGTGATATCTATTCCCTTTTCTTTTCCTTCTTTTTCAAATTTATTTATTTGTTTTAAATTGACACACAAAAGTGTATGTATTTATCATGTATAGCATGATGTTTCAAAATATATAAACATTATGCAATGGTTAAATCTATCTACTTAACAAAGCATTATTACACATAGTTTTTTTTTCTGGTTTCAGGTGAGAACATTTAACATCTATTCTCTTATTGTTTTTTAAGAAAACAATATATCATCATTGACAATAGTCACCATGCTGTACAATAAATCCATGCGCTTTCCTTTTGAATCCTGGATGACCCTGTGGCTTGCTTTCACCAATAGAGTGTGACCTTTTAGAATCCTGTGACCCTTATTTTGAAAATATGCATAATTTAGCCTCCTTGAAGATGAAAAATCATGTGGAAAGAAACACAGACAAAGAATGTCCATCCACACCAGCAAGACCTCTGACATGTAAGTAAGGTTACTCGACTCATCCCTACCCCAAGTTACTATAGCTGCATGAGTTACCACAGGTAAGACAACAAAAGAACTACCCAGTTGAGAGAGTAACTCATCAAACTAGCACCTGATATAAATGTGAGCAAATAAATGGTAGTTGTTTGAGGCTAGTAGGTTTTGGAGTGGCTTGTTATGCAGAAATTGTCCCTGAAATGGGGGTTAATAAACCTTCTGTGGTTTTGCTAGTCAGACTCATCTTAAGTATCGAGTCTATTTCTGAACTCCACCATTTCAAAAAATCTTTGACAAAATATGTCCAAAGACTTATAATAATGATGATATATTCAGATACCATATGCAGATTAAAAGACAACAGCTGCTGTAAACTATTATCCAAGACTCAGAAAGTTCTGGTAACATGACCCAGGACTATTTCCTCCATAGATAAATGGAGAATGACACCTCATCTATGTTTTACCCAGGTGAGCTATTGCACATCATTGTCAGAATTCTTTATTATGAAACTCTGACACTTCAGCTACAATGGGAGGCATGTGCCTTGACACATATTACTTGATGGGGTACTTGACAAGCAGAGTTGAAAGAAAGGGGAAAGCATGGCAGGAATTGGCTTAATGTGGGCAGAACCATCTTCAACTCTCTTTCACAGGGAAATGTACCTGTGCAGTGAAGAAGCCAGCAAGCTGTGCTTGAGATGGAGCTTCACCTCCCAAAGCAAGTACAGGTCAGTGTACTATATTGCCTATTGTGTGTCATTCAATGGCAGTAAAATGGGTTGGAGGCATTACAATTCTTGTGAATTGTTGGATCAATGGTTGTGTAGCAGGCCGATTAGTGGCAGAAATGGAATTGACACAAAGACCCCTATTCAATATAGCAAAATGTTTATGGGGAGAGAGACAATATGGGGAGAAAAGAACTGACAAGTGTTTGTTCCCTAGGTGATTGCCAATCCATCTGTGGTCTGAGGTAGTGAAAATTGTGCTGCATCTAATCAGGGATTTCTCTTTTTAATGGAATTTATATGATATAAATTTCACTGGAATTGAATAGGAAAAGTCACACAGTGAAAATCACCCCCCCCCCAAAAAAAATACAGTGATTGCTATTGACTGCATTGCCAAAGTGAAACCATTAACTAGAGACTGAGTAAAAAAATTAAAATCAGTATTTTAAAAAAAATGCCCATCTTTACCAACACCTGGTGATGGATATGTTAATTGGCTGGATTGTGGTAATCATTTCACAATGTGTACATGTATCAAAATATCACATGTACCTTGAATATACATAATTTGTATTGGTCAATGATATTGTAATAAAGCTCAAAAAATGTTCATATTGATGTTCCAGTATTCTTTTGAAAAATTTGGAAGAAAATTAAGGTGAATCTAACATTTTGATGCTTAGGTATTATAGAATAAAAAGATGTATTTGGAATGAGTACCTACTTAAAATTAGTTGTAGTTTTGGCATTCAATGTATTAAGGACAAAATGTAGCAGATCTGCCCCTCTTGAAGGTGGTAAAAGCCAGAGTCAGGAAAGTGTCCACAAAAAATGAGAATTTCCATCTTTCCTCTTTCATGTTAAAATGGAACATACCTGTTGAACAATGGAAATGCTAAGAACAGCAACCTCATTGGATTGGATATATAATAATCAACATAGACCTTTTCCTAATGGTAGGCTTCTTCTCCAAATAATTCAGGGAAACTCCCATCTTTTTGTTTGGGCAACAAACTGAACAAAAATATAGTAGTAGAATACTTTCTCAATTGTAATACAGTAGTAGAGTAGTTTCCTCAATTGTCATCCATGAAATTTAAGAATGTGCAAAAAGTTAGAGCTATTTAAAAAAGAAAGAAAGAGAAACTTAAGCAAAGAAAGAGAAACTTAAGCCTAAAGATAATGTTGGGAGAAAAAATGATTCAGACAGGTGGAATTGTTCTGTTGTATATTGAAAAGGGGGAAATATTAATGTGGAAAAAAATAGATAGGTGCTCACAAAGCCTCTACTTTCCATCATATCTCTGAAAGGATTTTTGATAGATTCAATCTGTTCTTGCTGGAATGAATTTAAAACAGGTGAAGTGAAAGAAGAAGTAAACAGGAGGACTGAAACATGGTGTAGAATCCATCTAATCTATGAAGTATGATTTAGTCTAGAAACTTTTAACTGAATCTTCCACCATGAGCACCAAGGCTATGTGAAACTTTTAGGTTAAATATCAGAGAGTATGGAGCAATTCTTCTTTGGTTTATTGGATAGAAGTCCCCATAAAATAGCATCTCCACCAGTGACAGTGAGGAGACACTGTACGGACTTCAGTAGAATTGGGTAGCTATAGAGATGTTTTCTTGGAAGGCATTCAATTAAAAATGAAATTAAAGATTGAAATGCTGGAAGCTACAAGGTATTTATCTCATTTCACATTTGCAATGAATATGACATCAATGGCAAACATTGCTGTTACCTTCTGCAGATCAAATTTTAGCCAAGTCTGTCTTCATCCAGAATAATTTGAACATTCAAAGTGAAACTTCCTCAGTGCTGTTTGATGATAAACAGTAAGCAACATAGACTTCCCCGTGGGCAGCAAAAATGTGGACTTTGACTTAAAAAATGGTTGAAGTAGGGGTAATGATATCAATGTGCCTATTTTATAACAATTCAAGTTTGATTAGTGATAAAGGTAAGCGAATCGTGGAAACTGACGAGAGACTAATGTGGAATGAGACTTATAGGATCTGTAGTATCTGGTAAACTATCCAAAAGATTCAACAAAGAACACTGGTGTGATGTGACTGGTTAAGCTAATTCCTTGTTTTCATACCACAGCAGAGGAAAGTAAAGCTCAGTTGGTTTATGTGTCGGTACAAACTCAATACATTTTTAGTACAGTGTCAAAGGTATTTAAATTCCACCATGTTCTGTCAGAATTTTATGAGGAAAGATTTGGGCATAATTTTGGTGAAGAGCAGGCTTAATCATTGTGTTGTAGGCATTAAAATAGTACCAGAATGGAAAAAGGAAGCAAAAGAAAGCTTGATAGAAAAAACTACACCTAAGTCTTGTAGAGAGTGGTTGGTAAATATTTCAAACATTTAGTAATTTGCTAAGCCTATGAAATTTTAGGAATCACTTACCTGGTACCTGAAGAAGTCTTTCCGAAAAAAAATAAATTACTGTTTCTGAAGACTCTGACTCTAAGAAGACAGTTCAACATTAAGTTGGTGTATTTCATTCTGGATAATGCACCTTGCTAATTGTTGGAATCTTATTGTCTATTTAAAATAGGAAAAAGGAAAAAGGAACAATGTGACTAGGAAGAAAACAATTGAAATGAACTTAGCAGAGTTTTACAATGTGGGATATAAAAAGTGCTGTATCACAGGACTTGTGCTGCACCTCTGTGACCATAAGATCCAAATGTGACCATAAGATCCATGGTGGTAAGATGGCAAAATTAGACATTTCACCATCTTACCACCATTCTCAGGCAGTGGGCTCACCATGCAGCAGCCACAGGTCAAAGAGCAAAGCAGTCACAGTGCTTTGTGATGGACAATCCCATGCCCTCAAAGAGCAGGGGTGGATATATTTCCATCAGACAAAATGGACTTTAAATCAAAAATGACCACAAAAGAAAAAGAAGGTCATTATATAACACTTGTGATAAAAGTCAGATTCTGCCTCCTCAGCCCTCCCATACAGTATACTAGCAATGTACACCTGAAAGCTACCAAATGCTGCTGCTTTTATCAATAAAATATAATTGGCTTGGTCTTAAGCTATAGTTAAGACAGCACCCGTCATTAACAACATGTAGGATACAGTTGTGAATTTGCTTTCTTAATTATTTTGTATAAGATTTAAGGATAGGAAAAAGGTTAGAATAATTCAGAGGAAAGTCATGAGAAGACAAACATGACACTCTGAGGCTATGATGGAGACAATGAAGATTCTGCTGAGGAATTTTCCAAAGAGAATTCACTTATCAAGTAAAACTTATGTGTGTGTGTATTGCATAGAAGTATATACATAGACATACACATATGCCTATAGACCTACTGTAAGTGATGCTTCAGGAAGAAAATCACATTATTTGCCAACCATTTACATGCAACCAACCAACCCTAGGACCTTCTATCTCCTATGTCCCATTGCTGAGTAACCTGATCATATGACTCTCGTCTTGATAAAACAATGCAGGCAGCATGTGTATTGCATGATGTTTGGCAACACTCAGAAAATGTGAATTTCAACAATTCATCTAGTGGAAGAAAAAACTCTTGAAAAAGTAGGAAAAGGTAAATCTGTATAATAGATTGACTTACTTGTAGTAATACATTTAGCTTTTGTAGAACTAGAGACTGATTCTAACTGGATATGTTTGGACTTTTACAAACTCTTGGGAAGTAGTGATAGCCTGCCTACCTCCATTTCTGGTTAAGTGAGTGATAGACAGTTAGACAAGTAAAAAATCTCCACCTGCATGTGGAGATTCCTAATTTTGGAAGGACTTCTGGAACCACAAAGAAGAAAAAAAGGATAGGATACCTTGGATGCTCCTTAAAAATTCTAGCAGGAATATCTGAAGGGAATGAAATGTGACATTTAAAACAATATTTGAAGTAGCATGCTGAGAATAAGAAATGAATTGTCACAGGGGCTACCAGGGGCTGCAATTTGTATGAATGAAAATGTATTTCCTTATTTTCTGCTGTACCAATAGTTTCCTATGACTCCTCAGAATGGTAACAAGAAAATACTTTTTTAGAAACCTGCCATGGAATGAATTCAATAAGGATAGAGTCCAGTTCATGATTGTCAGATGGATTATATTGGACCATTATCTATACCCTCCAGAGGATTTCTAAGGGTCATGATATACATTTGTATATTCTTTGCTTTTTTATTGTAAATCTCATTACTTCAGTAATGGTTGAGAATGTTATGTAAGGCTAACAATACTGTGAATTATTTCAATCTAAAGCACCCATATATATTTTTTCAGCTTAGAGGACATACTTCACAATGACTATTATATTGTTAGAGCTAAAGACATCATATCATTTTGCCATATTTCACTCTTACCTTAAAGTAGTGATTTGATAAGAAATTGAAAAGGAAAAATTAAAACATTTGTTTAAAAAATGAAAAAAGAAATAAAGAATTTACCTACATGAGATTTAATACTTTAATAGGGATAGCATAAAATGGATTTTCTGCAGTGCAGAAATGAGAATGAATGTGTAGGAGATGAAGTCCTAATACATCTCTCTGTCTTTACCACTTGACATTAGTAAGTTGTTACGTTTGTATTGTAGGATCCCATAATACTAGCACCTTGCTTCAATTTGTTGGCTCATGCCAAGATAATGTCATTTTGGCATATGACATTATCTCTAAGCCTTCAAATCTTGCAGGGTGTATTGCAAAAGGATTCCTGGGTTGAAAAGACTTGATGTTTGCCTGCTTTTCTTAGTGAGAGAAATATCTCCATTGCTTACAAACCCACGAATGGGAATTAATGTAAGAGAAGACATTGGTGTACATACGCCTTTGCCAACAGCTTGAACACTGTTCCAAAACCCCTCAATGCAATCCAGGTAGAAGAGTCAGGGGATAACAAAAAAATACGGAACATTGTAGCTTAGAGGAAAGGAACCTGGGAGTGAGTGAAAACTACAGGAAAGTTGCTAATATTTTATTCCTTCAAGAGTATATCAATGCATGAGGATAACTAAAGTTAGTTGTTTTTCCCCAGGGAAGACCATCAGCATTGTTTCCTTCTGGAAAATGTCAATTGGACTGAAGATGAGGTAGGAACTTTGTCAAAAATTCTTCCTGGTTAATCTAGAGTTGGAAAAAATGTGATGCAATGCTCTCTAATGACCCTACTGAATCTTGGTCATTTGGAACCTTCTTTTGGTTAAAATTTATAGATTATGTTCAATAATCAAGTCCTTATGCTGGAATCTAAAGAAGATACTACCTTTAAATCACAGAGATTTGTGGTTGTATAATAATTGAGTACATGTGCACATATGATCTATGGATTGGGGTGACACGCTGCTAAAGCAGTTGCCGGGATATGAAGGATGTTGTATTACTGCAGGTTGCCTGTTATGCCAGAGCCTGCTTTGCCATTATACAAATCCCAAATGCGAATGAACATGAACTCATTAACAGGAATTTAAAAGAGATCGATGATAATGAAGTGCAATGATATAGGGATAATACAGGATCCCTATTCACTGATGTTCTTATATAGAGCACCAGAGAAACCCTATTTAGGCAGTTCTTATGGCACAAATAGACTGAGTAGATTTTAGGAGTAAAATATATGCAATTAATGATGTCTTAATAAATACAATTTAGGGGGATGTAAATGCAACTTTTTTGGACTACACTTAGCAATAGCAATGGTAAGTGTCGTGGAGAAGTAAACACTAATTTGATGCTCCTAAAGGGATTCAGGAACCATTTATTTGTAGCTCAGTGTTTTGAGCCAAGAAGAAATAGCATTTTTAGAAGCATGCCAAAATGTTGGAAAGTACATACTACAGCATATAGAAATTTTAGAAGGATTACTTTGGCAAGAAACTAGCCAAATTTGGCAAGACTTAGAAAGATGATGAACAATAGGTGTGTGCAGCAAACCTATCCATAAAATTATGAGGCAATTTTCCTGAGTGACACTTTGGGACAAGGCATGACCCCTTACTCAGGATAGGCTGTCTTATATGTTGATAACTATAGAGTCAAATGTGTTGCGAAGCCAATTACTGAGAATTGGGAAAATTGTGCAAGCTAGAGGAGCTCACACATGTAAATATTCTGACTAGCTCCAGCTGTGAAGGGTGTCACAAGCAATAAAGACTTCCTGATAATACAATTGGTAGGGAAAGGGCAAAACATACTCTGCAACACGTAATCTCAGTGAAAAGTAGATGTACCGTGGTGTACAATGATATTTAAAATACAATATTTGTCAAAGCTGATTCTCCATAGCTGCATATGGTTGGAACTGCAAACTTAGTAGGCTCCAAATTTAATGAACGGTGACTTTTAATAACTATTTGTCTTGTAAATAATATAAAAGGGACATCATTGATATATGTTAGTATACACTCGATATACAAAATATTAATAATACATCTTCTGGTATTTGGTATAATCAACAATTTGTTGGTTGTTTGAAAGAAAATGAGGCGAAAAGAATATATTTCAATGAGAACCCACACAAAGGAAAGGTATTTGTGAAAATTAATTTGTAATCCCTAACTGATGTAGCTCCTATGGAAATTGACTTAGTGAAAATAAATTTAGTTTCAGAATAATTAGATATACATCTTTCATCTTAATTATTTGAAAAGTATAATTGTTAATAAATGAAGAAATAAAAAGTAGGAATAAAACTGGTTTAAGAGTAGCAAAAATTTGTAAAAAGATGCAGTCAGGACCAAGATATTGAGTCACTTATATTAACACTACATGAGTTTTACATATATTATTGGCTATGTACAGGAAAATCTGTCTTTTTGTTTATAATATCAAATAATATACATCTTTCAAAAGAGATATAAAAAGGTAATAAAATTATATATGGCATGGCTATATTTATCTAGGATTCAAAGACAGACTGGTATTAAAAGGTTGACAGCGGGTCTGAATTTATATTCCACATCTAGAAGCAGCAGAGAGTATGACCTTGGATTCACCTTCTTGCAGCTTTGTACCCTGGAATCTGCTGGCACTCTGAGTAATGACATACCAAACAGTCGTACCTGGTTATCAGAATTGTTTATTGTTAAACTCCATGGACGAGTTGTGGCTGCCCTGGAAAGGATGTGACTTGACACATATTGCCAGAAAGGCTTTAGGACAAGCAGTATAAAAGTTAGGTGAGGAATGAAAGGATTTGCTTCCCTGAGTTGGAGTGGTCTGTGCCTTGTCAGCCTCTCAGTTTGCAATCAAACATACCCAGCATAGTGGCGCTCCTTGAGGCGCCATGGATATTATAAAACTCATTGATGAAACTACTATTTTGTAGCGTGTTACATTCCCCGATGTATGTCCATTAAATCTAAATAAACTAGTGTTGGACACATATTGCCTTGTGAATCTTTCATATAAATCTGAATTTAAAAACAACTGACAGTGAGTCAGTGATTGGGTTATACGAAACATGTCCCATTTTTAAAGAAATAAATAAATCGAAGTTATTATCGTAGAAAGTAGAATTAGAGATGGTCTTAAAACTTCAACAGTTAAGAGCTTCTATGTATAAAATAAAAAAGACTAATAGGTGTAATATAATGTACTAGAAAATGCAAGGGCTTTTAAATTAGACAATTGTATTTGAAAACAAGCTTCAATACATACTAATTATTTGATCTTGGGTAATATATATAACTGTTTTGAGCCCATTGCACCATAATAAAATGAGTTTAATGTGTATCCTATAGAAGATGATGTGCTGATTACAAAAAAATGTTACATAAAATTCCATCAACAAAGTGGGTGCTCATGAAATATGAGTATATCCTATCTTCTTGTTCTTTTGAATTTTGTCTAGTTGATAAAATTTTAAGGAGTATATTTAAGTTCATGTTCCTGAAGAGATAGCTAAAAATATGAATTATACAATATGGCTAAAATATCATTCTTTAATTTTTCTTGTTATCTATTGTTGAAGAAAAAATTACCCCCAAACGTGGCAGCTTAAACAACTAATATTTATAATCTTATGGTTTCCATGGGTCATGAATCTTGGCACAGTTTAGCGTGGAGCTTCTGATTCAGTATCGCTCACCAAGCTGCATTCAAGATGTTGACCAGGGCTGTGGTCATCTGGTCATCTCGATGAGTGGGGAAGTGCCAAGTGAACCCATGTGGATTTTGAAATGCCTTGGGTCCTCCTGGCAGTTGGATGGAAATGTTAGTTCCTTATCATGTGGGCTTCTTTGTGGGGCATCTGGCTTTTTTAACTGAGGGAAGTCAAGCAAGTCACAGGTTACAAACATGCTGTCATACGTAGACATATACTTGACTTCATCTGTAGTCCATATTTTCCTGGCAGTATCCTGGATTTGCACTTTGTTACAGAAACATTTATGTTTAGAATTTTTTGCCATCAGAAGAATGGAAGAATTTTTTTCGAAATCGATAAGATATGATTTCTTTTTATCCATCACCTTTTCTCTTCTCTCTCAGATTTTACTATTAGCAGTAAGGAAAAACCAGGTAGCAACTTCAGCACTTTGTAAATTTACTTTGATCATCAGTTCACAATTTATTAGGCATATCTGCTTTCCACATAACTACAGATGACAATATTGTTAACTTTTCTGCCACTGCATAACAGGAATTCCCCTTTCACCAATGTTTTTTTGTTGTTGTTGTTTTGTTTTCAGCATATTATGAGGGATCAAATGTTTAGGTTACATATATTGCTTTTGTCCCACCCCAGTCAGACCTTTAAGCATGTCTATCTCCCAGATGTTGCTCACCGTACCCATTAGGTGTGAATAAACCCATCCCCTCCTCCCCGCTCCCATCTGCCCGACTCCCGATGAATGTTACTACTATATGTGCACTTAAGTGTTGATCAGTTCATACCAATGTGATGGTGAGTACATGTGATGCTTATTTTTCTGTTCTTATGATACTTCACTTAGTAGAATGGGCTCCAGCTCTATCTGGGATAATACAAGAGGTGCTATATCAGCATTGTTTTTTGTGGCTGAGTAGAACTCCATGGTATACATATACCGGATTTTATTAATCCACTCATGTATTGGCAGGCACATGGGTTGTTTCCACATCTTTGCAATTGTGAATTGTGCAGCTATAAACATCCTAGTGCAGATGTCTTTTTTATAGAATGCCTTTTGTTCCTTTGGGTAGTAACGGGATTGCTGGATCAAATGGTAGTTCTACTTTTAGCTCTTTGAGGTGTCTCCCAATTACTTTCTGCAGAGGTTGTACTAGTTTGCAGTCCCACCAGCAGTGTATGAGTATTCCTATCTCTCTGTATCCACCCCAACATTTATTGTTTTGGGACTTTTTGATAAAGGTTGTTCTCAATGAAGTTAAGTGATATCTCATTGTGGTTTTGATTTGCATTTCCTTGATGATTAGAGATGTTGGGCATTTTTTCATATGTTTGTTGCTTATTAGCCTATCTTCTTTTAAAAAGTTTCTATTCATGTCATTTGCCCACCTTTTGATACGGTTCTTTGATTTTTTCTTGCTGATTTTCAATAATGTTACTAATTTCCACCATGCCTGCCCAATTTTTTTTCTACATATTTTTAGTTGTCTAGCTAACTTCTTTCTATTTTTTTTAGTAGAGATGGGGTCTCGCTCTTGCTCAGGGTGGTCTTGAACTCCTGAGCATAAATGATCCACCTGCCTGGGCCTCCCAGAATGGTAAGATTACAGGCATGAGTCACCACGCCTGGCCATTGGAAGCCATTTTAAAGCCTGCCTACCACACTTGTAAGAGAAAATATTCAAGTATTGTATTAGCATTTATCCGAAAGTGAGTTCATATGACTTCTAAGTTCTTTGCAATTCTTTGTTTCTATAAATTTGTAAGCTAATATCAGAGTTAGAGAGACTATAGAATTATTTTTGAATACATTGTTACAAATTGAAAGAATTTTAATATTTTTAGCTTCTCTCCTTCAATAAAAAAGACTCTGTAATAAAAATTTTAAAATTTTGATTATTTTTGTAATTTTAAGGTATTTTAAGCTCCCATATCTTTTATAAACTTACTTTAATGTCTTTCTATTTAAAGAAATTTTTAGGTATTATCATGAATTGACAAAAATTTTGCCCAAATTCTATCCGTTAGTTTCTTTAAATGTAGTTTTCCCAAGGCAGGCAAATATTTTTTCTTAATTTATTTCATAATTATAGGATTAGTATGATTTTGTAATTATAAAGCATTGAGTATCAATGTTTAGCTATCTATTAGTGACTAAATATCTTAGTGCAGTTTACAAAGTCTGGATTAAAGTGCTGAATTTCAAATCTACTTTTTAAATTGAGTTACACCAATTCATACTGATTGAAAATAAACATCTTTTATGATATTTGCCCTCTGTGTATACAATCGTGGTATTCTTATTGCTTAAACTAGAGTAACTTAAAGGAATGAAGCAAGCATTCTAAACACTAAGGGCCCATTTTTTAAATACACGATTTCTCCAAATTGAACTTTTAATTTATTTCTACTGTAATATATAATATCAAGGTACAAGAATAATAGAAACACATAGGAACACCTTTCTTTTAAATAATAGGAAAACATTAAAATATTTATGTAGATATCCATACCTGTGATTATCTTGGAATTCTATGAAGAGATTTAAAAATACTTTTTTAATACTTTAAATTGATTTTTCAAAATCTATTAAAACTGGTGGTTAAGTTGCAGATATTTGAATAATTGATTCAGGGTATATATTATGAATTATTCCATTATGTTAAAGTAAATAACATGCTTTATTTCACCTCTGTTATTGTAACAAGAATATGAGCAGGTAAGAGTCATACTTATGGTGTCCATACTATTACCCTTTCAATATTAATATGCCCTCAGCTTTAAAAAAAAAAATCTCTCTGCTTTTCTAAGCCTTTACAGTACAAAGTATGCATCTGTGTGATTGGTTGCTGGGTTAAGAGGTTGCATAGATTACTAAATCGAACTACACTTTACATCCAAATTAATGTCACAACTGTAACAAATTGGGATGCTCAGCTATTGTCAAACCATGTAGAGCCAAGGTTGGCAAATTAGTTAGTATTAGCATATAGACCTTTTGGCAGGAAAGGAAAGCTTTTTACTTAGAGCTGGGCATTCTAGAGGATTTGTCAACTCAAATCTGCCACTGGTCTCATTATCTCATTTGTCTTATTTAGGCTGAATTGGCAGTTATGTCTTCATGGCAAATGTTTGTTTTTACAAATGAGCAATGAAGCAGAATCTGGGAGACACAACAGTAAAACAGCTTTACTGCAAGTTTTTAAGGTATTTCTAGAGCTGGATCATTGACCTAAAGCCATATAAATTTTCTTTCCCTCCTTGATTTCTATTTATATTATAAATTTATGGCTCTCTGGGTATCACAGAATTTTGAGTTTTTCATGTCAATTGGACAATCATGTAGTGAGCTTTGAGAATGTAAAAGATTTGTTGAATGACACAGGATAAATTAAAGAGTTTTATAAGTTAAAATTTCATTAGATTATCCTGACTGGCACAATTATATATTTTATGGATTTATGTAGATATCTATGTGCAGGAGCAAAACCACCCACACATATGTATACAAACACATATACACATTTGACCTCACTATAATATGACTTATTCTGATCAATAATATGTAAAAAAGGAATTTTAGGAAATTAAGTAATAGATTATTTTCTTTCATGGGAACACATAAATAAGCTCACATAAGAGAGCACACACATACAGCCTCAGAATATTATTGTGTGTGTATATGTGTAAAAGTAATGTAACTGTTTAATACTTTTGCTAAACTACATAAACTAGGTTACACTATATGTTATAAAAATAATCCTATGCTGAATTAGTAGCAAAAAGAATAAAAAGTTATTCTGGTTAATTATGCAGAAAACCAAATGTATAAAAAGAAAATAATATATGCTACATAATATGAATTGCTTTTAGGATAATTACAGAATTATCTAATTCTGTAATCTTATTTTAAGTCATACTCTCATCAGATAAGAATCTGACTTATCAGATAAGTGCTGCCATTCTTATCACCCCAAATCTTCATGGACCTCAAAGATTATGAATGCTGAAAGGAGTATCTTTGCTCAAAGTTATAGATAAACTGAGGATGAACAAATTAAAAATCCCTTATAAAACAATATAATAAACAAACTTTTACTAACATAAATAACCAAGGAAAATATGTTTCCCTTATAAGTAAACAAAAATTATCATGAATTAAGTACTCTCTTGGTTTTTATTTAAAATGTGATGATTGTGATGTTATAAAGAAATTTGTAAAACATTATAGATTTGATATACTACAAGGACCTTGTGTTTTCATCACAGATTAGTTCATATTGATTCTTCTTCAGGTTATGGATGTATAAACACTAAAATTTAATTTTCTCCAATAGAATATCATCTAAGGATTATATTACAGATTCCATGTTGGAAACACTAGTACATTAAATACCAGTCTTAATGGACAAAAATGAAAATATATTAAATCATTTTTTTCTAAATTATCCAGAAGCTATATTTCCAAATGCATAAGAAATAGGCTATTTGTAAATATTATGTGTAAATTTGTCATTACTTTCTGTCAATTCATTTGAAAATATTTCTAATTAAAAATGTAATTTTTAGTTCATATAAGACACAATGAGGCTATTTTTTTTTGCTTTGTATATTTTGGGTTTTTTTTATCTTTATAGTTGAAAAAAATAGATGGAATGCTTATTCTCCATGGTCAGCCTCAGTGAGGTCTCATCAAAACATGATGGTAAACATTGGCCTATGTAGACGATTTTGCTCTGTAGAGTATCTGACAAGGATTAGCATTAAGATTTGAGAAAGGAATATATAGCTTGTATTCTTTAGCAACACCCCACAGAACATGTGCTACAAAGTACTGTCATGCTAAATGTGTAATCTAAAAGCTACTTTGTGCTATCAAACTCAAAAGACCAACGAGAAAAACATGTTCTAAAAACTCATAGTATGTTAATTTAAAAAGAATAATTATCAAAAGCTATCAAATATATATTGGCAACCTCTCAATAAGCAGTAATTACTGCCATATGTCATATTATTTCTACAGTTTTATTTACATGAATTAATTTGGAAGTAGAATAAAATTACCATTTCCAAAGTTGAATCCACTTTTTAGTGAACTAAACAAATCAATATTTGCAAAAACTGAGACACTTATATTCACTTCAAAGTGGTGACTATAGATTGTGAACCAATGGCTTAAAACATATCAAAAATTTCTATACAAAATATAATTCATATCCTTTAAAATAGTACATGTATGTGCCATAGAAAAATGGAATTTCTTTGAGGCCAGAACACATTGGGAAGACTAAGCTAAAGCAATAAGCAATTGCTAAAGCTGTGGCCTATCCCGAATTTGTACACCTGTGGGGGGATGGATATGCTAAGAATCTGTGGACCTGTAGCTGTATAGGCTGGAGAACTAGATAAGAATTCACTACACATGAAGTCTATGATAAAGGTCTACAATGTAAAAAAAAAAAAAAAATGGCTAACTAAAAGACAATTTGAAAACAGTCTGATAGTAAGCAAAATTTGTCTCTCATGTTCTAGTCCAGTCTCTGGGTAGAAGTAAAATAAAAATAGCTTATTATGAGATTTCACGGCAACTGGGTAGACAGGAGAACTAAGTTTACACTATTTGGTTCAAAAATATAAAATAAAAATTAATTTAGGATAGACTGCTGGATTTGTATTTTTCAGATCTCAGGCATAAAACAAACAAACAAATAGCAACAAAAACACTGATCTTCTCTAGGGAATTGACCCGAAACTCAAACCCCATAGAAATGCCATAGAGAGTTAACAACCCCCCCTCAAAAAGAACCCTAACTAAAAATCATAACATATTATAAGAAATGAGGCACCATGAGTGATATTCAGCAAGAAAAAAATTAAATTTTAGAATACTAGATACAAAAAGTTTATATTTTAAAACTGTTACATACTGTAGTATGCTGAATAACAGTCCCCAAATATGTTGGCATCTGAATTTCTAGAACCTATGGATAGGTTACTTTGATAAAAGGGGGTTACTATGATAAAAGGGGGTTCACAGATGTGATTAAGTTAAAGATTGTTAAATGGAGACATTATCCTGGATCATCCCATAATATTGGATTATCCTTAAAGAAAGGAAGCAGTAGAGTTAGAGTCAGGGAGAAAGAGAGGTGATGATGGAAGCAGATGATGTAGCAATACAGCCAGGAGCCAAAGAACCAAAGAACCCAGGAGCCAAGGAATGCCAGAGCCTTAAGAAGCTACAGTCAAGGAACTAATTCTCCCCTAGAGCCACCAGATGGAACCAGACCTATGGACATCTTGACTTTAGCCCCGCAAGATTCATTTTAGACTTCTGACCCCCACAAATGTAAGATAACATATTTGTGTTGTTTCAAGCCACTAAGTTGTGAGTGTGGCAATTTGTTACACAATAACAGGAAATTAATACCCTTTAAAGAGTGAAAAATAAAAACACTTAGGCCGGGCGCGGTGGCTCACGCCTGTAATCCTAGCTCTCTGGGAGGCCGAGGCGGGCGGATTGCTCGAGGTCAGGAGTTCAAAACCAGCCTGAGCAAGAGCGAGACCCCGTCTCTACTATAAATAGAAAGAAATTAATTGGCCAACTAATATATATAGAAAAAATCAGCCGGACATAGTGGCGCATGCCTGTAGTCCCAGCTACTCGGGAGGCTGAGGCAGAAGGATCGCTTGAGCCCAGGAGTTTGAGGTTGCTGTGAGCTAGGCTGACACCACGGCACTCACTCTAGCCTGGACAACAAAGCAAGACTCTGTCTCAAAAAAAAAAAAAAAAAAAAAAAAAAAAAACCCACTTAATATGCTTAAGATATTAGAAGAGAAATTGAAAGTTTTCCTCAGGATACTATAAATAAATACAGGCAGAGTTGGAGGAGAAAAGACAACTAACCAACTTACAAGTAGAGATTTTTAAAAATATAATAATTCAAATTGAAAATTCTATAAAGAGTTAAACAGCAGAATAGGCACAGCAAAAAATAATTTGTTATTCTGAAGAAAATATACAGAATTTGGTATAAAAAGTCAAAAACATAAAATATACAGAGAGTTTTAAGAGATATTGGTGAATTGGATGAGAAAAGATAATACATACCTGAATGTAAGGTGAATAAAGAAAGAAAATATTATAAGAAATTTAATCTGAGAAATTTCTAGAATTGATATAAGATACAGTCCTCACACTTAAGGAATATTCAGATACTTCTTTGAGAAGAAAAAGTATACTTCAGTATACCATGATCAAATAGAAGAACACTCAGGACAAATAGAAGACATTAATAACATCCAGGTAATATTGACTACAGATATTAACTGAAATCTTTCAAAACATTATGACATCTCAGGAGTACATATTACAGAGAGAAGATAGTGCTTTAGACACAGAAAAAAAAAGTCTCTTTGAATGTTTACTGCAAAATGAAGGAGAAAAGAGTACAAAAGTATAAAAGTATATGTTCAAACATCAAACAAAAGTTTTATTTAATACAATGTGACAGTCAAGTGATTAGACAAAGCATTGTGGCTCTTTTAATTTTTTATATTTAAAATGAAAATGGAGGCCAGGCGGGGTGGGTCACACTTGTAATCCTAGCACTCTGGGAGAGCAAGGCTGGTGGAGGCTCAAGGTCAGGAGTTCAAAACTAGCCTGAGCAAGAGCAAGACCCTGTCTCTATTAAAAATACAAAGAAATTAGCGGGCAAATGAAAAATATATAGAAAAAATTAGCCAGACGTGGTGGCACATGACTATAGTCCCAGCTTCTTGGGAGGCTGAGGCAGGAGGATGGCTTGAGCCCAGGAATTTTAGGTTGCTGTGAGCTAGGCTGACGCCATGGCACTCTAACCCAGGCAACAGAGCGAGACTCTGTCTCAGAAAAAAAAAGAAAGAAAGAAAGAAAATGGAATAGATCATTATGTTAAAAAATGAAAAGCAAGTATGATATGACAAAATGCCAAGATAATGGTATATGCACATATATATACATATATATAACATACTAAAGAAATCTTTCTTTAAACAGTATTTTCATCATTTTATTCCTTTGCTCATAATAGGAAACCACTCCTATTTTTCTACTATATATATCTCACCTTGTTTTCTACTTATCTTCATTCTACAACCATGAAACATATACTCAGTTACCTAGTTTATATTTCCTCCATCTCTCAGATCTTTTTTTCATAACACCACAAATTTCTAAGATTTTTATTTGTGTGCATTACTTATCATCCAACTCTACCTCTAACATATATACATAACATTAATATTTTCTATCTAAATCCAGCCATCATTCTCATCTAGCTCAAAATGCCACTTTGTACAGAACTCATGAATATACGCCCATATAGAATACACCTGGAGAAAAACAAAACAAAACAAACACCCTACATATTTATCTTGTGTGAGTCCATGAGTTGATGTTTATTTCTCATGAGGAGCAGATGTAATTAAGAGGCTGTCTCTATAGGCTACTATCTTAGTCAAGCTATATCAAAATCTATATATTCTTTTTTTAAATTTCAGAATATTATGAGGGTACAGATTTTAAGGTTATGTATAATGGCCTTGCTCCCCGCCTCAAGTCAGAGCTTCAAGCATGACCATCCCCCAGATGGTGCACATCTCACTCATTACGTATGTATATGCTTATCCCCTCCTTCCCCCTCCCACCTGCCAACACCCAATAAATGGTATTCCTATATGTCCACTTAGGTGCTGATCAGTTAATACCAATTTTCTGGTGAGTATATATGGTGCTTTTTTTCCATTCTTGGGGTACTTCACTTAATAATATGGGTTCCAGCTCTATCCAGGAAAATACCAGATGTGCTATATCACCATTGTTTCTTAGAGCTGAATAGTACTCCATGGTATACATATACCACATTTTATTTATCCACTCATGTATTAATGGGCACTTGGGTTGTTTCCACAGCTTTGCAATTGTGAATTGTGCTGCTATAAACATTCGAGTGCAGGTGTCTTTATTGTAGAATGTCCTTTGTTCTTTTGGGTAGATGCCCAGTAGTGGGATTGCTGGATCTAATAATAGGTCTACTTGTATCGCTGTAAGGTATGCCCATATTGCTTTCCACAGAGGTTGAACTAGTTTGCAGTCCCACCAGCAGTGTAGGAGTGTTCCTATTTCTCTGCATCCATGCCAACATTTATTGTTTTGAGACTTTTTCATAAAGGTCATTCTTACTAGAGATAAGTGATCATCACGATTTTGATTTGCATTTCCCTGATGATTAGAGATGTTTAGAGATAGCACTGAGATGTCTAGAGATTGCATTTCCCTGATGATTAGAGATGATCAGAGATGTTAGAGATAGCATTTTTTCATATGTTTGTTGGTTATTATTCTGCCTTCTTTTGAAAAGTTTCTGTTCATGTCCTTTGCCCGCTTTTTGATAGGGTTGTTTGATTTTTTCTTGCTGATTTTCATGAGTTCTAAATACACTGTAGTTATCAGTCCCTTATCAGGTGTATATTCTTTTAAGAAATACTGTTCCCTCATTCAATAAGTGATGAGCACAGGTGACATCTTTGGATATCTCAGGGAAAAAAAATCTTCCTTGTTTATATTAATAAAATATGATTGTTTCTTTGAATAAGAAATCAATGTCTCATATATAGTAAAAGAATAATGTGATTGGATATAAACCAAAAACTCTTAGTCTGCCCTGAATAAAATATTAAGAAGAGATAAAACCAGTTATACTCCAAAATTAATTTGTTTATGTTTACAGAACTAAATTACAGGCACCTATCCCCTGCCAAAGTGTGGAAAACTAGCAAAGGTCAAATAACAACATTTCAAACCATTGAAGAGTTATAGCTTCATGTAGAGGTTTAGACAGAGGATCTGGCTGGGTAGTGAGTGAAGGCTTCCTGTGTTCAATTTCCAATTTATTGTAGTTAAAAGACTTGATGTGGGCCAGGTGCAGTGGCTCACACCTGTAATCCTAGTACTCTGGGAGGCTGAGGCGGGAGGATTGCTTGAGCTCAGGAGTTGAAGACCAGCCTGAGCAAGAGTGTAGACCCCCGTCTCTACTATAAATAGAAAGAAATTAGCCAAACAACTAAAAATAGAATAAACAAACAAACAAAAAAAAAAACTAGCCGGGTATGGTAGCACATGCCTGTAGTCCCAGTTACTCGGGAGGCTGAGGCAGGAGGATCGCTTGAGCCCAGGTGTTTGAAGTTACTGTGAGTTAGGCTGACTCTACAGCACTCTAGCCAGGGCAACACAGTGAGACTCTGTCTGAAAAAAAAGACTTGATGTGTAATCTTGCCCCCAAAGCAAGGAATATATCCCTAATATGAGGTTTCTACTACCTACCTCCTGCCTAAAAGTACTGTAATCTAATATTCCATGCATATACTGTCATGTACTTTTCTATAATTTCATGGGTGAGAATGGCATATCTTATACTTAAAAATAGCTCTTGCTTTCAAAAATTTCAATATTCTAAATTTTAAAGAAATCTCTTTTGAAAACAAAAGAAAAAAAAAGGCTATATTTCACCAAGTCTTAACAGTTAAAACCTGCTGTTAAAAGTGAAAAACTAGAGGCTTGTTAGTTTTTGCATTAATTAATGGGGATTTACATCCACTTTTTGAAAACTGGATAATGGTTATTTATGGATCCCAACTGATCCCAGAGTAATCAGTTTACCATATTAACAATTGCTCAATCCACTTATTTACAATACATAAAAAACAAATTGATTAATTATAACTTAAATAGAGTAAATCTAATTGTAGAAATTATGTATTGCTTTACATGCTAATATTCCTCCTTTCTTCTTTTCTCTGCCTCTACATACCTACCAAAAAGTCCTGATATAAACAGACACTACCCCAGTTCTCTACACAGAATGACTGTAGAATAAGTGGGCCTCTGACAAAAACCATAAAAATCTGTTCATGGTGATTAGGGCATAGCATGGACATGCAAATGGAGCAGCTCTATGTGAGATTTCCTTATTATTTTCATTTGAAGCTCGTGGAAAGGGCTCTCTCTGTACATGTCGTTCAGCTGTGAGGGTTTGTGTCTCCGGCAGTTGCTGGAGCCCATGTTTCTCACTCCAAAGAAAAAACTGATCAAATTTAGGAAAAATGAAGCCCAAACTATAGAGAAAGAAGCAAAGGGAAGAGTGCTAAAGTCTAAGTCATTGATTCTAGGCAAAGAGTTAAGTAAAATACATTTAACTGTATTTTAATCTTTAGAGCAACCTCATGAGGTATTATTATTACCACTGTAGAGAAGAGAAAGGGTCTCAGGGAGGCTAAGAGAATTGTGGAAATTCAAGCTATGAGTGTATTGCATCCAAACAATGTTCTTAACTGCTACATTCTTAGTTTCTGTTGCCTATAACAGAATACCTCCAAGTGGGACATGTATAAAGAAAAGGAATTTATTTCTCACAGTTATGTAGGCTGGGAAGTCCAAGGTGGGGACCTTTTTGTGATGGGAATTCTATTCAGATTCCTGAAGCAGCACAGGGCATCACATGGCAAGAAACCTGAGTGTGCTAACCCAGGTCTATCTTCCTATTCTTATATAGCCACTAGTCCCATTCCTCTGATAATTCATTAATCCATACATGGATTACTCCATGCGTGAAGGTCGAACCCTCATGACCCAATCACCTCTTAAAGGTCATACTCCTTAATACTGTCACACTGGGAAATAAGTTTCAACTTGAGTTTTAGAGGGGACAAACTTTCAAACCAAAGCAACTAAATTCACTCATTATTCTCTGAGTGATTTTTGTTTTTTGAAACGAAGTATTGCTATGTTGCCCAGGCTAGAGTGTCAGCCTAACTCACAGCAACCTCAAAATCCTGGGCTCAAGCCATCCTCCTGCCTCAGTTTCCCGAGTAGCTAGGACTACAGGCACACACCACCACATCTGGTTAATTTTTTCTATTTTTAGTAGAAACAGGATCTAGCTCTTGCTCAGGCTGATCTTGAACTCCTGACCTCAAGCAATCCTCCCTCCTAGGCCACTCAGAGTGCTAGGATTACAGGTGTGAGCCTCCACACACAGCCACTGCTGAGTGATTTTTTAAGAAAAGGAAAATCTTTGATGAACCAGGGCATCAGCTTTCTAAATATCTTTAACAAGATGCATTAAACAGTATGGTAGCTGACATATTACCTGTGATGTTAGTAAATGAATCCTTCTGAAAAAATGGTGCTTGCTTCTGAACCCAGCGTGTATTGCTTTGGTCTTACTCTTTGGACATCATACTTTACACTCTTATAGAGCTTTTCCTATTGGTCTTTATAGCAAATCTGCAAATAAAGCAAAATAATCATAAAGTGGGTTACATATGCATATAATTCATTTATATTTTTATTTGGAAAATGAGTGATTTATTATGTCATTGTGGAGTTGTCACAGGTGTAGGAAAATTTAAGAAGATGCATAAAAAAATAATAGAACAAATTTTTGAGATTTTTTCATTATTCACTATCTATATTCCTTTCAATTATCTTTATCTCCATCTATCTCATCTGGCTTTCTCCCTTGTTTTCTTCTACAATTGTTCATATTCACAAAATATGAACACTAACACCTCCCAGTTTACATTTTATAACGTCAGCCAAAAGAATATGAAAAAGGTTTACGCTGAACAGGCATACTATAATAAAATGAAAGCAATTTTAATGTATTGAGAAAAATACAAATTCTACATGAGTTAAAGGAAAGTAAAATATATAAACTAAATAGAATCATATATAAATAATAAACATACACACATGTGTGTGTCTGTATAGATGGACAGATGTATATCACACGAATCAACTTGGTATAACCCAAAGCTGTGCTGTCCAATAAAACTCACTGCAGTGATGCAAATGCTCTATTTTTGCTTTAATTAAGTAGCCACTGGCTATGTGTGGCTCCAAGTACCTGAAATGTGGGCACTGAGACTGTAGAACTAAAATTTCTTAATTTTATTGCAACATGTGGCTAATGCTAACTGTGTTAGACTGTGTAGACATAGAGACAGTAACAAATTTAGTGAGAATAGCTTAATAAATATCAAAAGAAAAATTGTTTTAAGGTAAAATTTTAAATAATTATTCTGTCCAGTTGTATGCATGTGCTAGTTAAAGAGCATTTCTTAGTTGAATGAAACTGAAAATGTTAAAAAAAAAAAGAAACAAATAATTGTATACCACAGATTCTAATATAAGTGTAATGGTTTTGAATACTACAGATATTTCAGAATCATTTAGTATGTAATAAATTTATATATAGTTTTTTTTATATGGGTTGTTTGCATTATCATGTGTAGTGAGTAAATAGGTAGAATAAGTAAACAAGCAAAAAATTGAATAAATATATATAGGAACTTATTTCATATCTCCTATATATATTTAAAATACTTTGAAGTAAATGGGTCACTACCCCAGGATGAAGGAATTAACTCTTACAGTTTAGCATTATCCTGTTTTATGCTTAGTAAAAGTCATTTTGTAATGATATGCTTCTGCTCAGAAATTTATTAGTAATTTAGCAAGAAGAAGGGCCATTTACTCAGAAAGTCCACACAATCTTATGAAACGAATCTCATAAAGAATAATCCGGAGTGTTCAAAACTGTAGAGGACAGATATAGATTTAGAAAAAATATTCACATTCTTAACTGCTAACAACTTTTGTTTTCTGAGTTGAAAGTCCTTGCCTTGAGATCTCTATTTGAATCACAAAGAAGTGTTCCCCATCTGCATTACCAGTCTCTTTTACAGATGAGAAAAATGTTCCTTTAATGTGTGGCTGCAGCTAAAGACAGAATCGCTAATTGAGTCATGTTTTGTATTTATGTGCCATCTATGCTTGGCAATTGAACTGGGACTATCAAGTAATTTTACTTAGGCCATTGAAAAAGCTATTGGATATTATAATGTTTAGTCACCAGTGGTTTGGTTTGAATTTAATGCATCTGTGAGCTAGAAGTTAACATCTTTGTATCCTATTACTGATCTCCTGAGAAAGCCAGACTTATTTATTTCCCCATTTCAGATTCAAAGGGGTCATTTGTTCCTGATTAAAGACAAACATTGATCCTTAAAAAAAAAATAAAAGTTTTCTAATGTCTGGTACTTGGATTTTTTTACTGTGACTTTTAAGTGTGAAAATATAGTGTGGCCAAGCAGAAAACCTCTTTACAGAACCAATTCTGTTCTAGGTATCAATCTCAAAGCATTAGTCTTTTTTGAGAAAGCACTTCCCTTTCCACAACACTGAAATTGTTCTTAGAGTATCATAGAGATACTGAGATTTCCTTCTTTTTATTTCTCAGTCTTCGTGGGTTTCCAAAGTTGTTGAATTCTTTTTCCTTTTCCTTACAGAGTTAAAATGCCTAATCACAAATGTTACTTCCTTTTCTGCTAGAGGAATGAAAATTTTGCTGATGTCAGTAATAGCAGCATTTGAAAAGTAGTTTAAGAAGTAATGCTGTGCTATGCCTTGTCAACAGTCTCTGCTATAAGAGCAGTCAGCCTCTGCAAGCCCCCTGGTCTTATTAAAGAAAATGTGTAGAAAAGTAGAGCTAACCTGCTGGGTGTACCCTTGCTCTATTTTATCATAAGGATTTACATTACTGCAGAACATGGCAGAAGTGTTATAAATAAACCAAGAGGGAGTGACTCATGCTAAAAGAACAATAAAGCATCTGCTCCAGACAGAGTCACCCTTCTTGTGCTCTTAAGTTATTATTCTAATTATTGATTCAGGTTTTCTAGGGCTTTTAGATATGATTTTTCCCCCCTCTCAGTCACATATTTCCCTTTATTTTCTTCTCTCAAAATGTCTATCAAAATTGTAGAATAACAGAGCTTATTTCATCATGCCACATCTTTAGAATTACCTCTTACCTCATCTTTAGAAAACCTCATAGGTTTTCCATCACTGTGCTCTGTCATTTGTTTAATATATCTACTAATTCAGTCCACAATTAAATTTTGAGAGCTTGCTTTGTGCCATGTTCTGTGCTAAGCAACAAAAATACCATGCATGAGCAACATATTATAAAAAAGGAATATCCAAATATTCTACCTATAAAAAATGATCATCTGTAATAAGACAACTATTAGGTACTCACTAGATTAGAATATGCAAACTATCTAAATAGTTGCTCTAAATTCAAAGATAATTTTATAATAATCTGTGAGGGTTTTGAAGACTTGATTCTTCAAGCCTCACTTCAGATGAAGTGAATCAGACTCTCTAATGGTGGTAGGTATTGGTATGTATGCTATGAATAATAAAACCACATGATTTTAATAATGCCAGTTGAGAATCACTGCTCTAAGATTGTATAGAGTTAGTGTTATTATTATGTGATTATAGCAAATATGTAGAAATTAACCAGATTAACTAAATAACAAAGAAATTGTCTTGTAATTGTGTAGCCCATGACTCCATATGTTGAATTAGCATTATATTCTCCACTGATTCAGGAAAGAGAACTGAAGCATGTTTATGGAAAGATATATGTATGGACTGAACTGTTTCTCCTCCAAAATTCATATGTTGAAACCTTAATCCCCATGGGACTGTACTGAAAAAAAATCCTTTAAGGAAGTGATTATGTTTAAATAAATTCATAAGGGTAACATTCGAATCTGATTTGTCCTAATGAGAAGAGAAAGAAACACAAGAGATCTCTCTCTTCATGTGTGCACAGAGTAAAGGCCATGTGAGGATACAGGGAGAAGGTGATCACCTGTAAACCAGAAAGAAAGGCCTCACCCAAAACCTACCCTAATGGCATCTTGATCTTGGACTTCTAGTCTCCAGAACTGTGAGTGCTATTATTTAGGCCACTATGTGACATTTTGTTATGGAAGCATAAGGAGAGTAATAAATAACTTAAGGCTACTTATCCTATATTTGCTTTCAGATGGAAGGAAACCATGCCTAGAATAAAATCTAGATTAATTAGTTTGAACATAATATAGCCAGAGTTAGTTACTCATTTCCACCATAGTTGACAGGCAAAAACAAGCTAAAAGAAAGAGATATGATACTTGTAAAATGAGAAGTCCTGGCATATAACAGATTATTAAAGACCCATCATTTTAATAATGAATTATCAATACTGATTATGTCAACATTAATTAATTCAAAAGCATTGCTATCAGATTCTGTGCTAACTCAGGGATGATTCTTTGACATTCTTTCTATTAAAATAGAAGAAAAATCTAATTGTGGTCATGGTATTCACAAGTAAAGACTGCAAAGTGTATAGTCCTTTAATAAGAAGAAAATGATCAGTTTACTTCATGGCAATTAGTAGATTGAGTGTTCACCTTCAGATGAGGAAATGATCTTTTAAAGATATATTACCCAGAGGGCAACATATTATATTGCATAACATTTGAGGATACATTTGTTTCTTATTAAGTTTAGATTTTTTTCATTTTGTGGCAGGAAAAACATAGGGGAAAATCTGGCCTATTGTATGGCAGAGGGGAAAGGAAATAGGAAATTGTTAGGAAATTATTATTTGTAGAGTACTTATATCATGCTAAACAATGTGCTCAATAGTTTATATTCCAGAGAGTCAATGTAATCTAAAAAAGTTAATGTAGGTCATTAATGCTGGTAAAAAGCCAGAAAAGACTTAAAATTACTAGAAATATTTTAAAGAAAAGAACAGTAAACAAAAACAAGTGGAAACTGGGGAATTCTGAGCCTGTAATCATGTTAAGAATGTTTTTATTGACCATACTAATTCCTTTTAACATAATTGTATGTGTGTATTTTCTTAGAAAGAGGGTCAAGGAAGTCATTTCTGGCCATATAATGGAGCAGCATCCTTAAAACAATAACAACATCAACAACAAATGTCTCCCTATGAAATACCTGGAATAATGGATGATGATACCTTACATTCTGAAAGGAAAGGACTTTGTTTGATTTTTTCAATGCTGTGTGCATGTAAAAAATTAATACCTGTCATACAGTAGGTGCTCAATAAATTATAGTTGACAATATAATATAAACCTTGCTTTCTAGAAAGCAACAAAAATCTCAGTGTCCATAGCAAGGGAACAAAAACTAGAGCAGGAAACCTGAGCTGAAACTTCCTACCATTCATGATGGTGACAGCAGAGGAAAAAGGGTCCCAGCTCTCAGGAACAAATAGGATAGAAATGACAGAGCTTGAATAAATCCTGGAGAAGATGGGGAGCCCTGACTAAGACTCCTACACAAGTCTGGAATGTTCAAAGGCCCATAGACTCAGCAATAAAATAGGCTTGGTAAAACACACACACACACACAGAGCAAAGCAAAAATACAAAAAAAAAAAAACCTCAACCCAAAGATAGAGAACACAAGAAAGCTTGCCTGTCTTTACCAGACCTGTGCGTACATTGTGAATGGAAGGGTGTACATTGTGGGAGAGGATTATGAGAGGATTAGTGAATTGGGGGCCAGAGCAGTCTCACTTCTATGATTATTTTATTTTTCAGGAATAAAATACAAATTTTAAATAACTTTAGCCTTTACTAACTAAAGTATTCACACTAAGTTTTTTTAGGGTAACCCCTAAAAGAATACAAACCAGTAATCAAAAGGGAAGAATTAAGACAATGATTAAATTAATAAATCCATAAAACAATGAATCTATATATTATTTGTATTTATCAAAATGAACTGAGTCTTCAAAATATTTCTCCAGAAAAATAATATGGGCCATATAACAGGTTGAAGAATAAGTACAATGAAATATCTATTATATTTATTTAAATAACATGCCAGATATGTATGTAAAAGTATTCAGATGTATAATAAGTAGAAATTGAAATAGTGGCCAGCTCTGGGGAAGAAAAGATATAAAATATGCTTAAATTATAACTGTAAATACTAAATTTCTTAAGCTGGGTGGTGGCTTCATGTGTTTTGATTATAAAATTTGCTATACATTTCGTATACCTGATATATTCTATGCACAAACACAAAAAGGAGAAACATAATATGCTAAGTATTATGTAGATGGAAATGGAAGGTTTTTAATTAAACATGAATGACAAACAACTTCTAGTCCAGTCTCTTTCTTCAGGTTCTCCAAGTTTTTAATTCATGAATCATGCAGGTGTGTTCGACTCTAAACGCTGACCGCCCTGGTAATATGTGCACCCAAACCTACTATACAGCTCTCAGCAAGTAGATGACCCTCTAATTAGGAGGTTCCTGTTTTTACTCATACACACACACATATATATACACACACATATGTGTGCATATACATACAGTGTTTAAGAAAAAGTATATACATTTATATTTATATATTGTTTTACATATACATACACACACACATGCACAATACAAGAAAACAAATCTTGGACAAGCAGAGGATTGCTTTATTCTTTTCTTGTTTCCCCAGTATCTAGCACATAGCTCTGTGGGTGGCAAGGCCTACTAGACAAAGGATCACCAGGCATTGCTGTCATAACCTGACCCACCAGCACCTTACAGAAGCCCTGTCACCCATGTCCTCATATAAGTACACTACTTGAGTTCTTTTTCAAATATATGTGCAGAACACAGTGTAGGAGAAAAGAAAACATTATAAATCATGGTAAATATATAAAAGAAGGAGGAGAAAGCTGCACAGATAAAATTTGTCAATTTCCATAGAAAGCAGGCTTCTTTAAATTTTGTTCAAAACAGTACTAAAATGATTCATTATTGAAGCTTAAAATAAAAGAGATTTGCATAATATGCTAAAGCTATGAATAAGGTAGAGATGCAGTCCATATATAAAGCAGGCTGTCGTAATTATGTTTGCTTTTTAGAATATACGTTCCCACTGAGCAATAATCATATGGAGGCTTGTGCTGTTGGCTGTTTTCCTGATTCTCAGAACCCTAACCCTATCTCTGATTGCCACAAACCAGGTGAGGACCGCCAACTGCTCTTGTTTCTAGCAGTTTATCGCTTTGTGATTATATGAAATTGTTTTTGGTGTTTTGTTTGTTTTTGTTTATGTTTTTCTTTCAACCTCAACCCACAGGTACCAGGCATAGGATTAGGTAAATTGTTGATAATAGATTATGTTTCAGTTGAGATGCATTTGCTAAACCTTCTGTTAGCTTCCTTTGCCCAAAGGCTATCTACTCTGGAACACCGTTTCTTAGAACTGGAATACAGTAGTCCCTTGGTATCCATGGGGGACTGGTTCCAGGACCCTTTGCAGATACCAAAATCCACAGATGCTCAAGTCCCTTATATAAAATGGCGTAATATTTGCATACAGCCTAAGCATACCCTCCTGTATACTTTAAATTATCTCTAGATTACTTATAATATCTAATACAGTGTAAATGCTTTGGAAATAGTTGTTATATTGCTTAGGGGAAAATAACAAGAAATAAGTCTGTACATGTTCAGTATAGATGCAACCATCCATTGTTTTGTTTTGTTTTGTTTTTCATATTTTTGATCCGCCGTTGGTTGAATTACGAAAATGTAATCCACAGATATAGAGGGCTGACTGCACCTGCAAATTCTGTGTTGTCGATGAAGTATCAGAACCTCTCAAGCTCTTAAAGTACACTGTAGTGTTGAGCATTATTATGCCTCTTTAACTTTCACTAGAAAGTTAGCTTAATCTAATTTACAATTTGAATAGTTTTATGTATCTCTTTCAACACATTGCCACCATCCTCTAAGTTTTTGGCTTTATTTTCTGTTGTAGTTGTTCCAAAAGTTTAATAATCAGATTTTATTCACAGAATACACTTTTCCCTAGATATTTTTTTACAAGCATGTAAAAAAAAGTATGAAATGCTAGCTGAATTTTAAGGTGTTTTGAAGAAAGAAACACTGAATATTCTTATCCAACTGGGATATGTTGCTAATATATGAAGGAGAAAACTTTGGCTATAGCACCTAGGAAGATATTTTTGGATGATATAAGAACATTGAGAAAAGTGAATAGCAAATGCACGAATTGACTTTTGGAAGATGCATTTATATTTTCTAAATATGATTCTTCCTGCTCTTTCGAAAATGCCATTTTATGAACTGAATTTGAACTCAGAAGGTTAGCTTATTAAAGGTTAGATGACTACCCAAAAGGGTTTAAGAACACATAAAACCTCTCTGTTGTATATATGACAGCTCAGAATAAAAGTAAAAATAGTACAATTTAAGGAAAGAGTTCCCTATTCCATGTGGTTTCACCAATTGCTGTGTTTACTAGATTTTGTTTTATTTGTGTCTGCTAACTCACTTGAAGTATATTCAGAATTACATTTAAATCACATCATTTTTTAATTCATAAGGTGCATATACTACTGCGACATGGCCAAATAATATATAACTAATTTTATTATAACTTTATCTCTAACCACTGCTTTGAGAGACAGAATAATAGATACATAGACTTTATATATCATCAGAGAAAGAAATATGTTAAGCCTTTGGCAACTCAGAATACATGATTTGGCCTAAAAAAATATTAATGAGTAACTTTACCCTGGAATTTATACCTATTGGTCTATTCCATGTCAAAGGAGCTCATAAGAAATATATCCTGTGTCCCATACTAAAATATGCATAGATTGTAAATTATGCTCAATATTTTCTTGTATGAAAATGTGTAAACCTTTAACAATGTTGTGCCCTCATATTTATATAGGACACCAGTGGGATGGGTCTACCCTGACATATAGCAGTCATGCAGTGGCAAAATAAGAGATGGTTTCTATTTGAGTAAAGGTAAAATTAACCGTCATTATGGGAAAATATTACAAGACTAAATATAAAGTTGAAAAATATAGAAAATAAGATAATTGCTTCATTGTCTTCAATAAGGTACTCAGGATCTTTTGACTTTTATGATTTTTACTCTGAGTCTTCCTTCTACAAACTTTTTCCCAACATCCTATTTTTTGTTTTTTCCATTGCTTTCTGTAGTCTTTTTTTTGCAATTCATGTAATTTTGGAGGGTAGGATGCCTTTTCTTTTTACTATCCTTTTGTTGTAACCATAGATTTTAAAGTCCTAGTTCTCAAGTGGACATATAGGAGTAACATTTATCGGGTGTTGGGAAGGAGGGAGAGGAGAGGAGGGGATGGGTATAACAACCACAACGAGTAAGATGTGCAATGTTTGGAGGATGGACACGCTTGAAGCTCTTACTTGAGGGGGGAGGGGGCATGAATAATACATATAACCTTAACACTTGTACCCCCATAATATGCTAAAATAAAAATAAATAAATTAAAAAAAAATAAAGTTCTAGTTCTTCCAAGAGGCATCCTAGATTGAAAAGAAGTTGTGTCATGTTTTTATTCCTTTCCCTTAATTGGCTGTATTACAATCTATATGTTCATTAGGTGTTATAGGTATTTTTTTATTAACTGGATTTTAGTTATTCAAATTGTTATAGGTGCTCAGCTAGTTCTATATTCTTTGTATTTCTTTATATTTGTCTTATCAGGGCATTGACATCCCTTTGGTTTGAGCATCTTGAGTTTTGGGAGGCTAAGTGGGTAAAGTGATGCATATACAAGCTCATGAAATAGAAAGTGCCAGTAATCCCAGAGAATTAGAACTTGATGCTTTTTTCTAAAATTATTCAAGTTCAAATTTCTAGAAAACATTCAAATTGTCAAATCAAACATGAGGCACCATTACCAGTCATATATTAGTAGTATAAACTGTTCATATTTTGTAGAGAAAGAAATAGATTCACATGCAATTAAAAATAGATGATCAAACACAAGCTAGCTTAACTCAACTAACTAAACCTTAGTCGAAAATTACCTTTATATGTTATGTTAAGGACCTTTTCACCAATGTTAAAATTGAAATAACCTATCCCATAAGATTACATATAGTTCAAACTGAAAAAGATTTGACTTTTAAGTTATAGACTCTGGAATCATTTGTATAACAGACAGAATGGGGGAAAAAAACCACCCTATTTATTAGAATAAATTAAGAAAAAACTTTAAGTTGAACAAAAGTATTTATTTATAAAATGGCTGAATTCTAGCTTCAAGCCTATAAAAGAATAGCCCTGAGGCTGAACAATAGCAAAGTGCCATGAAAAGAACAGAGCCCTGACTAACCCAGCAGTTACAATCAAAGGCAGCGTATCTCTTTTGAACAAAATTAAGTGCTACAAATTCAAAACCTAAAGCTAAGTATTTTGCATATACTTAATGTCACCTAAATGTGAGTCAGATTTGTCTTTTAGGCAACATTTAAACAACTGAGAAAATATTATCAACAATAGTATCTGCCAACAAAAAGGAAATAAAGAGGAAAAAAATGTAAGCTACACTAGCACTTTCTTATCATGAACATAATTTAAGGAGGGCTTCTCAGGAGAAGAGGGAAGAAGTGTTAGAAATATATGAAGGCTTTCTTAAACTGTCTAAGCAGAGGTGATAGCCAATAAGCATCTACAAAAAGAACAGCAATTCTATCGAGCAGTGATGTGTTGAACACCACGTCTACATATAATAGACTTCACTCTAATTCCGTTAGGGCCTGATTGTGTGCATTCACACAGAGGTCATGCTGCTGCTTACAAGTGCTCTCACATTCTCACACATTCACACTCCCCCTCACATTCACACCGTCCTTCACACTCACACCCATGTCCAGTCACACTTCCAATCCTACACTAGTGAAGAGACACTGAGATAAATCCTACAGAAATTAAAAATAGTTGCTCAAAATTCCTCTGTTAAGAAAAAAATATACATTTTTTTTTTCAATTGCCAGCAGATGGTTAATGGACTAAGTTTAAATTTTGAGTGGTTTTCACTTCAATAATATCTGGCAGCCTTTTTCAGTCCATATTGAATAATGGACTATCTATTTGGAATATAATTCTATTTTCCAAATTTGGACAAATGCACTCTTTTCAGGAAAACAAATTATTCATCTAAATGAGGTAGCTTTACAATCAGGCAAATTACAATGTTTGCATATTTATATTTTCCTCCGAGACAATATCAATTTTGGTAATAAAAGCTTTCATTTCTCTTCTGTCTGAAATTACTCATCTGATATTCTCCCATTGGTCGTATGGAAAGTATTAGATCTCTGACTCTATTTTTTTTTTTTAGATCTCTGAGTTTTAAGAGAAGTAGAAGTGAATGTCATATGGGGATCCTAATACTAGAATTAAAGAGAGGAAAAGAGCATACAAACATTTATTGAGATCTAGCAACTGTACTAGGCCCTATAATGGGTGTGATATATACAGACTCTCATTTAGGATGGCCTGGCAAGGCTGTCCTAAACAAGCTATTCTTGCTTCCAGGTCAAGGAACAATGTAATCTTGGATACCAGTTAACTTCTCTGGCTCAAGGCTATTTCTTTTAAAGTTAAGGTCTTCAACTAAGTTGTCATTTCAAGACATAAATTTATATCATTGTATAGCAGTAACAGTGCCTTATTTACTAATATTATAAATTTATTGACAAAATAATACTATGAATGCTGTGGCTCATGACAAATATCTGCTCACATGTTATTTCTTCACTATATTTTAACTTAGTTCAACATTTAGTTTTCTTATATTACATTTAAATCTAATTCCCTTTCTTTGAGTTGGACAAATGAAGACTAAATGTCATTATTGCTAAAGGCCAGTCTTCACTCAAACCCAATGTAAAATAGTCACTAAAAATTTTATAGTCGCAACTATTTATAAAGTGCTTTCACAAATATTTAATTCATTTATCTTTATGTAACAGAGATCCATAATGTTCAAGGTATTTAGGAAAACCTCTTATGTGTAGAATTGCTTGATTATAAATAATTTTTAGAGGTCTAGGGAGCTCATTGTTTCTCTCTCTACTTCTGAACTAACAGAAGTGCCACAAGGATGAAGATCAAAATATCAGTCAATTTTTGGTGAAAGCTGAACTGGATAATTCATCTTAGATATCTAGACACATGGGGGATTATAACATTTTATTGCTGATTAGAATCCAGATTGTTTGCCAAGTCGCTGGCATAGCTGGAATTTCAGAAGACCTCTCTTCAGTACGGGCCATGAGCCCCATCATAGAAGACAGACCGCATACATCCAAAGAACAGACTACTCCAAGGAGTGAAACTCAGAAACTCTTGAACTCTATATAAGCACTTCCTTCTCCCCAGCTCAACAATGAGCTAAGTTGCCCCTCAAATGTGAAGGTACTGTGAGCTAACACACACAGGACAAGAGCTGAAGGTTTTTCTATCACTCTCCTTATGGTGGAGTAGAAGTTTCCAGTCTTCTGAATAAACATGGCCAGTTGGTATTTGTACTTCTTTTTAGTGGTCCTGTATAAAGAACCCAAAAACATATTGCCTGAGCTTCCAAGACGCTGCCAAAGGGAGATAAGATTTCTCCTCTACTTGAAGACTCAGTAATTTAAATGTAATATTTGCCTCAACAATACAACAAAGAAAAAAAAATGCCTACACTGTGGTGTTGAGATTTAATTTAAATAATCTACTTGATATCAAATAATTAGCATGCAAATGTTACCTAGGAAATTACAATTATCTTTAAACAGGCAGTATGGCCTTATGGGGAAAACTATCTTTGGACAGAAGGGAATTTTTACATTTTGTATCTTCTCTTTAGTAACTGTTGGACCTTGAGCACGTTAGAGAACTTTAAAAAATTTTTTCATTTATAAAACTGGTGAGAATTTTTAAAAAGAACAAAAAATATCATAAATCATTGAAACCATTAAAAATAAAGCATGACATGTTCTCATTAAATGGTAAAAATTATTTTTATGAGAAAATGCTCAGAATTGAAAGTCTATTTGTAGAGTCAGTTGTCATTTGTTTGTTTATTTGCGAAACCTCTGATATGTTCTTAGACCAACTACTATGTAGCAGATACCATTCTAGGTGTGTGAGGTATATCAGGGAAATAGACATTAAAATATTCCAGCCCTGGAGGAACTCAGATACCAATAAGACAGATTTAATTGTTAGCTGTCATAATATAAATGGGATAGAAACAAACAAAAGATCTCCTTCCATTCTTCATAAAAATAGTTAAGATCACTTTTTGGTAATTTTACATTGATGGCCAATTTTCTTTTTCTCAAATACATACCAGGGAGACAAAATACACACATACACACACCCCTACTCCCACTCCCCCACAAAAATATAATATCTTAACAGTAATTACGGTAAAAAATACACACATACACACACACACACACACATACACACACACACACACACACACACATGAGATTAAGACCATCCTTACTTGCTTTTGGTCAAGAGTGGGTAGTTTCTTTTAAGAATTGAGAGCGTATGGCCTGGCTAAGGTTCAGATAAAAAAAAAAAAAGAAGAACATGTTATAACTTGACCCCATGAAGATAGTGGAAGTGAATATCCTCCTTTACTTAGAGAAGTAAAATTCACAGAAGTGAAATGAGACCAAGATAAGAGATTGAACAACAAAGACGTTCATGCCCAGTACAAATATTCAGCATCAGAGGTCCCTAAAGAATTTCCAGACCACAGAGAAAACAATTTAATGGACATTACTATGCAGAGAAAAACCAACATAGTAGTGGAGAAGATACAAAGCTACAGACAACAACAGATTTTAAGATAGCAGTGATATATCTTGAATTCTAACTAGCATTGTATAATCTACAGACATCTGTTTATATATTTCATATATTGTGTTTTTCCTGCTTTACCAAGTTTATAATAAAAAGAACAGTATCTTCCAGATAGCTGTGTCTCTGGAAAATGAGATTCTGCCTTTAGAAAAATTGACTAAAATACATACCTCTCTTTATATAGATTTACATCTTTCTTGCTAAATTCTTTCTTTCTTTCTTCAGAATTATATACATTTTATCAAGACAGATTTGTGGCTTCATTTTTTCTTTAGTTGGTTATTGTTAATTTAACTGGCTAACAGTATTCAGTGTTTTTTTTTTAAAAAAATTGAAAAGTAAACTGTGGTACTTTTATTCCCAGTTATTTTTACATTAAGAAGATGGCATTTTCTTCTCACCTCTTAACAGGCTGCAAACATTATTTCCTTCTGTCTTCAAAGAAGTAAAACTATTTTTTCACTTGTTAATGATGTAAAAGCATTACTTTAATAAGCTAACCAGACCTGTGAAAAATAAAACAAAACAAAATAACAGTATGTTTTAGCAGAGGAAAAATAAAGAACAGATATTTAGTGAGTAGGGCATAGAAATAAATATGAGAGAGGAACTCTCAGAGTATTGAGGAGTAGAAACAATGAAATACATTATTTCAGTCGTTCTGAACTAAAGGGTTTAGCTATTAATACAAAATTTCCCAAGAAGGGAGAGGGCCGGATGCCACGTGAATAAATCCAGAAGGATTTTCCCCCAGGAAAATGGTTCACGAGGCCATTATGCCTGAGAGCTGAGTCATCATTCACTAATGCACCTGTCTTCACTTGACTGAGAATTTCTCAGTCCTTTCTCCAAGAACCTCTTGCCAGATGACTCCTCGTTAAAGGAAGAGTCCAAAGGAGACTTCCCTCCAATTCTAGCTGTAACTTGCTTATTTTCTTTCCATCAGAAATGAAATCCATCTATGTCATACTCTGATTCTGCTATGTCTCATTTTTATAACCCATTATGGACTCTAGTCTCCTAATATCTAGACAGCCAAAGTCTTGAGGAAGAGATAGAACCTTGTGTACCTAGGGGAAAGGTGTTAAGCAAAAACCAAAACTTGGATTTTAGAGGTAAGATGAACAAAGCACAGTAAGGAATACTGGATTAGCACTTAAAAACAAACAAACAAAAAAGCAGTTGTAGATCATCCATCTATCTTTCCAATCTATTTTCAGTTATAAACATCATTTAGTAGAGTTAATTAGGTTTTCTAAACTTGGCTGTAAAATAAGATTCCATAGAATGACAATGGTAACATCAGCTCCAGAATCAGCTACAGGGAAATAAACATTAAAATATCCTACCCATGGAGAAACTCAGATACCAATAAAACAGATTTAATTGTTAGCTGTCATAAATATAAATGGAATATAAACAAACAAAAGATCTCCTTCCATTCTTCACATAAATAGTCAAGATCACTTTTTGGTAATTTTACATTGATACTCAATTTTCTTTTACTCAAATACATACCAGGGAGACAAAAACCACATCTTCAGTGTTGAATTTTCTGGAAACCTGACTGACCTGCTTGGGTGAAGAGCCCATCATAGGCAGTCATTGCAGCCAAGGCAAGGTCTAGCTTACATGCTCTCTTCTTAGAGCCTGGGATAGAGTCAAATTTATCAGAACCACAAATACTGAGAGATCAAGAGAGTATAGCTTCCCATAGTTCCCATAGGAACATCCTTTAATTGAAATCATTTAAAAAAATAAAAGAAAAAATTCTGAACAAATGGTAGATAAACCATTCTTCAGGAAGTGAAAACATATTATCATTAAAGTGCCCATGGGAAATTCAAAGATTTAAAGACAGATTACTTAGGATCTTATCTTTTTAACTTGATTAAATGTTTCTGAAGTTCGTGTGGAGAATAAATGTAGACAAGAAAATCTTGAAAAAGTGGAACAGTGAGGGAAAATTTTCTGTACTCGAAATTAAAATTCAGTATAAGTCTTCATAATAAAACAATAGTATAGTATCTGTGGAAGGTAGGGAACTAGATATATGAGACAGAATCTAGAACCTGTTCTAAGTAAGATATAAATGAAAAAGGTTGCATTACAGTTAAGGAAAGATTTGAGTTTACAGGAAAATTAAATGGGTCAGCTGATTATTGATCTTTAAGATGATAAATTATATCCCTATTTTGCAAAATATTAAAAAATAAATTTAATATAGATTAGATATCTTAATATAATAATAATTAATATTATAATTATAGCTAATAATTATTGAGATTATTAGCCAGACTGTACCAGGCACAATATGGTACAATTTTATAGGTAAGCATTTTTACAAGTAAGCCAATTAATCTTCCAACCATTTTTATTTTACCAATGAGGTAACTAAGGTACAGAGAAGTTAAAAATCTTGCTCCTAAGAATGGATCTACAATTTTGAACCACAGAAAATACTAAATACTAAACACTTCATAATTATTTTATTATAAATCTGTAAAAATTATAAAAAATGACAATATTTTAAAATTTTAGTATGAGAGTAGATATTACTATAAATATTAGAATTGAAGACATGCTGAATGTTTTTATTTGTTATAAGTCAAATTTAATCTGCTTGCAAACCCTATTCAAAGTGGTAGAAAATTCAAAGTCAGTTATTGGATGTAATGGACCTCTCCTTTCCTAGGGTCTTAAAATTGAGAATCAATATATTAGTATATACCAGTGAATAACAATTTAGCATAAATTTACAAATTCTTTATTTTAGTTTCCATGCGGCAGAAGTCCAGGCACAGATATACTAGTCCTTTGCTCAGGGTCCCACAAGAATGAAATCATGGTGCTGGCTAAGCTGAGTTCCAATGTGGAGATTGGAGTTCTCTTCCAAGTTCATTCAGGTTGTTGGCAGAATTCAGTTGATGGAGGCTGCATAACTGATATCCCCATTTTCTTGCTGTCAACTGGGGCCACCCTCAGCTCCTACAGGCTGCCCTCGTGTCCTAAAAATGTAATCTTCTCAAAACATTGCAGCTTACTTCTTCAATGCCAGAAGAAACCCTCACAGTCTAATAAGATGGTGTCTTGTTAACATAATATTATCATATAACATTTTCCTGAAGGTGGTCCACAACAAAATCTGAATGAGATTGATTTCTGTGCAACAGGTAGTTTTATCACTTCGTACTATAACTCAAAATTCACAAAATAAGAAGCAAGAAAATATAAATGTTTACTACCATCTTGACATGGTAAAGGGACTATATCTCTTATTGTCTCTAGATTGTGATGGACATATAAATAATCATAACTAATGAGCTCTATATTACCTTTAGAGCTTTGGAGGTTCTGTAATGAAAAACATATAAAGAAATAGAGTTGTTTAGAGGGCTGATTAAATTAAAATGTAAGTGTTCATATAGTTAAAAAAAAACCCACTATAAACAATATTAAAATGCAAATGATAAATCATAGGAAGAAAATATTATTAATGTATATGACATAAAAATACAAAGTATAATTTTAAATTAATACAATCAACTTTTATAAATTAATAAGTAAAACAACTTAATCAAAAAATGGTAAATAATATGAACAAATAATTTACAGGTAGAAAATGCAAAAAGGCAATAAACATGTGGTAAGATGTCTAGCATTACTAGAAGTCAGGATAATGCAAATTAAATAAGCAATGAAATATCATTTATCACCTTTGCACTGAAAGGTATAGAGGAATAGATATTCTTATACACTGTTGCTGAATCTGTAAATTATGACATTTTAGAAAGTAAACTGGTAGTAGTTATTAACATTTAAAATATGTGTATATTTGGAACCAGTATTTTTCTTCTGTAAATTTTTATACAGATAAGAATGTATCAATAATTGAGAGATATAGGTACGTCATAAAATTAGTAGAAAAAATCTTGTAAGAATATTGACACACAAGTAGAGAAAAATAATTGAATATACATTGAATTCATTTTTATGGAACTATAAACTATAAATTAAATTTATATCAAATATATGTCCAATTTGGAAGGATGTTATAACATATTTTAAGTGGAAAAAAATTAAGTTAAAATATTTTAAATGTAAACCCATACTTTTGAAAATAAAATAAATCAAAACAAAACAAAATGATAATGTAGGTAATTTGAATAGATATACTATTTGGGAAAGATATACTATATAATAAAAGCTTTTTAATTATATTTTCTATATTCAATAAATAAAATTGCTATTAATTATTTTCAGGAACATAATACTGCCATCTAAATGTTACATATCAGTAGGTGGATAAGACTTTAACCTTGGAAAGTGTTTTGCATTATTTCTCTTGTAGTTTTTAACATACTTACTCTTGGGGCTCTAACTCCCATAGTATTTAGCTTTTGCTTTTTGCCCATAATCCAAAACCACAGAGCTCTTGGCTGTAAAATAATACTCAAGAATATTTCTGTGTTTCTAATGCTATATGTTACTTTGGGCTATTCATTGTTTTCTATCAATTAGGTGTTGACTATTTCATAGAACACTGTATTTTTTTAAAAGATATAAACCACATATATTTGAGAAGGGAGATAAAACCACTATGAATAATTGTTTTGTGCCACACAACTTGCTAGTTGTTTTCAGTGTCTATAAACTTGAGATGTATTTGTAAAAACTGTTATTTTTAGAACAATGAACAGAATCCTGATCAGTAGCACACATATACACACAAGAAAAAATCTAATATAAATGGAAACAGAGTGAATAAATTTGACTCAAAATATAGTTAAGAGAGATCCAGGATCACCATGAAGGGACCAAAGCCCTTGTGTTTATTCTTCCTTATGTTAAACTGTTCATTTTTCCTCTAACAATCTGTGTCTATTCTGCTCTTTAAAGTAGGCCTGAGATAAGATCTGATCATGATGGCATTATATAAGTTCTGAAGATAGAGAAACTAATAAATAATGCTCTATATTTTAAGTTTTTTATTTTGACAATCAGAAAAAAAAAAAAAAACTAGTTTATTTTCCTGGACACATTTAACTCCCATTCATAAGTTTTTTGTTAGTGTTCTTCAGCTTTTAACTCCAAATTATCATCAACGTAAATCTAAAAGTCAGGTAATTTTTTGTTTTTCTTTTGCTATTTTTATTCTGCCTTAGTCTTCCCAGGCTGCCATAATGAAATACCATAGACTGGGTGGCTTAAACAACAGAAATGTATTTTCTCACAGTTTTGGAGGCTGAAAAGTCTAAGATCAAGGTTCCAGCAGGCTTTGATTTCTGGTGAGGGCTCTTTCTCTGCCTTGCAAATAGCTTCCTTTCTTCTCATTGTGTTCTCACATGGACTTTCCTCATTGCCTGCATGTGGGGAGAGAGAGAAAGAGACAAATACCTCTCTCTTTCTTCCTCATTTTATAAACTAGGAATACTGGCAGATTAGGAGTGCTCCCTTCTGACTTCATTTAACCTTAATTACCACCTAAAAGCCATATCTCTAAATGCAGTCACATGGGGACTAAGGCTTCAACAAGTGAATTTGATGGGGGTGGGGTACACAATTCAGTCCATAGCACATGTCAATGTTTGTTATTTAAGATATTTATTTCAAAGCAATTTTTGAATGTGTATAACAAATAGGAAAGTGAAGGATACACTGATACACAATTGGCTATAATGCAGGCATTATAAAAAGCCTTTATATTCATTCATTAGTTTATTCTTTTAGTACACATTTTCTGAGGCCTATTCTAGGCACCATGACAAAAAAGTGTAGGTATCCTGCCGACTACACCAAGCTGCAGGGTGAGAGTAGTATTTGAGGCAGACCCGTGAGGAGATCAGCGGCTTCTCCCCATGGAGCCAAGTCCCTAAGATAGGGGTCACCACAGAGGATAAGGAAATTGATAGGCAACAGAGAGAAATAAAAGAATACACAGAGACTAAGATATAGTTTATAGTTTTATATATATATATATAAAGATCAGATATAACACAGTGGGAAGTTCCTAGGGGACTGGTGTATCTCCATCAATGCCAGCAATATGGTTAGATTCATACAGGTTTTTATAATCACAGACATCAATTACTAGTTGTCAGGGTAACATATTTGCACATAAGATACAGGTAGTGGGTTAGGGTCAAAAGTCCTCTCAAGGGGCTTCTAATCTATCCAGGTGAACAAACAGGTACAAAGTCTTTCAGGTGCTAGCTTCTAAGTTCTAAGAGGTAGTTAGTTGTCAATTAACAGAGGTAAAACAAAAGAGGTATAGTGACTCAATATTTCTTTGATTAGTTATGGTGGACTTAAAGGTAGACAGATAGGAGAGAGCAGGAAGCCCATCTCTAATAAACAGATTATCTATAACCACCAGGGTACATCTCTGGTCAAAGTGCACTCACTGTCTCCAGCTCCCATCCTGTGGGCCATGTTTGCCTTTTCTTGTCTTTCAAGACACAGGGAAGCTCACAGATTTTGAGATACTGGGAAGCCTTCCTGGAAAACATCCCCACCGGAGATTTGAGAGCTCTCCCATGATAGCGGCCTCTGATATGTGAACCATTGAGTCCACATATTCCTTTAGGGCAAAACCCCTCAAACTCCTTTTTCTGTCTTTAACATAGTAATATTGGGTTATACAATAAAATAATGATCTTATGAGCCACATCTCATTAATTCCTCAATCATATTTTCCCAACAAAAAAGCCCAGAATCTTGAGTAAATAATTTTAATCCCTGAAACATACAGAAAATTTGAGACATTTCTATTGTCATGTCAGATAATCAACCACCTACTTTGATCATTTGCTCTATACCCAACATTGTAAGATTTGTTTAGGGGAACAAAAATAGCAGTCTATTACATAGACCTTGCCATTAAAGTCTTAATGTGCTATGCTCATAAATTTCTTAATTCTATTGGGACAGGTAATGGTAGTTGTTTTGTGTCAATCTGATTGGGTTAAAGGATAGCTAGATAGCTAGTAAAATATTATTTCTGTCTGTGAGGGTGTTTCCAAAAAAGATTAGCAGTTGAATCAGTAGACTGAATAAAGAACCTCTGCCTCCACCATTGAGAGCAAGCATCATTCAGTCCCTTGAGGGCCTGACCAGAACAAAAATGTGGAGAAAAGATGAATTATCCATCTGGAACTGGAATATCCATGTTCTCCAGGCTTTTGTCTCAGGATGAAACCAGAAGAGCAAGAGAGAGAGAGTAGAATCATGCAAGGGCTTCTAATGGTGTGGTAAGTCTCAGAACTAGCACATAATTTTCTAAAATTCTATTATGTAAAAAAAATTACCAGGCCAGTCCAGATTCAATTGGTAAAGAAAAAGAATACATAATTTGAGGCCGGGCGCAGTGGCTCACGCCTGTAATCCTAGCTCTCTGGGAGGCCGAGGCGGGCGGATTGCTCAAGGTCAGGAGTTCAAAACCAGCCTGAGCAAGAGCGAGACCCCCATCTCTACTGTAAATAGAAAGAAACTAATTGGCCAAGTGATATATATATAAAAAATTAGCCGGGCATGGTGGCGCATGCCTGTAGTCCCAGCTACTCGGGAGGCTGAGACAGAAGGATCGCTGGAGCCCAGGAGTTTGAGGTTGCTGTGAGCTAGGCTGACGTCAGGGCACTCACTCTAGCCTGGGCAACAAAGCGAGACTCTGTCTCAAAAAAAAAAAAAAAAAAGAATACATAATTTGATGTGAACAACTGAAAAGACTTATTGCAAAGGGCCTGGATACTGGGGTTGATTAGTGGATGGGTGAAAATTGGGGTCATTTTTACAATCAACCTACCATATGTGTGTAGATAAAAAATGGGGAAAATGTAAACTTAAATTGATAATTACTTTAATATATAACCAGAGAAATAACCAAATGAATCAACAAAACTGCATAAGTTAGTGGGTCACAGATGCTAAAATAAATTAAATCAAGAGAACTATTATTACATTTAACTGTCATATTGTCAGGAATGGATAGAATTAGGTTCAGATTATATATTATACACACACACACACACACACACACACACGCATACACTTCCGTGTTTCCTAGTATCTCCATATATCCTTTAATTGCCAGTTATCCTACTAAAATAGATGATGAGAAATGGAATATTTACAACTAGAGGTGGCCTGTTTTCCTTTTCTTGGTTGAAACCAAAATCCACCACTCTTATCCAATTTAACATCATCTCTTGTCTAGACTCAGGACTTGGTTCTTAACTTAAAGCACAATTGACTACACTTGAGCCAGGGCAATAAAAATGAACACACATATGTTTGCACACATATACAAAATTCAAATACTGTCTGCTGCTTTTAAAATATATTATCTTTAACATGGACTACAAAGCACTTAATAAACTGGGTTTTGTTTCAGTTTCTTAAAGGGGTCTTATTCTCACTCAAGATATTTTGTTTCTTTAGTATAACACACATGTCCCACTCATTCTGGAAATTTTTAGATAAATTTACATTTTCTTAATTCTTTTAACTTGTTAGAATATAAACACTGCTGTATGTTTCCACAGATCTTCATTGTTATAACATTTACTACAGTTTGCAGTTTTTTGTGTGATTCTTTGACTCATGTTTGATAATTCTATTCCCTCCAAAAACATACTCCACACTGGAAGCTTTCTTAGAACAAATAAAAAGTCTGTTTTGCTTAGCATTTTATGTGCCTAGCCAGTGTCTAATACACAGTAAACATTCAATAAAACTTACTGACAGGATACATAAATCAATGTATGTATACTTAAGCTTCCAAGATTAGCAATAAAAAATTTCTCTCCTTGAAAAATGGGCTTTCAAAACACAATTATGTTCTAGAGATAGTTAGGACTTACTAAATATCCATATACTCTGCACATCTTCCAGTCCAGTCCCCTGGATCACTGAATGAAAGGCAGTCACCTGAAGAGTTGCATTGGATTTTTAATAAGTCAATATATTAAGTTGTTGTATTAAGGCACTGACAGCTGGGGGTTTATTTGTTGCTGAATCATAGCCTATCTTATCTTGACAAATATAGATGTTAAAATGTACAAAGTTAATAGCAAGCTTATTAATAGTCAATTACGCATAAAATTGCATTTGGATCTTCTTTCTTACAGAATACAAGATCTAGATATATGTTAAGTCTTGATTTCAGCATCTCCCATTTTTCATTTAAAGATGAAAGTCATAATCCTTAAATAAATTCTAAACCCTAGAAGCACTCTAATTACATTTTCTTTAATTTGAGTCAACAAACATCACCGTGATAAAGAAGTATTACTGTCATTCAATCACTAAATCAACTTTGCTACATTTGTTATATTCAAAGCAATAAACTCATTTAAAATCTATATCATCACTAAAGTCTACATTTTTTTCAAAAGCTATTCATGTAGCAACTGTACTCCAACACTTTAAAAAGAAATCTGTGTGAATCAGTGCAACCTCCACATTTAACTTTCTCAATACTATGCTATGCTCTCTTTTAAATTGTCTAGCTACCAGGGCTTTTATTTTTCACATAGGTTTTTTGTGCATTATTGCATTTCTTATGAAGACATATACTGTTTTTATTATCTAATGCTATTTTTTCTTTTATTTGACAAATTAACATTTTAATCAATATGCATATAGAGAAAATCTCTTAAATGTCCCATCTTTAATTTTTATGTGTAGTAAAATGTGTAGTATTTTATGTGTAGTATTTGGTGCAGAATCAATATATGTGAAAGAATATTTCTTCTCATTAGCAGTTCATCTGTTCCTGTCTTTGGTTGCTATTATCTTACAAAACATAGAAGTTTGGGGATTGAGGACAGAGCAAGATAGCAAAATAGAAACTTCCAGAGAGCATCCTCCCTCATGAACACCAAATTCAATAACTATCCATGCTGGCAAGTACCCTCAAAAGAACAAAAATCAGATGAGCATTCATACTACCTGGTTTTAACATTATATCAAGGAAAAAGGCACTGAAGAGGGCAGAAAAGACAATTGCATTGCCTGTGCAATACTTGTGGCTGTGCTGATTTGGAGCCAGTAGACTTGGAGAACACAGTGAGACAACAGCCGCTGCAGCCAAACCAGTGCCTGTGTCACCCCTTCCCCAACTATGAGCAATGTGGCTAAGGGAAAATCTTCTTCTATTTGGGAAAAGGAAAGTGAAGAGCTCAGAAGACTTTGTTTGGCAACTTGGATACCAGCTCAGCCACAGCAAAATAAAGTACCAAGCAGATTCCTCAAGCCCCTGAGTCCAGGCCTTGGTGGCTGGACAGCATATCTGGAGCTGCCCTATGCCAGAAAAAAACAAACTGCCCTATAGGGAAGGTCTCAGTCCTGGCAGGATTCACCACCTGCTGACTAAAGATCCCTTGGGCTTTGAGTAAACATCAGGGGTAGCCAGGCAATAGTCACTACTGGCTTTGAGTGAGACTGGCCCAGTGCTGCAGTGACAAAAGACTTAGATCACAGTACTCAGTTACCTTTGAATATATGGAAAGGATTCTCAAGAAGAATAGGTTCAAATTAGCCCAGATTTCAAAAAAATAAAAGAAATATCTAACTCTTCAATGCCAAGACATTGACGAACATCCATAAATATCAAGAAAATCCAGGAAGACATGACCTCACCAAATGAACTAAATAAGGTACCAGTGACCAATCCTGGAGTGAAGGAGATATGTTACCTTTCAGGCAAAGAATTCAAAATAGCTGTTCTGAATAAGCTCAATGAACTTCCAAACAACACAGAGAAGAAATTCAGAAGCCTATCACAGAAATTTAACAAAAAAATTGAAATAATAATATAAAAAAATCTGTTGGTGTGGATGTGGAGAGAGAGGAACACTCCTACACTGCTGGTGGGACTGCAAACTAGTTCAACCTCTGTGGAAAGCAATATGGAGACACCTTAAAGCAATACAAGTGGATCTACCATTTGATCCAGCAATCCCACTACTGGGCATCTACCCCAAAGATCCAATGACACTCTACAAAAAAGACACCTGCACTCGAATGTTTATAGCAGCACAATTCACAATTGCAAGGCTGTGGAAACAGCCCAAGTGCCCATCAATCCAAGAATGGATTAATAAAATGTGGTATATGTATACCATGGAGTACTATTCAGCTCTAAGAAACAACGGTGATATAGCACATCTTATATTTTCCTGGTTAGAACTGGAACTCATACTACTAAGTGAAGTATCCCAAGAATGGAAAAACAAGCACCAGATATACTCACCAGCAAACTGGTATTAACTGAGCAGCACCTAAGTGGACACATAGGTACTACAGTAATAGGGTATTGGGCAGGTGGGAGGGGGGAGGGGTGGGTATATACATACATAATGAGTGAGATGTGCACCATCTGGGGGATGGTCATGCTGGAAACTCAGACTTTTGGGGGGAGGGGGGAAAGGGCATTTTTTGAAACCTTAAAATTTGTACCCCCATAATATGCCAAAATAAAATAAAAAAAAATCAAGCAGAAATTTTGGAGCCTAAGAATTAAATTGAAAAATGCATCAGAGTCTCTCAACAGAAGAATTTGAGCAAGCAGAAAAAAGAAGTTACTGAACTTGAAGACAGGCTATTTTCTCTACTTACACAGTAAGTAGAGAAAAAAAGGGAAAAGAAAGTAAATAAGAATGAAATGTACCTATAAGACTTAGAAAATAGACTCAAAAGATCAAATCTAAGAGTTATTGGTCTTAAAGAGGAGGTGAAGAGGGAGACTGGGGTAGAAAGTTTATTTAAAGAAATAACAAAAAACTTTTCAAATCTAGAGAAAGATATCAATATTCAGGTACACAAAGGTCATACAACACTAAGCAGATTTAACTCAAATAAGACCACCTCAAGGCATTTAATAATCAAGCTCTAAAAGGTCATGGATAAAGAAAAGGTTTTAAGGGAAACAAGATAAAGAAAACAAAACAAAACATATAAAGGAGCTCCAATACATCTAGCAGCAGACTTCTCAGTCAAAATCTTACAAGCCAGGAGAAAGTGATATAACACATTCAAATTGCTGAAAGAAAAAAAGCCTTAACCCTGGAACATTGTATCCTACAGAATTATCCTTCAAACATGAAGGAGATATAAAGACTTTCCCCAACAAACAAAATCTGAGGGATTACATCAACACCAGACCTATCCCACAAGAAATGCTAAAAGGAGATTTCTTCAATCTGAAGGAAAAGAATGTTAATGAACAATATGAAATCATCTGAAGGTATGCAACTCATTAGTTAATAGTAAGTACACAAATATAGAATATTCTATTGCTGTAATTATGATATATAAACCATTTATATCTTGACTAGGAAGACCAGAATACAAACCTGTTAAAAATAACAACTTTTTAAGAGATAGATAATATAAAAAGAAATTGATGTAAATGACAAAAAGTTAAAAAGTGGGAGAGAATAAATTTAAAGTGTAGAATTTCTGTTAGATTTCTCTTTGCTTGTTTATTCATTTATTTATTTGTAAGAAAAGTTGTTATATGTTTAAAATAATTGCTTATAAAAGATTTGTTTGCAAGGCTCATGGTAACTTCAAATCAAAAAACTTACAACAGATACACAAAACATAAGGAAGAAATTCAAACACACTATCAGAGAAAATAGCCATTAATAAAGAAAGACATGAAGGAAGTACAAAAGAGGACCACAGAAGACCAGAGAACAATCAGAAATCAAATAACAACATGGTAATAGTAAGTCCTTAACTATCAATAATAACATTGTATGTAAATGGACTAAACTCTCCAATCAAAAAACATAGAATGGGAAAGAATTATTTGTGAACTATTCATCCAAAAAGGGACGAATATCCAGAATATACAAAGAACTCAAACAACTTAACAGCAAAAAAAACCAAATAATCCCAGTAATAAGTGGGGAAAGAATCCTAATAAATATTTCTCAAAAGAAAACATAAAAATGACCAATAAGTACATAAAAAATGCTCAACATCACCAATCATCAGTGAAGTGCAAATCAAAACTACAGTGAGATATAATTTTACTCCAGTTGGAATGGCTACTATCAAAAAGACAAAACAATAGCAGATACAGAGAAAAGGGAACTCTTATAAATTGTTGAAGAGAATGTAAATTAGTTCAGGCATTATGAAAAACAGTATGTAGTTCTCTCAAAAAAAAATATATATATATATAACTACCATACAATCCAGCAATTCCACTGCTGGGTATTCATCCATCCAAAGAAAAGAATATTGGTATATCAAAGACAGACCTGCACCTCCATGTTTACTGTAGCACTATTCACAGTAGATAAGATATGGAAATAAATCTAAGTGTCCATCAACAGATAAATGGATAAAGAAAATCTGGTGTTATATATGTATATAAATATATGTATGAAGGAATACTAATCAGCCATGAAAAAGGATGAAATCCTGTCATTTTTAGTAGATGGATGGAACTGGAAGTCATTATGTTAATTGAAATAAGCCAGGCACAGAACCTCAAATATGGCATGTTTTCATTCATGTGTGGGAGCTATAAAAGTATATCTCATGTTGGTAGAAAGTTGAATAGTAGTGACAGGTGCTACAGATGGTAAGACAGAGCAAAAAGAGTGATTGGATAATGGGTACAGACATGCAGTTGGAAATAGTAAGTTCTAGTGTTCAACAGCACAGAAGGGTAACTATAAGTAACAATCATTAATTGTATATTCCAAAATGCTAGAAGATTTTAAATGTCCACAACACAAAGAAATGATAAGCGTTTGCAGTGACAGATATCCTTAATACCCTGGTTTTATCAACAAACATTGTTTGTAGGTATCAAAATATCACATGTAGCCCATACATATGTACAATTATTAAGTATCAATAAAGATAGATAAATGAGCTTCTATTCTCAAAAAGCTTACAATCTATTACAATTATGTATAGCTTACAATCTATTACAATTGTGTATAGTAATACCTCCTTTATAATGTATTACTATACACAATTTAAAAAATATACAGAAAGATAAAGACTTAGAGTATGAATATGCACATGGATAGAAGTAGTTATAGATACTGTATAAATGTAAATCATACTAAGTATCTTAAATAATTACAAAAACAACTAGTGTTGTTGAAATTAGTACTGGCTTCATGAAGTAAGTAACTTTCAGCAAAAGATCTACTCATTTGAAAAATAAATGAAGAGTTTGGAACAACTTTATAAAATATTTTCATACTTTATTGGTTTACTGTTATTTCCTAACCAATAGCTAATGTTTTAACTATAGAAATCCTTTTGTTCCTTTGATTGCTAAGAAGTCTGGCTAAAATAAATATTATCTTTATAAATGATGATGACAATGATGATAGAGGTGGTGATAACAATAGTAATGACTAAGTTTTATTGAGCACTTACTCTATACTAAGGAGAGATTATTTTTAAGAGACACAGTCTTGCTTAATTCACACAACCAAGTTATGAGGTTAGTTTTATGAATAATATCATCAATATTTTTCAAATTAGGAAACTGAAGTTTATAGGATTTTTAAACCATGTACAAGTGTAAATAGTAAATTACAAGATCAGATTTTAAACCATGGTCTATAAATATGCAGAGCCCATTCCTTTAACAGCAATTCTGTTTAACATTGCAGGAATACTAGTAATTCATCTAATTGTACGACATCATTTCTGCATAAAACAATAGGCAAATTTTGTTTTACAGTATGAGTAAATATTATGCTTCAGTTTGTTTTATTGATACTAAAGATACAAAGCCTAGACATGATCTGATACTATCAGTCTTCTTCTTCAAGTAAAGACAAGGAATCAGTTTCATTTGCAGCCCTTATCGTGAGTCTGCCCTACGTGCAACACAGGTAATGAAATCAACAGATATTACAAGTTGTCTACTTGCTTCTAGTGGGAAATCATCTTCAATTTGAGATCACTTTCAGTTAACTAATTTGAAATATGTAAAACAAAGGGCTCCAAAGTTTGAAATGTTTTCTTGGGTGATAAAATGACATGTACTTAATTATAACTCTACTTTCCTAATGTAGATTTGAGTGTATATGTACAGTAAAATTATTGACACATGTCTGAAAACCGATAAATGGTAATTTATAATTTACAGATATTTACATTTTGATAGGTTTTCTTATGCAATGAATTAGATATGGTTGCAGTGGTTCTGCCACTTTATTTATTTATTTATTTTTTATTTTAGCATATTATGGGGGCACAAGTGTTAAGGTTACATATATTGCCCATGCCCCCCTCCCCGCTAGAGTAAGAGCTTCAAGTGTGTCCATTCCCAAAACATTGGACATCTTACTGGTTGTGGCTGTATATACACGTCCCTTCCTCCCCCCTCCCACCCTCCGGACACCTGATAAATTTTACTCCTATATGTCCACTTAGGTGTTGATCCGTTAATACCAATTTGCTGGTGAGTACATGTGGCACTTGTTTTTCCATTCTTGAGATAAACTGCCAGGTCTTTCTTTAGAAGAGCAGAAACTTCAGTTTTCCCTCGTACAGGATAGGAATATTATTACTAGTTTTCCTACCTCAAAGTGAGAATCCAATTAGAAAGTGTATTTGTTATTTGCCTAAAATTTGTAAAGTCAAAGCATGTACTTAATAACCTGGAGATGAAATAACTATTTTCTTTAAATTCTGTGTTTTATCTCAGGTTATTAATATAACTTGAGGAAAGAAATGTTTTTAAGTCCTTTCTATTGTGATTACATAAATATGTAAATAAATTTTTGATGAAAGAATCCTTTAGTCCTCAATTCTCAATGCAGCCCACAGTTTCAAATTGCAGCCCTCCCCAAATAAACCACTTATGTACATTTCTCTGTCACAGGTTCCTGTTAATCCAAAGGGGAAAAATATCTACTTTTAGGAAACATACTTAGTGTGGACTGATCTTTTCCACCAACATAAATAATAACATATTGGCTATCTATAATTTAAAGCATGGAAAAGGGAAAATTATTTAAATTTTAATGTAACAGCTTTTTTTCTAATTCCAGTCTTCAGAGCCTCAAGGTTTTTAGTTATGGTTGAGAATTCCTAGGTTAATCCTAATATAATGATGAGAATAATAATAACATCATGAAAAATTTTAACTGACCTTTGTGAAATCCTACTATATCCTAGGCACCCAGTTAAATACATAAATTACCATGTTTAATTTTAGTCCAGTACTATGAAGAGACATGTACTATTGTCATTCCTAGCTTACAAGTGAGAATACTGATGGTTAATGATCAAAGTATATATCATAAAGCCAGAATTTCATCTTATTTTCTTATGAGAATAAGACAATATGTATTTTTTATATTGAAGTTTAGAGTCTTCCTCATTCATAATTCTTAGGAGTTTTTTTTTTTATTTCCTAAGTTTATTTACTGATTAGACAAAATTTTTATTCTGTACTGTTTAATCTTATTTAAAATGTTTTATTGTATAAATAGGTTTACTCTTTAAAATAAGCTTTCAGGTAAGCAGTGATGTGTGGTTTTTTGTCAAATTGTAATTGTCCTTATCTCTGTATTCTTTTCACAAACCTATTATTGTAACCTGACTAGATCTGTACCATAGGAAATTCATTGTGCAGTGGCAGACAAGTGCAATTTACTGAGATTCTTAGATTATATATGATGGAACCTAAAAAAAAAATTCTTCTCATGAAAATTAGCTATTTTCTATGTAATTCCAAATGGTTCCAATTAAATTGTTCTAATTTTAGTATATTCAACTAAAGATGAATTATTTTATAAGTTGACTATCATTTAGTCTTATGTAATGAATGCCCTTGATAATTTCAATTTCAGACATATTTTTATTGATGCTAAATAATATTTTGATTCTTTGCCTTATTAAGTGTGAGCTCTAATGATTTTAAACTAGGTAAAATTTTCCTGAAATGGTTCTGTGTTGCAAATCTTCAGACTAGAATGGGCTCAAAATTGTACTTTCAACATGAAAATATTGCCTCTTGACCATATTTTTGTATTGTTTTGAAATTTTTCCTTTCTGTCTCCTAAATGCCTTGTTCGAGTCAGGATCTGAGGCATATATGCAATTGAATTTTAATGATTTGGGAAAATATCATCCCTAGCACTATCTTTTAACATAATGTTAAAATGAACACACTTTCAGTTTAATGAAAACTGAGCAAATAAATTGCACAAGTACACTACAAGAATACAAAAGAAATTTTCCAAGGTATAAAATTAAATCAGATTAAACCAGGTAAAAATATGAGTCAACATAAATGCTTAAAAACATTGAAAATGATAAATATGTATATTAATATAAAAACTACATATTTTACTCTTCTAATTTATTTTAAAAATGACTATATTAAACAAAATTGGTTATGCTGTACTTCATGGTTATAAGTTAAATAGATGTAATACATATGAAATGAATCCTATAACACATGGAGTTTTTAAATATAGCTATCATGTTTCAAGGTTTTGAAATTTCTTGTGAAGTAGTGTAATATATAAAATATTAACACTAAACCAACCATGATAACTTAAGGCTGCATATTGTAAACAATAAAGAAATGATGTAAAATAAAATGTGCATAGGAATAGCTAATAAAGGGAGAATTGAAATAGACTACTGAAAATATTAGACTTTTTAGATTTTTAATTGACACATAATTGTAAATATTTTGGGGTACGGGATAATATTTTGATATATGTGTACAATATATATTGATCACATCAGGATAATAAACATATCTATTATCTCAAATATTTATTGTTTCTTTGTATTGAGAACATTCAAAATGCTTTTTTGTAGCTATTTTAGAATATTAAAGCATACTTCATTTTAGTGTGCTGCAATTTATTGCACTTCACAGATAATTGCATTTTTCACAAATGGAACATTTGCAGCAATCCTGAGTCCAGCACATCTACTAGCACCCTCTTTTAAACAGCATGTGCTCCCTTCATGTTTCTATGTTACAGTTTGGTAATCCTTGCAATATTTCAAACTTTTCCATTATTATTATATCTGCTATGGTGATCTGTGATCTTTGATGTTACTATTGCAATTGTTTTGGAGTGCTATAGATGGCAAACTTAATCGATGAATGTTGTATGTATTCCGACTGTTTTACTGACAAAGTCCTCCCCTGTCTGTCTCCATAGTCTTGGAGCTCCTTATTTCTTGAGACACAAACACAGCAATATTGGAATTACTACAATTAATTACAATGGCTTTTAAGTGTTTGAGTAAAAGGAAGAGAAGCATGTTTCTCACTATAAATCAAAAGCTAAAATTTATTAAGTTTAGTGAGAAAAGCATGTCAAAAACTGTGATAGGCCTTTTGTGCCAGTTAGCCAAGTTATGAATGCAAAGATAAAGTTCTTGAAGGATATTAAAGGTGTTACTCAGTGATCACATAAATGGTAAGAAAACAAAACAGCCTTATTACTGATATGAAGAAAGTTTTGGTGGTCTGGCTAGCAGACTAAACCAGCCATAACATTCCCTTAAATCAAAGCCTAATCCAGAGCAAGTCCATACATAACTCTCTTTGAGTCTAAGAAGGCTGAATGAGATGAAGAAGCTGCAGAAGAAAAGTTTGAAACTACTAGAGATTGGTTCATGAGGTTTAAGGAAAGAAACCATCTCCATAACATAAAAGTACAGTGACACATCAACTGCCAATGTAGAAGATGCAGCAAGTTATCTGGGAAATCTGGCTAAAATCATTGTTGAAAGTGGCTACACTAAACAAAACGTTTTCAGTGTAGATGAAATAGCTTTCAACTGGAAGGAGATGCCATCTAGAAATTTCATAGCTAGAGAGGAAAGTCAATGCTTGGCTTCAAAGCTTCCAAGGACAGGCTAACTCTCTTGTTGGGGGTTAAGGCAGCAGGCCAATGCTGATTTACCATTCTGAAAATCCTAGAACCCTTAAGAATTATGCTAAATCTACTCTGTCTGTGCTCTATAAATGGAATAACAAGGCCTAGGTGAAAACACACCTGTTTGCACAAAGTTTACTGAATATTTTGAGCCCAATTTGAGAATACTGCTCAGAAAAAAAGATTTCTTTCAAAATGTTACTGCTTGTTGACAATGGCTCCTGATCACACAATATCTGTGACAGAGAGGTACAGAAGATTAAGTGTCTCCACACCTGCTGACACATCTATTCTGCAGCTTGTGCATCAAGGAGTAATTTTTACTTTCAAGTCTTATTTGAGAAATATATTTTATAAGGCTGAATCAGCCATAGATAGGATTTCTTTGATGGATCTTGGCAAAGAAAATTGAATACCTTCTGGAAATAATTCACAATTTTAGATGCCATTAATAACATTTTTGATTCGTGGGAGGGGGTCAACATATCAACTTTAACAGTAGTTTGGAATGAAATGATTTCAGCCCTCATGGGCAAATTTAGGGGATTCAAGACTTAGGTTGAGAGAGTCACTGCAGATATGTTGGAAATGGAAGAGAATTAGAAACATTAGAAATGGAGCCTGAAGATGTGACTGCATTGCTGCAATCTGCTGATAAAGCTTGAACACATGAAAATATCCTTCTTATGGATGAGCAAAGAAAGTGGTTTCTTGAGATAGAATCTACTCCTAATGAAGATGCTTTGAACATTGTTGAAATGACAACAAAGGATTTAAAATATTAGATAAACTTAGTTGATAATGTAGTGGCAAGGTTTGAGAGGATTGACTTTAAATTTGAAAAAAATTCTACTCTGGGTAAAATGCTACCAAGCAGCATTGCATGCTACAGAGAAATCTTTCATGAAAAGAAGAGCCAATTGTTGCAGCAAAGTTCATTGTTATCTTATTTTAGGAAAGTGCCACAGCCACCTGACCTTCAGCAACCATTACCCTGATAAGTCAGCAAGATTAACATCAAAATAAGACCCTTCCCCACAAAAAAGATTATAACTCACTGAAGCCTCAGATGATCCTCAGCACTTTTTTTGGCAATAAAATATTTTTAAATTAAGGTATGTACGTTGTTTCAGAGATAATGCTATTATACAATTAACAGACTCAAGTATAATATAAACATAACTTTTATATGAATTGAGAAATTTAAAAAAATGTGTGACTCACTTTAATGTGATTATTACCTTATTAAAGTGGTCTGGATTCAAATCCACCATAAAGGCAAAGTATGTCTGTAATATTTGATTTTGACCCTCTACTGCTGAGCACAGCAATTGGTTCAGGATATAATCATTTGGCTCAATTGGAGACAATGGGCTAAAATTAAAATTTTTTCCTTTGACTTTGTTGAAAATAAATTCTTTCTATTTTCCGAAGGACCTGGTCCAGGAATATTATAATTATTATAGCCAATTATAGTTTTCTTGATACCAGTAGGGAAAGATCTATGTGAGAAATGAACTAGCTCAAGAGAGGCCAATGTGTGAAATAAAACAACATTTTCTAATTTTGTTTTGCTTTGGATTTTTAAAAAATATATATATATATATAAACACATAATTATATATATGTTTGTGGGGTATAGTGTGGTATTTTGGTAGATAGATGTGCACAATGTGTAATAATCAAATGAGGGTAACAATTAGCATATCCATCACTTCCAACCTTCATCCTTTTTTTGTGTTGGCAATATTCAAAATCCTTTCTTCTATATATTTTAAAAAAATACAATAACATTGTTTACCTAGTTACCTTACGGTATTATACAACACTAGACCTTATTCCTCCTACCTAGCTGCAGTTTTGTATTCATTCACCGACTTCCCTCTGCCACACCCTCTCCCTTAGCTTGTTCAGCCTATAGTGACCACTAGTCTACGCTCTACTACCACAAGATCAACTATTTTAGTTTCCACATATGAGAACATGTGGCATTTATCTTTCTGTGCCTGGTTTATTTCACTTAACATAAAAACTTTCAGTTCTAACCATGTTGCTGCAAAAGAAATGATTTCATCCTTTAATATGGACGGATAGTATTTCATTGTATGTGTACATATACCACATTTTCTATATCGATTCATCTGTTTATGGACACTTAGGTTGATTTCATATCTTGGCTACTGTGCTGCAATAAACATAGGAATGTAGATATTTAAGGAACAGAAATCGGATTTTGAAGTGATATCTAAAATAGCCTTCTTGACATAATTTAATTCCTGGGTCAAGTTGTACCTGAAATAATGTCCGTAGTTTTAGGTTTTTTGTACCAATTAATTCCCCTCTTATTTAAGCCAGTTTGTGTCAGATTATGTGGGGCAATGTGTGGTCAGATTTTTCAGGAATTTTAACATGAGAAGGTGAATTAATTGAAAAGATTATAAAAATTAATCTGCTTTGGTAGAAATGTCAATCAACTGTAACATTTGGGTCAAAGTAAGGTAAGTGAGAGAATAGTGTCTTGGAAATACTGTATAAGGGTAAAAGTAACTTTGCTAAACCACATATTTTACTCTCTTGACCAAAATTATTTGACAACACTGGTAAGCAGAATAATGATCCCCCAATGATGTCCACACCCTAAACCTTGAAACCTGTTAATATATCACATTATGGAAAACATTACTTTGATTACATAATAGAAATTGAGGTAGGGAGAGTATACTTTGTTATCCAGGTGGGCTCAATCTAACCCTATGGGTCTCCAAATGTGAAGAAGCTTTTCTGATTATAGTCAAAGAGAAAGATGACTATGGAATAATGGTCAGAGTGATTCAACACTACTGATTTGAAGATAGATGAAGGAGACCACAAGCCAAGAAATATAAGTGACCTCTAGAAGCTGGACAGATTCCTCCCTAAATTATCAAGAGAAGAACACAACCCTGCCAATACCTTGATTGTGGCCAGGTGAGATCCATGTTGGACATCTAAGCTTCAGAACTATAATACAATAAACCTGTGTTGTTTTATGCAACTAAGTTTGTGATAATTTGTTACAGTTCCATTATAAAACTAAAACAATGACCCTCTAACATGTTCAGTGTGAAGTCTAGATACTTGACTTAGCAACATGCTTCATGCTTCAGAACCTACCTGTTTACCCATAGAAATATCTGACCCACATAAACAAATTATGCTCGTTCAAGATTCTGTCTCCTTGCATATATCCAAAATGAGTCTTTCCCCTCCACTTACCTTCATCCAAATGCTCGAAACCAAGCTCATGAATCATTTTCTCATAAGTTTTCTGGTATATTTTGGATATCTACCCATAAACTCCCATTTTTCCCTAAGCTTATCTTAGCACACTATGTAGTAATCATTTTTTAAATATCTGAATTCCCCACTAGACTTCTAAAGATATTTATGTTTGTTTATTAATATTAAATGCAGCAGCTTTCCTGGGTCATATGCTCAATCTTTTGTTGAATGAATCATTTGTTGAAGGAATCTTGAATGAGAACAAGAATAGATCAGTGCTCTATGTCAGGGATCCCCAAGACCACTCTAGATTTAATGACTCACTAGAAAAACTCATAGGACTCAGCACATAGTTGCATCCATGGCTATAATTTATTACAACAAAAGGATACAAAGCACAATCAGCAAATGGAAAAGGAGCATGGTGTGATTCCAGAGAAAAACAGGCACAAATTTTCAAGAGTCTTCTCCCAGTGGAATCACAATAGGATGCATTTAAATCCCTTGGCAATGAGCTGTGACAACACCTGAGAAATGTTATCAATCAGGGAAGCCCATTAGAGACTCAGTATCCAGCGAATTTTACTGGAAGCTGATTGTGTGGTCACACCATGCCTGGCACATAACCCAATTTCCAGACTCCCTGGAAGAAAGAAGTTGTTCAGCAGCAACTACATTGTTTCCACAGACAGTGTAGGCAGGGTTAGGCACACATACCAGTCAATGGTAGGAAACTTCTTAAAATCCAAATTCTCAGATGCCAGCCAAGGATATTGCTTCAGGCTTGCCATATTATCTCTTTCTTCACAAGGTCATAAGTTTTATCTAGAGGCAGAACTTCTGTCCAAACTTATCACCCTGGTTATAAGCAGCCTTATTTGAATTGAGAAAATACTCCCCCACTGCAGACACTAACCAATGCAGAAACTCATTTATAAATAGGATTAGATAACCATGAATCATGAAGTTTGAAGAAAAAAAACACAAATATAACAATAGAACAACTAATCCCTGAAGAAATACAATCACTAAAAGGGAATATTATGATTATTTTAACTGTTTTAAAACTTAGTCTTTTAAATATGTAATGTATTTTGCATTTTTTTACTGAATACATGCTATTAATGCCAAGAGCAATATTATATTTTTGTGGACAATAGAAAAAAGATTATGAATTGGAAGCAGGATAGTAGCCTTGTTAGGTAGGCTATTGTCTTTTCCCACCTTCCCAATATTCTCCTTTAGCCCATCAAGTACAAACTTTGGAGAGAAACTTCAAAAGTTAATCCCATATTTTAGATGAGATACTCTAACTTGCTATGAAAATTAATCTAAATCCAAGAACCAGAAGGGCATGATGCAGAGAAGTAAAAGGTAAATAATCATTGGTTATAGTTTAGGGATAGTGGAGAAAAGAAGCAACCAGGTGATTAGATTTGAGAGTCCTCATTATCCCGGTAAGAGTTTCGGAAGGAAACTCGGAGGGCAAATGGGCTATTGCCTATGTCCCATGCTACTTCTCTGATCAGCTATCAGTCTGCTTTGCCATCTGCCTATATATTCTACTCTTACCTACAATAAGCCAGGTTGTAAATGCACAGGCAGATAGTTAGGCAAGTAGGAATCCTTACATTTAGCTTTAATGACTAGTTGCATGTGTGTGTATATTTGTGTGTGTATGTATGTAGACAGTATTTATAATTAAATGGCAGGCTTGCTGGGGAGTTTTCCAAATGTTGTCAAGTGGTTGAGGTGGCTCTCTAAGGAGTTATGTAGAATGTACTGATAAAAACACATTGACAAACTCAAAAAGGTAAAATTTAGAAAGATCTTCCAGAGTGGGATCTTGGGCCTGATCAAACTGATAGCAACCAAAAACACTTATAGAAGAGGTGAGATTTATTTGTGAATAGCAACAAAGCAAATAGCATCAACATGGAAGGAATTTCCCCAGCAACCAGAGAAGACAAGGATTATTCTATACAAGGCTCCAGACATTTTCCCACTACTGCAATAGCATGGCTCCACTTTAGGGAGAGAAGTACAAGGAGTGATAAATCGTCTACAGCAGGAGTCCTCAAACTTTTTTTTAAATGGCCAGATAGAAAATATTTCAGGCATACAGTCCCTAAAGTCTATGTGAAAAATATTAATACTTGTCTGCCATTCAACATTGCCATTATATCCAAAAAGTAACCACATGTATAAATTAATGAGTATTGTTGTGCTCTAATGAAACTTTATCTACAAAATCAGGAGGCTGGTCATGGGAAGTAGTTTGTCAAACCCTGACATAAAAGATGAAGTAAAGACATCATTCAATTAAAGACATTTAACCAACATTAAACTGGATAGGACAATTTAATTCCCCCAACCTTGTATGCCTCAAGTAGCTAGTAATTAGTGGTGCAAGAATAAGACTAGAAACAGTAGAAAACACATGAAAAACTTGATGTGCACTATGAGTTAACTTTTTTGGTGGTGTTATAGAAGTGTAATTAATTTTCTCAGTAAAAGAAAGATTATAAGGTATATGAGGAAATATTTTTTAAAGTACATATTGCTGTGTAAAATAGGGAATAGCTATACTTGGAACTGAAAAAAAGTAAAAAAAATTGCTGAACTCGTTCAAAATGTTATTAAAAGTTTTACTACACAATGGCATAAGAAGATTACTGAAATAATAATAGAAATTTTCTCAATAATGAACTGAACATTATCATGTTTAGAATTCAACTAATATGTCTTTAAGTTCAAGCCCAAGGTTTTTGGGACACCATGCAAAAAGATTAATAGCATGAAAAACTAACAGAGCTAGGAGACAAACTCAATGTTTCAGTATCTGTCAAACACATGTAACATAGGTAGATAACAGAACATGAATGGAAGAAAATATTCAATTGAATAACAGAAAAAAATTCCCTGAAGAGAATTTTGCTTTACTTTTTATTCTTAACAACTCATATCTAATATACTGTATTACTAAGATATTTGTTCCAATAATCATGAAAAAAGTCTCAGTGGCTTAGAAAAATAAGCACTTGTTTTTTATCTTTCTCTGTACTCTGTACATCTAGTAAGGTGTCTCTGTTTTGGAATGAGAGCTCAGGTCATCTCTGTTCCATAAATCTCTCTTTTCAGGATCAATAGATACCCAAGACATTCTGTTATGATGATTCAAAGAAAAGGAATAATGGTGAGTAAAAACATACCATGCTTCTTAAGACCTTACTTTGGAACTACATGCTGACTTCAGTCTACATTCTAGTGACAAGAAAGTCACTTAGCAAGTCCAACATCAATAGCACAGAGAAGTGTAGTATGCCCACAGTGAAAGGCACTGCAAAATCACATGACAAAGAGCATGGATGTATAATTTTATTACAAGGAGAGAGTACAGATTTGGAGAAAATAATGCAATCTACCACACTTGCAATATGTCAATATGTTTTGTCTTTTTAAATATTTATATACATATAGGATATAACTTCTTAAAATTAGTATACATTTATGGGGTACAAGCATAATTTTGTTATATGCATAGATTGCATAACATTGAAGTAAGGGCTATTAGGGTGTCCATTACTGGAATAATGCATATGTACACATTAAGTAATTTCTCATTATCTTCCCTCTCCCAGTCTCTCACTCCTCCAAGTTTCCATTGTCTATCATTCCACACTTTGCATCTATGTGTACACATTATGTAGCCCCCACCTATAAGTGAGAATGTTGTATCTGTCTTTATGTGTCTGATTTGTTTCACTTAAGATAATGGCCACAAGTTCCATCTATGTTTCTGCAAAAGATAAGATTTCGTTCCTTTTTATGAATAAATAGTATTCCACTGTATATATGCACCTCATTTTCTTTATGTAATCATTCATTGATAGATACATGTTGATTCCATGCCTTTGCTATTGTGAATATTGCTACAATAAACCTACAAGTGCAGATATCTTTTTGAAATAATGATTTATTTTCCTTTGGGTAGATACTCAGTAGTGGGATTGCTAGAAAGAATGGTAGATCTACTTTTAGTTCTTTGAGAAATCTTGATAGTGTTTTCCATAGATGTTGTTCTACTTTAATTTCCAACAACAGTGTATGAGCATTCCCTTTTCTCTGTGTCCTTGCCAACATCTGGTATTTTTCAACTTTTTAATAATAGCCATTCATACTAGTGTAAGATGATATCTCATTGCAGTTTTAATTTACATGCTTCAGGTGATTAGTGAGGTTGAGAATTTTTTTAAATACCTATTGGCCATTTGTATGTCTTCTTTCGAAAAATGCCTATTTATGTCCTTTCCCCACTTTTTAATGGTATTTTGGATTTTGTTGTTGTTGTTATTGTTGAGTTGTTTGGATCTCTTGTAAATTCTGAATATTATTCTCCTGTAGAATGCATAGTTTGAAAATATTCTCTCCCATTCTGCAAGTTATATGTTCATTCTGTTAATTACTTCTTTTGTTGTCCAAGGCTTTTCAGTTTGATATAGTGTCATTTTTCTATTTTTGTTTTTGCTGCCTGTGCTTTTAGATTTTAGTCATGAATTCTTTTCCTAGAAAAAAAAAAAACTAGGAGAGTTTTCCCTAGCTTTTCTAGTATTCTTTGTAGTTTTAAGTCTTACATTTGGGTCATTAATCCATCTTGAGTTGATCTTTTATATGGTGAGGTATAAGGGTCCAGTTTTATTCTTCTCCATATGGCAATCTAATTTTCCCAGCATGATTTATTAAAAAGAGTATCCTTTCCACCGTGTATGTTCTTGTCCACTTTGTGAAAGACCAGTTGGCTATAAATATGTGGCTTTATTTCTGGGTTATCTATTCTGTTTCTTTGATCTACTTTTATACAAGTACCATGCTGTTATGGTTTCTATAGCCTTGTGATATATTTTAAAGTCAAGTAATGTCATGTCTTCAGCTTTGTTCATTTTGTTTAGAATTGCTTTGGCTATTCAGGCTCTTTTTTGGTTATATATAAATATTAGAGTTTATTTTTAATTCTGCAAAAAATGATGTTGGTATTTTGAAAGGAATTGGATTGAATCTATAGATTGCCTTGGGCAGTATAGTCATTTTAACAATACTGATTCTTACAATTTGTTTGTTTTATCTAATATTTCTTTCATCAGTATTTTGTTATTTTCCTTGTACAGATCTTTCACCTTCTTGGTTAAATGTATTCCTAGATATTTTATTTTATTTTTATAGCTATTACAAATGGGATTGTATTCTTGACTAGGTTCTCAGCTTGATTATTATTGGTGTATAGAAATGCTACTAATTACCATATGGTGATTTTGTAACTTGAGATTTTAATCCATTCATTTATCAAATCTAGAAGTCTTTTGGAAAACTCTTTAGGGTTTTTAAGCTTAAGATGATATCATCAGCAAACAGATAATTTGACTCCCTCTTTTACATTTGAATACCCTTTATTTCTTTCTCTTGCCTGATTGCTCTGGTTAAGACTTCAAGTACTATGTTGAATAGAAGTGGTAAAAGTGGACATCCTTGCCTTTTTCCAATTCTTAGGGGCAATACTTTCCATATTTTTGTTCAGTATGATTTTGGCTATGGGTTTTTCATATATTGCTTTTATTATTTTAAGATATGCTCTTTCTATGCCTAGTTTGTTGAGAGCTTTTATCATGAAGTGATGCTGATTTTTATTGAATGTTTTTTTTCTGCATCTATTGAGATGATCATATAGGTTTTGTTTCTAATTCTGTTTATGTGGTGAATCACACTTTTTTACTTTCAAATGTTGAAACATCCTTTGAGGAAGTGTTTCAGGAGGACTACTATTCTTTTTAGGTTTGGTAGAATTTGGCTGTGAATCCATCTGATCATGGGCTACTATTTGTTAGAGAATTTTTATTACTGATTCAATCTCACTATGTGTTATTAGTCTGTTCAGGTTGTCTAATTCTTCCTGGTTCATACTTGGAAGGTTGTATGTTCCCAGGAATTTATCTATTTCCTCTAGGTTTTCTAGTTTGTGAGTGTATATTTGTTCATAATTGTCTCTAATGATCTCTTGTATTTCTGTGACATCAGTTGTAAGATCTCATTTTTCATTTCTGATTTTCTTCATTAGGGTATTCTCTCTTCTGTTTTTAGTTAGTCTAGCTATTGGTTTATGAATTTTATCATTTTGAAGAACTGAATTTTTATTTCACTGAACCTTTTTATATAGGTCTCTAGTTCATTTTTATCATTTACTTTCCTCTGCTAAATTTGGATTGAATTTTTTCTTGTTTTCTAGTTCAGCATGATGTGATGTTTGATTGTTCATTTGTAATCTTTCTATTTTTTTGATGTAGGTGTTTAATACCTTCCTTTTAATTTCTGCTTTTACTGTATCCCACAGATTTAAGTATGTTGTGTTTCCATTATCATTTGTTTCAAAAAATTGACTTCCGGCCGGGCGCAGTGGCTCACGCCTGAAATCCTAGCTCTCTGGGAGGCCGAGACGGGCGGATTGCTCAAGGTCAGGAGTTCGAAACCAGCCTGAGCAAGAGCGAGACCTCATCTCTACTATAAATAGAAAGAAATTAATTGGCCAACTAATATATATATAGAAAAAATTAGCCGGGCATGGTGGCGCATGCCTGTAGTCCCAGCTACTCGGGAGGCTGAGGCAGGAGGATCGCTTGAGCCCAGGAGTTTGAGGTTGCTGTGAGCTAGGCTGACGCCACGGCACTCACTCTAGCCTGGGCAACAAGTGAGACTCTGTCTCAAAAAAAAAAAAAAAAAAATTGACTTCCATCTTGATTTCTTCACTGATCCAAAGATAACTCAGAGGCATGCTATTAAATTTGCATGTACTTGTATACTTTCTGAAGTCATCTTGGTATTGATTTCCAGTTTTATTCCACTGTGGTCTGTAAAGATACTTGATATATATTTTTTAAATTTGTTGAGACGTGTTTTGTGGACAAGATATTGTCTACCCTGGAGAATATTCTGTGTGCTCATGAGAAGAATGTATATTCTTCACTTCTTGGGTACAATGTTCTGTAAATATGTTAGGTTTTTTTAGTCTAAAGTAAAACTTAAGTCCAATTGTTATTTTTTGATTTTTTGTTTTTTTAAGCACGGTCTCTCTCTGTCACCAGGGCTAGAGTACAATAGAGTGATCATAGCTCATTGCAATCTCAAACTCCTGGGCTCAAGCAATGCTCCTGGATCTGCCTCTCAAGTAGCTAGGAATGCACATGAATCCCCCTACATCTGGATAAATTTTTTAATTTTTTTTTTTTTTTTTTGTAGATACAAGATTTAGCTATTGCCCAGACTGGTCTGGAACTTATAACCTCAAGTGACCCTCCCACCTCCACCTACCAAAGTGCTAGGATTCAAGGCCTGAGTGCCACTGTGCTCAGTGTCTTTTTTTGTTTTTATTTTTATTATTTTGTCAAATTTTTGTCTCAACAATGTATCTAGTGCTGTCATTGGGGTGCAGAAGTTTCCAACTATTATTGTATTGTTTCCTATCCTTTTTGTTAGCTCTAATAATATTTGTTTTATGAATTTGAGTTCTCTGGTTTTAGGTGCATGTATTAGAATTGTTGTATCTTCTTCTTGAATTGATTTCTTTATCTTATATGATGAGGTTTTTTTGTCTTTTACTGTTTTTTATTTAAAGTCTCATTTCTCTAAGTACAGCTACTTTTTCTCACTTCTGATTTTCACTTGTATGGAATATCTTTTTTCATGTCTTTATTTCAGTTTATATGTGTCTTTACAGTTAAGCTGAGTTTCCTATAGCCAGCATATAGTTGGATTATTTTTTAATATATTCTGCCAATCTATATCTTTTAAGTAGAATTGCTTCAAAAGATTGCTTGAATATTTAACCCATTTACATTCAAAGTTAATATTGACATTTGAGGTTTTGTTCTTGTCATATTTTAATTATATTCTAGTTGTTTTTTAAATTCTTTTTTTTTTTCTTTTTCTCTGTTTGTCTTTCTGGTTTAGTGAAATCCTGTTGTGTTGCCATTTGATTTCTATCTCATCTTCTTTTGTGTAATAATTTTACAAGACATGTGAGTTTTATACTTTATTGTGATGCCATGATCATGAATATCAAGCTTTCATTTCCATGTTTAGGACTCTTTTGAAAATTTCCTGTAGGTAAAGTCCAGTGTTGACAAATTCTCTCAGTTTGCTTGCTTAGGGAAGATTTGATTTCTCTTTCATATATGAAGCTTAATCTTTCTGGATATAAAATTCTTGTCTGACATTTTTTCTTTCAACACTTTGAAAATGCCATCCTATTATCTTCTGGCCTGTAGGTTTCTGCTAAGAAGTCTGCTGGTAGTCTGATGGGGCTTCCTTTGTAGGTGACTACATGCTTTTCTCTTGCTGGTCTTAAATTCTTTCTTTCACTTTGACTTTAGACAGTCCAATGGAAACTTGCCATAATAAAGTCTTTTTTACAATGTATTTGCATAGGGAATACTAGGTGTCCTGTAGCTGGGTATCTAAATCTCTTGATAGACTTGATATGTTATAACCAATTATTTCCTTAAGTAGATTTTCTAACTTTTTTGATCTTTTATCCCCCTTTGGAATGCCAATAATTTATAAGTTTAGTTGTATGTAGTTGCAAATGTCTCAAAGGCTTTGTTCATTATTTTTAATTCTTCTTTCTTTATTTTTATGAGAATGAATCATTTCAAAAGACTAATCTTCATGTTCTGATATTCTTTCTTCTGTTTGGTCTAATCTATTGTCAAGGTTTTCAAATGTATTTTGTAATTCTTTCAATGAAGTTTTCAGTTTCATAATTTCTGGAGATTTTGCTGTTGTTTTTGTTGTTAAGGTATCTATCTTTTTTGGTAAATTTCTCATTCATATCTTGAATTGATTTTCTTTTATATTTGTATTCACCTTCAGATTTCTTTTGCATCTCATTGAACTTTAAAATCAATATTTTCCATTCTTTATCTGGCATTTTGAGGATTTCTTTTTGGTTAGGATCTATTGCTAGAGAATTATTTTATTCCTTGGAGGGCGTCATAATATCTTTCTTTTTCATGCTTCTCATATCTTTACATTGATTTTTGAGCTTCTAGAGCAACAATCACTTATTCTTATTTTTGAATTTACTTTCTTTGGGGGTCAGCATATTTTTCTTGAAGATTTGACTATGATGTTCATTTGGTAGGGCCATTTGGCTTTGCTTCTGGGTGCATACATTTGCAAAAACTCTGCATGATTTCCTTGTCTACAGATACTCTTATTGTTACATGTAGATTCCTCTGTGTATTAAGTGGCATTTATTTATTGGTAGAGACCATGGTGAAGTTGTTCTGGGGATGGAATTCCTGATGGGTCCTTCTTTAGGTTTTGGTAGTAGCAGTGGTGGGCTAAGTATATCTACCCTTGTGATCAGGAACAGTGTACACTAGCAGCTGAGTTAGCAGTTTCAAGCAGGCTGATTCTTGGGCCTACAAGAAAAGTTGATTTTTGCAGTGGTATACTGGGCAGTTGAGTGCTCACACATCCTTCTTGACTGCCAGGATAGTATGGGTGATGGGTTTAGCAGTGGTCATGAGAAGCTCTTCTTGTACCTGAGTGATGTGCTGTCAGGTAAGGAGCTGTTGTGATGCTAGCTGTGTGAACTGGCCTCAAGGCCAGTAGGTGGTGAGCAGGTAAGAGTCAGCTGCGATGGCAGTGGTGGGATTTATTCCAACCTCTGTTCCCTGGGAGATGTGCTGAGGTATCCCATGTGGTGGATCAGGCCATGAAATCCCAGGAGCTGAATCTCATGCTCAATTTTGTAGAGGGGAGCAAAGCTGAGCAGTACCAGAATTGGTAAGCCTTCACTCAAGCCGCCATTGACAAGTGCATGCACTGGCCCCAACATGGGTGGTGGAGAAATCCTCAGGCCACCAGAAAAATGCTTTGATGTGGGGTGATCACCACTCTCTGGAGGTCTCAGAATGAAAAGGAAGGGTGAACCTAGTGGCCACAACCTTGTTTGACCAGAATAGGACTTGCCTTCCTTCCATGCCCTAGTCCTATTGGGCTCTCTCCTTCATCCCTAGTCCTATTGGGCTCCCTACTTCATCCAATTAGTCACCACAGTTTGCTTCTAGTCTGCAAAGCAGTCCCAGTTCATAGGAGATGTTGCCTTGCTTACACCAAGCTTTCATGGCAACCTTTTCCTGCTGTTCAGGTTATGGGGAGGGGAGTTCTGGCTTCAGCACCCATGGCTGGAGCTCACACCACACTTTTTTTTTTTTTAGCTCTGGCTGTAGGAACCTGTGAACCACTCAAATCCAGTTCCCTCAAACTCCAGCTTGAGTCTCTACAACGCCAAAGAGCAACACCACTATTCACTGTCAGGACCATGAACAACTGGCTAAGAGCTAGGATCAAGAATGGTATCCTACTGTAGCTGCCTAGGTTTGAGAGAGTGTATGGAAGTTCCTTCTCACAGTCTCCTGACCACTCCCAAGTTAGATTCAGGAATTGGGAGGGTCAAGGTGCTCTCTGTTGGCCTGGGTTCCATGATTAATTGTTTTACAAAAGATATGCATGTGTGTATACGTGTACCCTCAATTTAATGACTTCATTATAGAATATATTTTTAAAAAACATCATTATATTAAAATCTATACATTATTGGTAAAATAAGCTTAGCATCAAAAAGACCTTATATAATTTCTTAGTGTTTACTAAAAATGACATGAAATGAATTAGACTTTATAAACATTAAAATGTACATCTTTTTTTTTTTTTTTTTTTTTTTTTTTTGCGACAGAGTCTCACTTTGTTGTCCAGGCTAGAGTGAGTGCCGTGGCGTCAGTCTAGCTCACAGCAACCTCAAACTCCTGGGCTTGAGTGATCCTTCTGCCTCAGCCTCCCGAGTAGCTGGGACTACAGGCATGCGCCACCATGCCCGGCTAATTTTTTTATATATATATCAGTTGGCCAATTAATTTCTTTCTATTTATAGTAGAGACGGGGTCTCGCTCTTGCTCAGGCTGGTTTTGAACTCCTGACCTTGAGCAATCCGCCCGCCTCGGCCTCCCAAGAGCTAGGATTACAGGCGTGAGCCACAGCGCCCAGCCAAAATGTACATCTTAAAGGTAAGAAATGATTATATAAATATTCCAATAATAAAGAATGGAAAAACAAACACCACATATACTCATTATTAAGTTGGAACAAATCGAACAACACTTACATATATGGAAATAACGCTCATTGGATATCAAGCAAGTGGGATACGAGAGGAGGGAATGAGTAAATTCACACCTAATGGTTACAATGCACATTATTGGGGTAATGGACACACTTATAACTTTGACTCAAACTGTACAAAATCAATTTATGTAACCAAAATGTTTGTATCTCCATAATACTCTAAAGTAAAAATTAAAAAAAACTGACCTCTACAAAAAAAAAACCAACACAATCTTATGAAGTCTTTATGGGATTTGTAAGTTTTTTCTACTTATTAGGGCAAAAAGAAAATCTCAATAAATTACACACACAAAAAAATTACATTATAGCATTTTCTCTCAAAGCATTATAACTAAAAATCAATATTAATCAATATTAATCACTCTTCATCCAATTCAATCTACATTGACAATTTCCTAAAATCCTGGAGAAAAAAAGCATCAGAGTTGCAAGCTACCAAGAAAAAACTAAGACCACCCAAAAAGTTCAAGGAAATATCACACCACACTCTAAGAAAAACTTTTAGCTAGAATAAAATGCAGCTATTAAAAATAAAAACTGGAAATATAAAGATAACCTAAGGTATGAAACTATTAGATTATAGAGGAAAATGTTGGAAACACTCTCCTAGACATTGGCTTAGGCAAAGAATTTATGAAGAGGACCCCAAAGGCAATCTCAGTAGCAACAAAAAGAAATACATGGGACCTGGTCAAACTAAAAAACTTCTGGTCAGCCAAAGAAACAGTCACGAAAGCAAACATAACCTACAAAATGGGAGAAAATTTTCACATCCTACACATCTGATAAGGGGCTGATAACTAGAATCAACTTAGAACTCATGAAAATCAGCAAGAAAAAATCAAACAACCCTATTCAAAAAGTGGGCAAACGACATGAACAGAAACTTTTCTAAAGAAGACAGAATAATGGCTCACAAACATATGAAAAAATGTTCAACATCTCTCATCATCAGGGAAATGCAAATCAAAACCACAATGAGATATCACTTATTTCCAGTAAGAATGGCCATTATCAAAAAGTCCCAAAGCAATAGATGTTGGCGTGGATGCGGAAACATAGCAACACTCCTACACCGCTGGTAGGACTACAAACTAGTTCAACCTCTGTGGAAAGCAACATGGAGATACCTTAAGGTGATACAAGTGGATCTACCATTTGATCCAGCAATCCCATTACTGGCCATTTACCCAAAAGAATAAAAGTCACTCTATGAAAAAGACACCTGCACTTGAATGTTTATAGCAGCACAATTCACAATTGCAAAGCTGTGGAAACAACCCAAGTGCCCATCAATACATGAGTGTATTAATAAAATGTGGTATATATATATACCATGGAGTACTATTCAGCTTTAAGAAACAATGGTGATGTAGTACCTCTTGTTTTGTATTTTCCTGGATAGAGCTGGAACCCATAGTATTAAGTGAAGTACCCCAAGAATGGAAAAACAAGCACCACATATACTCAGCAGAAAATTGGTATTAACTGATCAGCACCTAAGTGGACACATAGGAATTACATTTATTGGGTATTGGGCAGGTGGGAGGGTGGAGGAGGGAGTGGGTATATACATACATAATGAGTGAGATGTGCACCATCTGGGGGATGGTCACACTTGAAGCTCAGACTTGTGGGGGGAGGAGGGGCAGGGCATTATTTGAAACCTTAAAATTTGTACCCCCATAATATGCTGAAATTTAAAAAAGCAAAAAAAAAAAGATATTGTACAATGCAAGAAAATAAGCTTGATAGAAGTAAACTAAGGAATACAAAAATTATAAAATAACAAATTAACAAAATAGAAAATTTTTTAAAGATTTAAAATTATTTAAACCTTTTAAAATTATTTAAATGTTTTAAAATTATTTTAATCATTTAAACTATCATTAACTGAAAACTGGTTCTTTTAATATGTTAGATGAGAGAAAATTTGACAATTTCAACAATAAAATGAAAAAAATGCTTTAGGAATTGGAACATTGAAAAAGTTTAGATATGAGAAGTTTTGTTATTACATATCAATATGTGCAGAGGGAGCAGGAAACTGGTTGAATTTTATATTTAATTTATGATTTTTTTTCTCTGTTTTGAAAACCTCCAAACTTAGAGGGTCATGATGCTCATGACATTCCTGATAGTTAACTTCAGGCTCCTTATTTTTTTTCTCCTGTTGTGGGATGACCGACAGAAGGGTAAAATTTCAGTACAGAGCAATCAGACTTCTTTTCCTAGGAAATTGATTCTTAAGCTGATAGATACTACAAAGTGTTTTGCCCTGAGGTGCATTGGGAGAGACCCTACAGAAAAGCTCCATGAGCTCCTGTGGGTAAGGTCTCAGGGTTCTATCTGAAAATCATGTTTGTTCACTGCTTCTTTTAGGTTTTCAGTCACTTCAATAACATCCCAATAAAATCCTTTTTTTTCTCCTTTTTCACTCAAGTGAACCAAGGTAAATTGTTGTTGTTAGCCAACAAAAGATCCTGCTGCCAGAGATATGTGAAAGAGATGAGAAATATCAGACTGCAGTGTCAGTTTGGTACGTGTGATATTTCTAAACAACACAAAATAGTAGAATGGCTATTTCGACTCTCAAAAGTTTACCTCATGTAAAGAATAAAATGTAGGCTTTCATGTGCTCCTCCTGAAGGAATTGCTGCTTATAGTCAAGGATTGAGACTGGTAAAAACCATTTCAGAAAATACAACTTCAGCAAAATACACCATTCGTTAAATTCACAAATTCTCTATTTTTCTCTGATGCGTGTTAAAATATTATTGTGGAAAGGATGAGAGATTGAATGATGATATGTCATAGGCTTATAGGATCAGAAACTTACAGAACCCCATCTCTTTTCCATCCTAACTTCTAAAATTATCACTGTGGCCCCACATATCCTAGAATAAATGAACAGTTTTCTTCATTCTTAATTCCTGTTTTCGGTGAACTTTAAGTGGAATTATAATTAAATAGTGTCCTTAGGGTGAAGTGAAATATATCCAGAAGGAAGAAAACGGGTCACATTCAAAAAGGATTTATATGACTTTCATAATTTACATTTTAAAAAATGGGAAATTTTGTGAGTACAGTACTGACAGTTCTTTATCAAAGGGAATATAATTTTGTCTTATTTCATTGTTATAGGTGTGCATACTTCCACATGTATTTATTTTCATGTACACATGCACAAATAAATTCTGTATTTAATATATTGGAAAAGTCAACCATCGTTCTTTCAGTTGGCTGAGTTGGATAATGTAAATCTTATTCAGTCTGACCCATGTTATATGACATTGGAAGATTATAAATAATTTAATATAGAGAAATGACTGCTAATCTGCGGATAGAGATATTTAATTTCTTTGCCATACGTAGTCTTTTCACCCAGCCCAATCTGTGTTGTTTTCCAGGCTCCAAAATCCTCTCTCTCTCTCTGCCCCCTGCTCCCTGTTTTCTCTTCATAGAGCATAGATTGATGAAGAGACTCACAAAAATCTTTGAAACTTGCTTTGTTCCTATTTCCTCTGTGCTAAAAATGATGGTGGAAGAGCCTATGATTCAAATGTGGATTCCTGATCTCAATTGTGATTGGTGGAACCCTTAGTGAGATGACTTTGATTTCTTCAATGAAGTGGATGTAGTCAGCATGATAGTCTTTAGCCTACCAGATAGTCATGAAGGCTCACAAATGGTATGGCATCAGTCAGAGAACTGTTCTGGGGGTTAAATAGAAAGACAGCTAAAGTACTTGATTTGTAACCAAAACAATACAGGACTGACATTTCCATTTGGACTTGATGCACAGCTATAAAAAGTCAAAACCTCTCAAAATTTTCATAATTGATTTTATTTATCAGTCCTGTGGTCTACCTACCATTAATCTTGATATACAGGGTCCTTTTGGGGATGGGTGTTTCTATAAAATGACATATTCCTATTGTTAAAATTTCTTACATTTTCCACAGATGAGAATTTTAAGGAAACCAAAAAAAATCTAGATTGTAAGAGAATTTGCTTGACTTCAAGCTAACTAAATTGCTAGAAATTCAGAATTAATTAGAGTGGAAATTGGTAGAGTAAAACCTTTTAACCCTTGGTCCCTAATCTTTGATCATTTGTTCAGTTTCTAAAAATATAACAAAAATATATATTCTAACAATGGCTCCTTAGTCTATAAAAATATTATGATATAAGCAGAAAGCTGGAAGTTGATGGTGCCCATCTCAGCCAAATCATTGTCATCATTAATGTCATCATCACATCATCGTTCTTGAGGAAATATAAAAGATTATTCTAATCATCAGAGGCTTCAAAGTTACATGTACAATAATCTCTATCACATTCCAATTCAATTCTACAGTTTGGTTAGTAAAAATGTTGAATATTCTTATAGAGTAATCTAGGATGTTCTAGGATATTGACTCAAATTTGACTATCCTTATAATTATAACTGATAAAATGATGTATTAGACAAAATAATGGTTCTTCAAAGTTGTCCTTGCTCCAAACCCCAGAATTTGTGGATATATTACTTTATATGGCAAAAAGAATTTTGCAAATGTAATTAAGTTTAATAACCTTGATGTGGGAAGAATAGCCTGGATTTCCAGGTGGGCCCAATATAACACATGACTTCTTAAAAAGCAGAGACTTTTCCCAGGTGTGGTAATAAAAGAGAATAAAAGACGGAAGCAGCGTCAGAGAAACACTATGCTGCTCACTTTGTAAATGTGAAAGGGAACTATGAAGGTGGAACCTAGAAGGTAGAAAAGATAAGGAAGTAGATTCTCCTCTACAGATTCTCTCTAGATCCACTAAATATATATATATATATATATATATATATATATATATATATATATATATATAGCCCTGTTGACACCTTGATTTTAGCCCTGTGTTTTTGGAAAATCTCAGGATGGTATAGAAAACCACCTTCCAAAATGAGATAGTGCCAAGAGACCAAAGAATGACACAGACAAGTCCAGCTTGGAGAGTTAAATGAGTTTATTAGAGGTTACATACACAAAGCTTTCACTCCTGGGCAGCACAAGACTTCTCCAGGAAACAAAATCTTTGCTACCTGCTGGTTGTGGTGCCATACATTTCTTTTTCAGCAAATGATGTGGAGTCTTTTCCAATGTCATTGTATGTACACTGGCTAAACATATTAGGCATGTGAAATATATCTACCATATATCTTTATATGATGTATATTATGTTAACGATATTATAATTTCCCTTTAAGTGGGGATTTCAATAGTAAAATGAGCTAAAGTGTACAATGGGACAGCAAAAGTAGTTAAAAGCAGGCTCAATTGGTTTAGGAGTAGGTTCTTATGTGTGCCCTCAGGGTCTTGTGGTTTTCCTTGGTAGTTTCTGTGTTTCTCTTAAGCCACTGTTTTTCCATTAGCCCTTAGGTGTCAACTTTCTCCTGTGGGGAACCTCTTTCTTTTCCCCCACCCAGTGTGACTCATTTTGAACTTCTGACCTGCAGAACTGTAAGATAATAAATGTGTGTGGTTTTAAGTGACTAAGTTTGTTGTAATTTGTTACAGGTGCAAATAGGAAAATGGCGTATATGGCTTATATCAACCTAGCCTCTGATATCTGAGGTGCAGCTTCAGATAACATATTCCATAAGGCAAGCACAAGTTACAAGAATTCATTTGATTTTCTTGTAGAAAAGGAAGAACAGATTTTACTCTACTGCCTCTGTGATATATTAGTCCTTACATTTCATGTCCCGATGTAGTTTTTAGGATCCACAACTCCCTCCCTAGCCCACAGGACATCATCCTGGTCTACCATCTGATGCTATCATGCTCACAGGACCTAGAGAGCTATAAGGAACAAATATCTTATATTTTTTAACACCTATGTGTGTAAGAGGATGAGAAAGATGTCCTGTGAAAAAGGAGCTGCTACCTCAATAAAATTATTGGCAGAACAGTGACACAGTAACATAGGGTATATACATGGGGCCTATCAATTCTCCTAAGGAAGAGCTTTAATGCTGAGGACTTTGAAGGCAGGCTATCACATATTTTCTGATGAAAATCACTTTTTTAATAATGCTCATATCTCCACTTTAAATACAATTCAATATAAGAGGAAGACCTTGCACCATTCCATGTTTTTAAGTGACAGTTTGAAATTGTGGTCTTGTTATTTGGTAAATCCTACAAAATGTAAACAGTGCCAGATTGCAGAGTTGGAAAAATCTCTCTAGGAGAATTGTAAAAGAGAAACCAAAGAGTTTTGATTGAAGTCATGTATACATCTGCAAGGATCTCTTCTACTATTGAAAACAGCTGTGGAGTTGTCGTGGGACCTTAGTTGAAACTGAATATCCAACCATTTGAAAATCATGCGACCATGTGCTTTAAGCTGCTCATCCCAAAATAATGCTATCTAAGCAACATTGTTGTAATGTCAGGTAAGTCCTGTAACACTCGATCAAATGTTATTAAAAGGACATGGTGGTGTACAAGGTCTGAAGGTACTAATGCATTTCATGTGTATAAGTTTACTATCTGATATGCCTACCCCTGCAAGGTGGTTACTTCATGGTGAACTCACATCAGTGGCTCAATATCCATTTGTAAAGATGATAAAATTAAGAAGTCTTTTTAATGATGGTTGGGTGAGCATATTGTTCTTGATTAGTTTGCTTTCTCTTGTAGTCATGATCTCACAGATTGATTAGATGTCACTCTAAGATGTGGTATATGATCTGAACTGATGACATGTGTTTGGTACTTTCCTTCCCAACATCAGTGCCTGAATCAGCACTCAATTTCAAGCAGTAATATACTGCAGCTATTTTAAGGATGACAATGATTACAAGTTAACAAGCAATTTACAAAGTAATTGAAGATCTAGAGAAACTAGGTCCTTCCAGGAACTCCCAGATACACACTACACACAGAACTGAAAAGTCAGTAGCTGCCACCATAGACCCGCATGCCCCTGCTCTCACTCTTAACAACAAAATTGATTTTATGTGTCCTGAATATTTTTTAAGTAATTAACTTCCATATGGTGGTATTTCAAAAGGAAACACAGACTTGGAAATTTAATGTTATTATTTTTATTCTGTGTTTGAAGAGTAGAATTTACACAATGGTGAACTGTTAAAGTGTAGAAGTCAAATGTTCAGATCTTGATTTCTAAATACCATTCTCTAATAAAAGTAACCACAGCTCCTTGAAGAAATAACTGGTTTGAAGGCTGGAGTAGGAAAATATGAGAGGGCTTGAAGAATCTTGTAGCATCAGGAAAAAAGGAAGTACCCAGAAAAAGAATGGGGGCAAACAGACATTGCATGAAGAAACATTCAATGGCCCAAACTACTGGGAATATTTGAGAAACAATTCAAATAATTTAACATTGGATTATAACCTAGAATGTAAATATATATATATATATATATATATATATATATATACACACACACACACACACACACACACACACACACATGAATCCATAATGATATGGGTTGAATAAATAATGGAGAGAAGGGAAAGCTCTTTCTTACAGAAAAATTTAAAATATTATATGTAGATAATTCCCCTTTTACAAGGTGAAGTTTATTCCCCTCCCTTTGAATGTAGATTGAACTTAGTGACTTGCTTCCAGAGAATATAGTATGGAAAGAAAAAATAGTAACTTTACAGGGAGAAAGCTGGTGTATACTACCTTAACCAAGTGAGGCAAGCATCATCAGTAATGAGTCATATATTAATATGAGATATAATGAGAGAAATATCAGAATTTGGAGACATTTTACAAAATGCCCAACCTCTATTCTTAAAAACTGTTAAAGTTATGAGATATAACTAAAGATTGAATAGTCTTGACAAGCAAGAGGAAACTGCAGAGAAACAATGCCTAAATGAAATGTGGTACCCTGAATCCGATCAAGGAACAGTAAAAAAACGTTAGTGTAAATCTGGTTGAATCTTAAGTACATATTTTCATTGATAGTGATAAGCTAATAATATCTTTGTTTTGACAAATGTTCCATGGTTAATATATATGTGTATTACATATACATATTATATATTAACCTATAATGTTATAGCTTAACATTAGGAGAAACTGGTTTCAGGCTATACAGTAACTTTTTATATCTTTTCAAGTTTTTTACAAAACTAAAATCATTCAAAAGCAAATCATTTAAAAAGATGAAGAAGGTCTTCCAATATTTTGAGCTGCCAGCATTTCTTGAATATCAATTATAGGTTAATCTAGAGAGAAAAAAAATTCTGAAACAAGTTGAGTCATTTCCTAGGAATTTGAAATTTGAAAAAAAACAATTACAGAGACAGAAAATTATTTGACTGGAATCAGATTATGGCAATGTTCTCCAGTGATTGAAGTTCCCCAAATTTCCCTTGCGTCTGCCCTTCAAGAAGTTTGAATATTATCATCCTAATTCAAACATGTGCACAAATATTTCTCTAATTTGCTCATTCACAGTTTAAGAAAGCCTAATTTCATTCATACTGATCAAAAAGTACTATAATTGATATATATTAATAAGTGATACTTGCATGTAATTTTGCCTTTGTGTCTGCATATGTGTGTGCACTATATGTATGGTCTTATTTTCATAGTAGGATATAAACACTTAAAGAAAAAAATAGAATGCTTTTCTTTTTTCTATGCCTTGGAAAAAGGCATAGAAAAAAAGAATTTTTTTTATGCCTTGGAAATTCAGGAACATTTGCCTATAATATATTTTTAACCAAATGCCTTTTTGAGCTATAAATATTTGAACACTCTTTCAGTGTATCCTATTTTTCATTTTCTCATTAGATCTTCTAATTATATAATCAATCTGTATATATTTTATTAAAGTAAAAGCATCACAAAGTTTTAAAAGCAAGCAAACCAAATATTAATTTTTATGTGGCACTGTAATTTAGAAGGAAGCATATAAGCACATTAAAAATATACTAGCAAAATAGAATTTTGAAAAGGGCAGCATACAAGTATACAGACATTTAGTTATAAGGGGTAAAGAATCAAAGATAATTCAGTTGGAAATGTGAATGTCCTTTTTTTTTTCTGAGTTTGCATTGTGTCACTGTAAGAGCAGAAATATTTCATGAGTGTTCACAACAGATCGACCTTATTTTTAAAAATTTAACTTATGAAACTTCTCTTAGAGACATTTAAAATCAAGGTTACGTTTTCCAAACATTATGGATCAAGAAACCAAAACTTGACTTTCTTTAAATGGTGACTCACCTAGCTATGACCAAGATTGGAATTCAGGATAACATGTTCTCAGACTTCGATATTTGTGAATTCATCACTTACTACTACCAGGGAATAGCCAGGAGTTCCAAGTGAATATTAAAGCATCTACTAGGCTCTAAAAATTTAAACACATGTTACATGGACACCTCAGGTGACTTTTATTAACCATACAAACACACTAGCAATCTATCGTAAATTCAATTAATGCAACAATGTCAAGGCAATACTATAATCATCCAGACCTGGTTCAAATATAATTTCAATTATCCTTGGAATTTTTAAATACTTGACTAATGTTATTTATTAAGTATATTTAGCTTAGAATTTTAAAAATAGTTTGCTTTCACTAATCAAACTAAACAAATGGTGGAATAAGCAAGGTATTTTTTATTAAGCTTAAAAATGAATTAAAGTGTGTAATATTTAGCAAATTGCAAAGTCTGTCTGCATAATTTCCCCTCATAATTTATTTTACACTTAAATAGAAATAATAACTTTATATTTATTTAAATAAAATATAATTTCTATATATAGAATTGTAATACATGTTTTTGGCAACCCTGCTTTTCAAAAATTTATAATAGGTGTCTTAATCCATTTGAGCTGCTGTAACAAAATACTATAATCTGGGTAGTTTATAAGCAACAGAAATGTATTTCTCATAGTCTGGATGCAGGGAAATCTAAGGGCAGGTTGCCAGAACATTGGATGTCTTGTCTGGTGAGGGCCTGCTCTTCATAAATGGCATCTTTTAGGTGGCTTCACATGACAGAAGAGGCATATGAGCTCCCTCAGGTCTCCTTTATAAGAATACCTAATCCCATTCACCAGGGCTCTGAACTCAGGACAGAATGTCTTTCCACTTATTTAAATCTTAATGTTTTCTTGTGTCCTCTTTTCTGGTTTTGGTATTAAAATAATACTGGCCTCACAGAATCAATTGGAAAGCTTTTTTTTTTCCTTCTTTTATTATTGAGAAATTATTTTCTTTGTCATTAGAAAAACCACCCCTGCTCTTTTGGTTACCATTTGCATGATACAGCTTTTCTTAGCCTTTTACTTTCAACTTGTTTGACTCTTTGAAGTTTTAGTAGTTTTTCTCCTGTAGCATACAGTTGGATCTTAGTTTTGTTTTGTTTTATTTTTAATTCCAATATGCTAGTCTTTTCCTTGGGATTGAATTGTTTAAGCCATTCATATTTAATATGTTATTGGTACAGTTGGATTTATGTCTACCAGTTTTCTTTGTTCATTCTTTCTTCCTTTATTACTTGATTTTAAACAAATGGGATATTTTCAACTGTCACATTTTAATTCCTTTGATGATTCTTTATGTACCTTTTTTGAGTTATATTCTTAATAGTTGCTTTAGGGCTTAAGCTACATAGCTTATTAGACTCTACTTCAGATTTATACTAACTTATTTCCAGTAAGAGGTAGGAACTTTGTACATATATATTTCCATCTCCCTCTTTGTGATATATAACCCTATATATCATTAGCCAAAAAAATCAATATAATTGTTAATTTATGTAATCTTATATCTTTTAAAGAAGCTGAGAGGAGAAAGAAGGCATGTATAGATAGATAAGCTTTTCTATACTACCTTCTTCATTAACTAGTGCTAACTATCGTAATATTTTCCTGTAAATTAGAGTTAGCATTTAGAGTCATATCCTTAGTCTAGTACAGTTGTTTCCACCTACTTTCTTTGTACTTTTAAAGTCAAATATATTGCATTTCTATATGTTGTAGGCCCAATAATACAAATCTGTATGTATTGTTATATGTGTTTTAAGAAAAAAATCAGTTAGTTAGAAATATGTAATGATCATGTCTTTTTAATTAACTAAATTATGTACCTTTCTCAATGGTTTTTGTTTTCTTCATGAAAATTCAATTTATTGCCTAGTGTCACTTGGTTTTAGCATGAAAGACTTTCTTTAGTATATCTTGAAAAGCAGGTCTGTTATCAACTGATTATTTCAATTTTTTATCTCCATATATCTTTATATTTTACCTTCATTTTAAAAAGATATTTATGCTGAATATGATATTTTTGATTGACAATTTTTATTTTCCTTCAGCACTTGGAATTTGTCATCTTACTATCTTCTGATCTCCAGAGTTTCTGATGAGAAGTGAACTGTTATTCTCTCCTGTATGTGATAAATCATTTTTTTTCTTTCAGGTTTCAAGATTTTCTCTTTATTTTTGGCTTTAAATTTTGACTATATATGTCTGTGTGCCTGTGTGTGCATCTATTTGTGTTTATACTGCTTAGAGTTGTTGAACTTCTTAAATATGTAGACTAATGCTTTTCATCAATTTTGAGAAGTTTGAGCCATGTTTTTCTTGATTATTATTTTTCCGCTCTTTTCTTACTCTTCTCTTTCAAGAAATTCCATTCCATATATGTTGATATGCTTATTGGTGTCACACATTTTTCTGAGACTCTGTTAATCATTTAATCTGTATTGATCCATCTTCAAGTTCACTGATTCAGGTCAAATCTACTGTCATGCCCCTCTAATGACTTTGTTATTTTATTATACTTTTTGATTTGGTTGTTTTTGTAATCTATCTTTTTTATTGATATTTTTTATTTAATGAGACATTGCTATCGTATCTTCTTTTAATGTTTTAAATGTAGCTTTATTTAGTTATTTGAGTATATTTATAATAAATATATTAAATTCTTTTATTATATTATAATATATTTAATATATTAAATTCTTATATTAAATCTTTTATTAATAAATTCTTATTATATTATAATAAATATATTAAATTCTTTTCTTAATAAATTCAACTTCTTGGCCCCCTAATAAAGTAGTTTCTATAGTTTACTTTCTTTTTGTGTATGGGTTTATTTACATGTGTCATAATATTTTTGTGCAAAGTGGGCATTTTAGATAATATAGTGTAACAACCCTGGATACTGCTCCTTACTGGGGCTTAGTGCTGTTATTTGCTTGTTTACTTGTGTATGAACATGCCTGGAGAATTTCAGTGAAGGCTATTCTCTTATCTGTGTGCAGGCTTTGACATCCTGCTCAATTTTTCCCCCATTTTTATTATTAGATTTGACTTCCCATGGATTGCTACTGAGTTACCAATGTTTAGTGGATAGCCACTGAGGAAATATTGAGACTAAGCATTCTTATCAAACAGATTTTAATTAGATATGTATATGGCTTGGAGACTGTTGAAGAGTTTATTAGATTGCCCTGTGTTCAGCTAGTTACCAGTAACGCATGGGTTCTCTCTCCAGTTTCTTCCCAGATGATACAGCCTTGAGCATGGACAAAATTTTATGTAGCAAGAGGAATGTCTATTATTTTAGCTCGTCCACATTTGACTGTCTCCTTTACTTATTCTCTAATTATATCTCTGGCTCATCTGCCTTTACTGGTATGATATCCAGCTGTTAAATTCTACTACTTCCTAGTTGATTTCTTACTGCTTTTACAATTCCTTGGTGCATAAATTGCTCCTCAGTCTAATTCAAAGAAGTAGAATCTCTACGCAGAGGGAGGGCATTGCCAACTTTGAAACTCACTCTGGACCTCTTCTGAGAAGAATCTTTGTGATATGGAGCAGGAGCTTGAAAAAGGGATTATCCCTATGAAGCAGGAACTGTATCTTTGGTAGTTAGGAGGTTGCTGATGCTTTCTGGCTGCCACCACCACTCACTGTAGATCAGAGGCATTGATATTGTAATATGTTGATGTTCACCAACTTATAATATATCTGAAATGAATCTTTTCCTTCCAGAAACTGGAGGAGTTGGTCATTGCCATTCAGAAGAATTTATTTTGTATCACAGAGCTGTGTGGGAATGGGATACTGCACACTTTACTAGTTTCCCTAACTGGATTCTCCCTATATAGCAGGAGTGGGATAGAGACAAACATCATTTGGCTGGTTCTAGCCACTGGGGAGTGAGTCTTCCACAGAAAATGGAAGACTAGAACATTGGTAGAAATGGTTCCTACCAATGTTCATAGCTGCTGAATGTACACAGAATAGCTCTTCTACTGTAGGGTGTAGGGAAATAGGAACTTCCATTTGGCTGTGGAGCCTGTTGAGACATCTCATCTGCAATAGAGAGCTTTGAGGAGATGATACATTTCCTATTTCAAATGACATAGACCCCCATTGTTTCTAATGTATATTATATATTTTGTGAAAAATTATCCTTAATATTGTATAAGCAATTAGTTAATCCACAGAGATTTTAAATGTTTGTCTTCACAAATTTTTGTCAGTTTAATAGATGTCACTTTGAGAGGGATGTTTCTCCAGGTCTCTATGTCATCATTCTGGAAGTGTCTCATTACTCTCCAAAAAGTTCAAAATTCTCTTTTAATTTTCAAGTATATGAATTACTTAATTAAATTATTTATTTTCTTTCCAACATCTTCAAAGCTAAACTTCTTACTGTTGATTAAACATTTTGACTTGAAAATCCAATTGGTACCATAAATAGAATCTACCTAAGACCAAACTTATAATTTGATATTCCTACAGCTGGTTTGTGCCACAACTACTTAATTCTGCCAATGTAGTATTCAAGCAGCCATAGACTATACAAAACTAATGGGTATGCCATGCTTCAATAAAACTTTACTTACAAAGACAGGCAGATGTCATGATTTGACCTACAATTGGGTCCAAGTTTTCCAACCTTTATTTAGAGTAATGGCTATGAGCAAGCTGTAGTAGATAACTATGACTCAGGATAATTATTGTCATAAAGGAAAAATATAAAAGATAAGGAAGATAGTTTGAAAGTAAAATAAAAGTCCCCAGACACCAAAAGAAGCAAATCAATGGTGGGATATATTAATGTTCAAGCATGAGGGAGATCTACAAAATTCTGCTTTTGGATTCTAGACCTAACTTTAAATCAAACCTCTGTTCTTAGACTACATGAGATGAGGCCTACAGTATCCCCTGTTTTATATTTCTAGGATAGAAATTTTTTTATTATGACATGTAGTTGCATAGCCCAAATATTTGCAGTTAAATCAACTGTTTATACCCATCAGTCAGAGACCAGTGGATACATAAATGTGGTCAACAATGTTAGGTTATTACAAGCAACAGCAAGAGAGATCCTACCCCTTGGGAATCTCTAGTATATTTCTAAAAGGGGCCTTAGGAAGTGGGTACTGACAAGGTTTTGGGGAAAGAATTGGTCATGAAATGATCTTATTGGAGACTGTAATAATTTATGAAATAGAGAATTTTTGGAACAGCCACTGACTGATCTTATCGTTAGAACACACAAGTCCATGTAGAGTTAATATAACATATTCTTGGAATATATATGTATCTGATAAACGAATAATATTTTAAGTTTAGTCTGTGATGAGTATCATGGTTTGGTTTGAAACAGTTCATCTGCTTTGTAAGTCATAATGCAGTCCATTTTGGAAAGTTGTGGTTTCTGTTTCATGTCTCAATTCTCCTTGACAGTCTAGCTGCTAGGAGGGTTATTTTTATCAAAGCCAACCAACACAACAGAAGATTAAATAATTGAAGTAAGATGCAATATTTAATGCTTAGAAACAAATATTTTATGTATGCTCGGTGCTGTTTTTTTTTCAGTATTAATGTTTTTATAATCTGTGGAAGTCCTTGTAATTGTATGTTGCCATGATTTAAGATAGAATTAGCCCTGAGCCATATTTATAACTATAAAAATATGTTTTGCTAAATCACTTGCCTATTTCACAAGTCATACAGAATTACATTTTTAAAGAATCCTAGAAATTCATCAAGTAGTTTTCTTGTAATAAGCCATGTCATTTTTAAATATGACTAAATAAATAATATATAATTTATATCAATCTTTTATTTGCTTTGCAATTTAAGTTTATGTCATCTTAGTATGACTTTTTACTAGACAATGCACATTAGCAACTTTTATTTATATATTAGGCATAATAGAACTAGAAACTTTTGTATAATGTGTTCATAATTGCAAGCTCAAAGAGGAAATGTATTACATTTATTCTAGCACAGTGACACCTACTTTATGCTCATTAAATATTGTTAAATATATGATTGCATAATGAGTGAATGGAAGTGGGCATGTGAAGAGAAATTTGAGATGCACTGTTAAGTGACAAAACATAAAGACTAAAAGATAGGAATAATAAAAATGAATTCACTCAATGTTTATTTTTTAACATTCTGTGACTTTTTAAAGTCAGTTAAGGGAATTTTTAAATCATGGTAGTTATAGATCATAACAAGATGCAAATTGAAGCTAAAAAAGACATATCCTGTTGTTTTCAACTGATTTTTCTAGAATTAAAGAGAAAATTATAACTAAAACTTAGAATCATTCATAAAAATGTGAGTAAATATCTGAATAATTAATCCTTTTTTCCTATTGATTCCATTATATTTGTAAGAAAAACGTTCAGGATAAACTAACTTTTAGCCCACACATAGTAGAAATTATCATTAAAAAGCTAATGTTTTCTTTAAAGGAAAATAAGAGATTTTGATTTTCTGAATTCTGGAGACTATGTAATATATTATTCCTACAGTTTCATTAATTTGCTTTACTATTATAAATTGATTCTCTAAGGAAAGACAAGTTATAGTGGAGGCGTATATTCTTTCCTTAAACATAGAATAATTACCTTATATCTTATAATTAACTATTACCACATAAGCAAATATTTCCTTAATTTTATGAGAATACAATAATCAAATTCCATGTTTACTGATGAAATTAAATATTTCCAATAGTTACCTATTGGAAATAATAAAAATATTGATAATTTTCATTTGCTTTACAAATCATTTAACTTTCTTTTGTCAATAGTGTCAATATGGTTGTAACACATCCTAGAAGCAACTTTGTTCCACCTGGATGGAGCATAACCTATTTTCCACCCACACATTACAAAACTCATTAAGAAGCAAAACTCTTGAACATTGGAGCACTTTAACCTCTTGATTATTTTCTCAAGCTCACCACCATATATACATATATTTAATAGAAGCTTAATTTTTCAGTGTAAGTGAATTTAAAAATAGAGTTGTATTACATTTTTTCATATTTTTCTAAATTATGTATCTGTTTGACCACTTAGAGATGCTGCATTGATCAACCACCAGTGTTACTGAGTTTAAGTCCTCACAATAATATGATCTCCCTTCTTAACAGCTTACCCCCAATGCATATTGATTTAGCTTATAATGTATTTCCTCACCCTCATGACACAGTGCATGTATTAATAAATGAGGTTTTACTGTCTGGGTATTTGAGATCACTGACCCTTTTCTCAGGAGAGTAAAGCATATCTTCCAACTCTGCCTACCACTGTGAGAACTAACGGGACTCAAGATATCTTTTTAAACTTCAAACCACAGGAATTTTTATTCTATATCTTTCTGTATCTGCCAACTAGTGGAAAATATTTTTTAAATATTTACCCATCATTATAGAATACATGGCATGATATTATAACTATATTTTCTTTCATAAGCCCTGGCAAACATTATCACAAACTTATACAGAATAAAAATAATAATTAACATCAACTCAACACTATTGTGTGTGAGACATTTATCTCTCTCTCTCTCTCTGTCTCTCTCTCACACACACACACTTTTTGTTCTCATACAACACTATGTAGAAGGTATTCCTATAAGGTACTCCTATAATCTCTAATAATGTCTGAGGAAATTGATGCTTAGAAAGCTTAGGTAACTTGCCCAAAGGTAAATTGCTGATAAAGGTAGAGTCAGTATTTGAACATGGGCATTCTAACACTGTAGAGTATAAATTTAATGCACGATGTTCTCTGCCAAAGGGGCAAGGGGCAAATAATTCTCCCTGGTCTCTGCTTAACCAAGCTAGGAGCCACTGGGCAAGACCAATATCCACCTGGAGGATGGTAGCCCTGAACATCTGTCAAAAGCTATATAATGAGTTTCAATTTTCTTCTTACTGACAGCTTTCATGGTTTCCCTCTCACAGGTCAGCATCTAATATCCTTTGGCTTCTTCCTTAGCATGCTCTTCCTCATATTTAAGATTTCTTTATAAAAAGTGTTTTCAGCACAGTGTATGGATTTTGATATTTATTAACTCATTCAAGACTATTTTTACATCCACAAATCTACCACAGGTGAAATAAGTTACTGCTGTGGCCACAAAACTAGTTCTTCTGTGCCCTGACTTCCCATTTTGTGGCTTTCAATGAGAGTAAACCAGACATCTGGGTTCTTACTCATTTGTTATCATTTGAAGGAACCACATTCAAGTTTCCTCTAATTCTAAATAGTATCTATATTTAAAAAGAAATGTTTGCAAGTTATATTTTAAAAATACAAAAAATATGTTTTATTCCTCATTGAACATAGTGATATCCGACTAAAATTTTAAAGTTTAATTTTTTCCTGCAATGTATGGCTAGTTATCAAGAACAGTAGCCCTTTTCTGATTTTCTCTAAAACTACTGTGCATTATATGTCCAGTTAATACTTCTCTGTTTCTTTGCCAACAGACAAAGAGGTAATGGCAAATGTCTTTTTCAAGAAATAAAATTCAGATATCAGGAAAAGAAGCATCCTATTATAACTGAAATGTTCGGATTATCTTGAGATAGATGAAATTCAATGGGTAATTTCTACTTTCTACTTCATTAAACTGTGGTAGACATAGTCGGGCTTGGATGAAAAAATTGAAAATAATACATTTTCAAAACGATTTTGAATAGGCACAATTTAATGTAAGTTGGATTTATTCCAAGGTCCTGAAATATTTATGTGTTTTTTCTTTATGTTGTCAAGTAGCTTTCTATATATGAATGTTATTTAGACCTATAATCATTGACATTAGGCTAAAAGTCATTATGCAAGTAAGGAAAGTTGAAATCATTTTACTTTATTATTAGTTGAAGTTGATGCACTTTGACTTTCAGATAATATCCTTACTGTGCTCCAATAAGAAAAAGCTTATAAAAGTCTCCAAAGATCTACATAGATGTGACATGCAAAAGAAACAGGGATGATTGGGATGTCACTTATAGAGAGGTTTAGTTACTGGCACATTCTAAAGAGCCTATTGGTAGTATACCATTAAAAGGTGGGCAAGAAGAAAGTAAAAGGAGGAAATAATTGTGTGGAGAAGACTAAAAGAAAAAGACAAGAAATATGGGAGAAGTAATTTCCTATATTCACAGCATCTTTGTTTCTTTTTTTCAGTTTAAGAGGTAAATCCAGTACAAAATTATGCAATAAGAATACTGGTGAGAAGCAAGACCATTGTAATTATAATAATGATTATAATGATTGATTATTTATTAACCATTAAGAAAAAGGCTTAGATTTTAAATCATATGCAATACTATGAGGGTATCCATGCTACCATTTATTCTGCTCAGGTAAAATTAAGCATATTCCATAAAGGTAAATATCTCCAGTTTAACCCATTTTCAGAGAATATTTAATAATGTACTTATTCAATAAAGTCAATTACTACATGTTGTTTTTTCAGGGATGTCAGTATTAAATAAATATAGAGAAAAACCTCTAAGCAAAGGAGTTATTGGGGGATAATACATTAAGAATAGAATTAAGATTCAGAAAACATGCACAGGTCAGAATGTCCAAAGAACAAAGGAAAAGGTTGGAGTGTTATTGGGAAAGAGAAAAGTTACCTAAGTTGTTTTGAAATAAGTTAGTTGGTGCCAGGTGATGTCTTTGAGGAGCTTACAAGCTCTAAACTGGCGAGCAGTGGCAGCTTATTAGGTAAAATTTATAATTTTAAGGAAGCAGCTGTTTCTCGTTGGAGTGGCTTTGGGAGATAGTGCATCAGGCAAGTACCCTTGTGACAGTGGCTAGCTGTCCTCATGTGACCCATGTAGTAAGCTGTGGTTTGGAAAAATTTCTTGTGTTAGTTTCTGTTATTGCACAGATCCTGGGAGAGAATTCTCTCTTCATGACCTTCGCTGGCTCCATTTTGCCATTTTGACACAAGTGACACCATTTTGAATCTGGTAACTTCTACACAGATAAAATAATTATGTATTTACATATTTTGAAGAAATTAAAATTATTGACTTTTTAATAAGTCTGACAGGTTTAAGAAGTAAAAATGTAATTATATGGGAGGCACTGAATAAATGAAGACACTTATACTAAGCCATACTCCTCTGTAAATAAGGACAACTTGTGCAAAATATATAACTTTAACTTATGTGTCAAGAACAACATATTATTATGAAAGGCTGTATATCAAAAATTAATTCATTAATACATTAGTCAATGAACAAAAGAGCAAAACTCTTTCTATTTGACAACATTAAATGAATCATTATAAAAATATCTGAGTGATACTTAAATGTTCTAAGTATTATTTCCTTATTGTAAAAACTTACTTTATATTTTATTTTTTAATATTTGTGACTGCTTTCTTGCTAAAAGATTGTGTGCTCCTTTCATTTGAAACAAGCTTGAAATCGTTTTTATTTTTTAATTTTGAAGGTTTCATGTTCAACCTAACAACTAAAAAGTTTTGGTATAATTACCCAAATAGTTTTGATTGTGTTAAGATCAATTTCAATTTCATACATCTTAACTTTAAAAACTAACACATGGGACTTTGTGTGACATTATTCATAGAACCGACATCTTGAATACTTTTAAAGAGGCTATTTCAGTTTTTTAACTTTCATTTATAATTATTTGCCCTAATATAATGTAAGAATTGTTTTGAACTGTGTAAAACTACCTTTCATATGATTATAAATCATGACATAATGTTAAAGTTCTCTATCTCTTGAGATCTTTGTTTTCCTATCTCACATCCTCATTTCCTAAAGCAAAAACCTGTTCATTTGTGTGTGTTTGTGTTTGTATTATATAAATTATGCCTTTATAGAAAGACAGGTTATTACAGTAACAAGATAAAATTTTATGGGGCATATAAATAGAACTCTGATTAAATCCTGATTCTTCTTTTTAATAGCTTCGTGACCCTGAGCAAGGAACTTGACTTCTCTGATCCTTAATTTCTGCATGTGTAAATGGAGATAATAACACCTACCCCAAAGGGTTGTTTCCAAGGTAAATGATGTGGTATAATTAGAGTATCAAACAGAGAGCACACCGGTAGTGAGCATTTCTTAAATATGGGTTCATTATCTCCGCCCTCCTACTGATATATAGCAAGTTCTTCTAAGATAAAGCAGGAGCTTTGCCAGTGACAAAAAAAAAAAAAAAAAATCAGTGTAGTGACACTTTGGGAACATATTATTCATTCATTTCATATTCATTATTGTACATATGGTAAAAACTTTTTTGACATGCCTTAGAAGTCAAAGTAATGCAATCATACATTTAAATTCCCTAAGTATATTTGTTGCCCTAAGATATTTTGATGTTACTTGACTCAGTATACTAGAATATAACTACAAATTTAAGTATGATAATTTTTCAAGAAGTCTTTAAAATGTGCTCTCTCAAAATACAAAATTCCAAGCCCTGCATGTTATTTCAAAGAATATTATAGATGGTACAACCTTTATACATCTATTTCAAATTATTACTTAATGAAGAAAGTACTTGGGTTTGAATAAGTGAACCAAATATCCAGGAAACACAACTATTCACGTACTATGTAATATGCACTATACCAGATGGTTTGGAACCCTTCAAAATAAGTCAATGACATAGGCATTTTTAACTTTTGTCAAAGTTAAACAAATCTGGACTTAGCTAGGGAGAGATTTTAATTAGAAAGACAGAATATTGTAATAGGGAGAATGCTCCAATTTCCGAAATCTGAGAGTATCTCAAATCAAGCAGAAAAAGGTTTTTCCTTTATAGAGTATAAGAGGGCAGGCAGAATCTTTGCTGGGGAAGCTGGAAATGACCAGTGGGTGATAGGAAAAGGGTGCTGTTGTGGTCAGCTGATTCCCAGGAGAAGCTGATAAAGAGGGCATGCTTCATTGTCTTGTACTTGATCAGGCTCAGGGGTCTATGGGAAAGAGAGAAACCTGATGAAAGTTTGGTGAAGACAGTTATCAGCAGGTAAATGGGAACACTGAGTCACTTTTATTAAGATACTCTGTAAGGACTAAATTTTGACTCATCCACTCACTCATAATTGTATATTGAAGTCCTCTCAATGGAATTGCATTTGCAGATGGGGCCAATAAAGAGATAATTAAAGTTAAATGAGATCCTAAGGGGTGGAGCCATAATCTGTTCTTTAAGAAAAGGGAGAGAGACTAGAGCTCTTTTATTCTCTCAGCATCACAGAGAAAAGGCTGTCTGCAGACCCAGCAAGAAGGCATAGATGCAAGCCAGGAAGACAGCCCTTATGAGGAACAGAAAGGGCTGGGGCCTCAATCCTGAATTTCTAGCCTTCAAAACTATGAGAAAACAAATTTCTGTTTCTTAAGCCACCCAGTGTATGGTATTTTGTTATGACAGCCCTAGCAAACTGAAGTAGATATGAAAAAGTGAAGCTCAAAGAATTTAAAGATATTGTCCCATTTTGTAGTCTAGCATGTGGCAGAATCAGATACCATGCCCAGATCTGTCTGATACCAATGTCCATGACTTGCCATTTTGTCACGTTGCCTTTGCAATCAGCTAATTGCTGAATTATCTAAACCTCATGTTTGGTTTGTGAGTCTGAATCTCACAAAGCTCTTATTACACCACAGCTGCCTTGATATGATATGACAGGAGATTCCCCTCCAGTGAAGTGCTCTGTTAAGAACATTAAGCTGCTAGTCTTTCCAAAGACTGAAAATGCTACTTTGCAATTTCACTCCATTCAGTGGAGACTCTACACTTTTTTATATGGGGGGAGTAAAGGCTTCATTCCTATTGAACTGGGAGTGAAAATGCTAGTGATAATGCTAGTGATATAGTGATATAGTGATATCACTATAGTGATATAGTGCTATAGTGACATAGCATTATCACTAGTAATGCTAGTGATAATGCTAGTGATATAGCAAAGTTACTCATGCAGAGCAAGTATCTGTTTTGATTTAGTCTATTATTTAGGCTGGTTTCAGATGCAGGTAATGAGAATCATTGGGAAACACTAAAAATACCCTCCAGTTACACTATGCTTTGGTGACCTCATGAATTCTCTTCAATTAATTTTTTTTTACATTTTGACCAAGAGAAAAATAATTAAAAAAATATATTAATCATATTCATAGTATTTTTACTTTCCATTTTCCTTTTATCTTATTGGTTAAGATAATATGATTATATAATATGGTTAATATGATAATATGGTTAATATGATCTCCTTTTTTTCTTATAGATACAAGATGTTACTTCATACAATCTCTAATGAATAATAGTAGCATTGAATTAGAGTGTTTGTTTTTTCTGAGCATTATTTATTAATGCACTTGTTACTTTAGAATAAAACGATTTCCTGTAAAAATGAGATTAAACAACATTCAAGTTCAAAATGGGGCATGTTTTATTTAGAAAAATCAGCATTTGCCTAAGACCTATGATTTAGGGTCATATGTACTTTGCCTCCCTTATTCAATGAGCATTTTAATTTGTGGATTTTTCTTAAACAAGAAAAATTAGTCATCAGATAATAGGAGTTTGTTTTTCATATTAAAATGTATATCAAGACAACATATCAGGTAAGAATAGAAAAAATGCAGATAATCAGAATTTTCCATCTAGGACAATGCTTAATAGTTTTGAAATTCCTTTGTCAATCCAATAAAAGTTATTTACCTTTCTCCAGAAAAGGAAATAGATGCTTAACTATATATGGCACTGAATTCATAGGCTCTGGAAGCCCTTAATCTGTACTAAGTTTTATAATTATTTTTTAATCCTGTCATTTAATATTATGTATTCATGTTGGAAGAGATATGAGAGAATTAGATAAAAATTATATATTTGATCATATTTATTATATTTATTTATTATTATTGAATCATATTTATTATTTTGTTAGGGTGAGAGTAAAATACAATGTCATTTGAAATTTAGTGAAATAGTCCACTCCAAAAATTAAAAAAATCAAAAATTCAGAAAAGTATTTTTAATGTTTTCATTTGAGGAAGATGCTTTACAAAATAAAAATAATATTAGGCCTAGAAAAAAAAATATATATATAGTCATGAGTCACTTAATGACCAGGATATATATGTTCTAAGAAATACATCATTAGGCAGTTTTGTTGTTGTATAAATATCTTAGTGTACTTACACAAACCTAGATGATATAGCCTATTGCTCCTAGGCTACAAACCTGTATGACATATTATGGTACTGAATACTGTAGGCAATTATAACACCATAGTAAATATTTGTGTATCAAATATATCTAAACTAAGAAAAGGTACAATGAAAATACAATATCATAATCTTATGGAACCACCACAAATGAACACTATCTGGGCACACTTACAGTTCTGACTCAAGCATTATACAGAAGTGATCCATGTAACCAAAAGCTTTTGTACCTCCATAATATTTTGAAATAATGTATACATATTTGAATCTTAAAAATAGAAATAAAAATATAATTTAACTTGAATCTATAACTTTATCACTAGCTTTCTATTTTCTGTGGGGTCTTGTTTAATACACAGCAAGGTAAATAGAGCCAATAAATAGCACTGAAGAGAAATAATAAGAAGCAAGAGCATAAAAAATATACATAAACACCTACACATGGAGAAAGAGTATGAATACTTCACTGTCCATGACATTATGAGAAATAATTGCTGAGATACTACATATGCCAGTTCCTTCCTTCAAAGAAGTTAAAGCCCAGTGGGACTGGGAAACACAAAGCGTAATAGGAAAACATAAAAAGTAAGTATCCTGAGTGCAATTTTAAATTCATGGTATGTAAAAAGACAACAAAGAGCTTAGCTTAATCAAACAACTTTTAAGTTTTCGGGCTAAAATAAATTGCGTGCCAAAGTTCTGAAAGTGCGTGTCTGGTATAATGTCTTATCCATAGCAGAAGCTTAACTTATTAAATAATGATACATTTTATAACAATTTTCAATCATATTTGGGGAAGCATATCATATATAAGATTTTTTGAGAGACTGACAAAATTCTAAACTAAATAGAAGGATTATCAACATTACTAGAAATGATCAGATTTTCATTAAGAATAACATCCCCAATAGATCACTTTTTCTTTGTGGTTATTAGCACACACATACACACACACACACAGGTACAGACACACACACAGTCTTACTCATTATAATTATCCCCTTTATTCTAATACTAGCTCTCATAGCTTATTATTTTTGAGATCATGAATAACCTAGGAAAGCTGGAAGGAATATCACCAGACCAAATCATAGAAACTTAAATCAAGTAAGTAATAAAATAATTAATATACATTTGAGCAAGATAGCAGATGGGCTCTATACCTAAAGGATGTTGATTCATTCTCAGTCTTAGAAAATAAGCCAATGGATTTTATAATTATCCATTTTCTATTTAATATCTTTATCAAAATTTTAATGTCAATTGTAGCTTTAAACCAATGAAAATTTAGCTAAAATGAATATGCAAGGTACACTTAAGCAACATACAGATGACATAAAACTACCAAATATTTGCTAACATGAGAAAGTAGTTTCAAGTTTTGTGTGTACATCAGCACAATAGACAGAATCTGAAAGTTCATTGAGTGACAAGTTTAAGTACACAATTTTTTATGCAAAATATAAAATATATTTTAAATTATATATTCTAATCTCAGTTCAGGTGCCAGAGGCCAGCATGTTTTAGGATACTACTGGAGGAAGGGTAGTAAAACCTCAAAGTATTTTATTTATTTATTTATTTATTTAACTCCTTACATTTCTTTTGAAATATAGGGCAATATTAGGTACAGAATGGTATTCATTAAATATTAGTTAGACTGAATTAAAATCAAATCTTATATTAACAGATTTATACACTTAGATCAGAAATACAAGTGTCCACTAGTATCCAGAATTAGTAGACATTTGAATTCTGCAGCTAATAATGATGGCAAAACTTAAGTGTTTGCAGAAAGCAATTGCCGGCATTATGATGACTCTGAAAACCAAGTATTTTGAAAAATCCAAGAGAGAAGTAGGTAACTTTAGACTGGACATAGATTTTATGTATGGAGTGGTTAAACATTTTCAAATTATTTTTTCAAAAAATTATCACAAGATTAAATTTATTATGTTTAGTTTTATTAGAACCAAGTCTAATTTCCAACTGTTAAAATTGTCCTAAAGAGAGTTGTCTGACTTTGTAGAGAAGTGATATCACTGAAAAAATTCAAAAGCACATAAAAAATGATTTTCTGTCATTGTAGAGAGGCTATTACATTAGGCTGGAAATTGTGCTAGGTAATCAGAAATATGATTCTCAATCCTGTTATTTTGTAATTATATTATTCTAAATTGTTGAGCAAGTGGAGTACTAAGATTCTTAGGAAAGAGTTTCTTGGAGCTGTTTTGATCTTAACAGCTTTTATATTTATTGACTTCTAATCCTGATATTCTCACCTGCAACATAATTAACCCCTTTAATGCTACCTCTTACCTTTTATTCCCTTTAAGACCCTAATGACTCTGGAAAATTAGGGAAAAAATTTTCACTCATTTTCCCAGGAATATATCATAAAAACCCAAATTATGTCAATGATATAACAATAAAAAATCTACTAATAATGTATGTGAAGCACATTTTAATTTTTTATGTGCCTCTACTTTCTAAAAAAACTTACACATGGCAATGGTAATATTGTTTTACAGAATACTAACTTCACATTAATTGTTCCTGGACTCATTTTTACCTTTAATTTTGCATAATGAACTATAATATATGCTCTCAGAGGGCCTGCAATCCTCCCACACTTTCTTTGATGAGAACAGATGAGAAAAAACTGCTAATTTGCTCTGAAATCAATTTTTGTTTCACTCCTAGATTCGAAAGCAAACTGCTAAGATAGTTTGAAGATTTTCTAGGTTATGCTATGAGTACTTTATAATGTAACAATAGAGATTTTACAATTAAAATATCTTGGAAGAGAACAGCAGTTTGACATCAGTGAAACTGCTTAGAATCATAATTGGCTATTTTAAGGATGTTTAATATTCTTTGCAAACAATAATGGTTTAAGAATTACCTGTCTTTTATTACAATAAATATATTTATGTATTAACTAAGTTTCTTGAGCAGTTTGTATCTAATAGTCTATTTATGTAGTCATTCGTTTACTCATTTTTTTTTTTCTTGGTGGCCTTATGCCAGTCGTTGCTTTGATACTAGGTGTTAAATTATGAACAACAGATAAGGAATAATAGAAAGTGAAAATATCCAGATGCAATATAAAGCATAAAACAGGTGATGAAGCCAAGCAGATCAATTTGGTTGGAGCGTAGACTGTGCTTTGGAGGCAGGGGTTAGAAATGAGACTAGTGAGGTAAACAGAGGTGAGATTATTGGAAACATATCGGGTTGCAGAATTAAGATATAAAAGAGTTTAAATCAATAGTGTGATGTGAGTTTTATGTTGGAAATATCACTGTATAAAGTAACTCGATATTGGAAACTTGTACAGAATAATGAGTGTTCCATAACATAGAGTTTGAGTATCTCAGCTTTACAAAGGGGGACATGTAGAGAGGTAGAGGGAAGAATACACTGATGGGGGGCGGCAGTCAGCATTGGAGGCAAAGAAAACTTACAAGACCAGAGTGGAAATCTGATGATTTTCTGGATCAGGGAATTGAAATACTATAGTGGAGCTAAATGGATAATTTAGAGCAGTTCTGTCCAGTAGAAATATGAGGGTAATTGGTTAGATAAGTGTGCATTTTCTGGTAGCTACACTAAAAAAAGAAAAAAGAAACAAGTGAAATTAATTTTATTAATAACATAATATTTAACCTAGAATATAATTATGTCACATTTAATCAACATAAAACAATTCTCAAGGAGATATTTTTCACATAATTTTATCACAAATTATCCAAAATTCATATCTCACTTCAAATACTATATTTTTATCATAAATACTTTATCAATATATAGATTTCATAAAATTTACATTTTAAAAAGTGTATTTACTTACTGTAGTTGTTCCAAATATATTCCAATGTTTTCCAAGAACCGAAATGGCTATCAATTTAAACTTTTAAATTTAAATTAAGGAAACATGAAATTTAAAATTCAGTCTTTAGTTACACTGGCCACATTCAGGTGCTCAATAACCATGGGTAGGTATTGGCTGTCATTTGTTATAGTGTAGCTTTTGAAAATGTATAGAAAGGAGAAGGAGAATTGAAAACATTTGTTATAGCATTGGATGTGGTGGATGGGGAAGATGAAATGGGAAGTGTGAAGACAGGTTTTATGGCTTGGGCACTTTGTTGGGTGGTGTAATCTTTCAGTGAAATAAGAGAATGCACGAGCAGAAGCATTTGAGTGAAATTAATGGAGATCAGAATGATAGTATCTTTACCAGTGAATATAAATTTCAACTCAAATTATAATAGAGTGCATCCAAACTTTCTAGCACATTTCTGAAAACTTGTGTGCTCTTTAATGTCATTGTTTAAGGAATGAGATAGCAATATCACAGATGTCATTGCATTCCTCTATTTTAAAACTACTCCCATGTACTACTCTATTATAAAAATGTGAAATTGGTGATATTTTTCTTTTACTGGCTTCCCATTTGCTGAACCATTGCTCTTTTCTGTTCCATATTCTAGAATATTTTCCATCAGTTTTTTTTCCATAAAACTTTATTTAATAAGAATAGAAGTTTATGATTCTACATTCTTAAAGATATTCAGAAGATTAAAGTATTGTAATGCACTCATGGATATATTGTGTCTTTCATGGGTGTTCATTTACTTTTAAGGGTATAGCTACCAGTATGAATGCACTGCCAAATTCATGAACTTAATTTGTAGGAAGAGAAAGGAAGGTAAGTTAAGCAGTTCATGTATCAATTTTCATGAGTGGTTTATATTTCATTAATTGTAATTACATTTAATAATGAAAATAAAATGGCAAAGGTAACTAATATATATTGATATTGTATATCCAAGAAACTTTAAATTGATTGTAATAGTAAATCCTGATTCTCATTTCCAAGTGAAGAAATTAAAGCTTGGATTAAGAGATACAACCCAGGTCTATGTGATATCAAAATTCAGTTTGTATTTTTTGTTGATTGTCTGGTTGGTTTTTCTTAACAGGCTTTTCATTTTGAATAGTTTTAGATTTACAGAGAAAAATCAAAGATAATACAATGTCCCCATGTTCATTAACATACATGTTTATCTTATATATTATATCTTATCTTATATGACATATTTATCACAATGAACCAATATCACTATATTTTTATTGACTAAAGTTCATATTTATTTGAATTTCTGTAGTTTTTACCTAATATTCTTTTTATTTTTGATCCAGGAACCCATCCAGATTACCACATTATATTTAGCCATGTTTCCTTAGGCTACTCTTGTCTATCACAGTTTTTCAGGCTTTCTTTGTTTTTGATGACTGACGGTTTTGAGGAATACTGATCAGATATTTTGTAAAATGTCCCTCAATTTCATTTTGTCTGATGTGTTTCTCATAACTAGGCTTGAGTTATATGTTTTGGGGAATAAGATTACAGACTTACAGTGCCATTTTTATCACAGCAATCAAGGGTGCATACACTGTGTATGTTCACCCTTATCACTTGGCTGAGATAGTGTTTGTAAGGTTTCACTGTAAAGACATTTTTTTCCATACTGTAATCTCTAGAAGTCACTATGCATGCATAGACCACACTTTAGTAGTGGTTAATTATGCTCTACTCACTTATGGCAGAGTAGCTACACAAATTATTTGGCATTCTTCTGCATGGGAGATTTGTGTATTCTTCCCCGTTGATTTATTTATTCAATCATTTAATTATTAGTAGTATAGCCTCATGGATATTTATGTTATACTTTTGGTTATAATCCAATATCACTTTGCTCCTTTTGTTGCTCAAATCATTCCAGGTTGGGCCCTTATGAGCTCTGTTAGTTGAGTTCTATGTTTCTTTGACACATCCACATAATATTGTGTGTATGTGTGTGTGTGTGTGTGTGTGTGTGTGTTTAACATTTTCTTACTTTCTGGTGCAATAAAGTGCTCGAGACTCATCTCGTATATTTTCCACCCCAGACCTAGAATCAGTCATTTCTCCAAGGAGCTCTGGTTCCTTTTATTGGAGAATGCTTTTTAAAAGCCACATCTGGGTACTAGATGTGCTTGGTACAAGTGGATATTATATCCCTAGACTCTTCCAGCTGACTGAGCAAAAGAATATATATGTGCATACTAATATGGATAAATATTAAATAATATTTAAATATAATTTTAAATTATAATCATAATTTTAGATAACATTAAATACATAAATATTTCTATATACAATCAATTGTATCTATGTTAAGCTGAACATAGGCTTGTACTCATATGTCCAACTCTAATCCATCACCACATGTGTCATTCTGACCTACTCCTTTTGCCCATCTCCCCATCTAGTAGTTGACATATCAACCCTCACCAAGTGCCATCTATGTTCCTATTTTTTCACTTCCACTATACATATATAATGGCTTCAGAATTATTAACCTGTACCACTATGGGATACAAGTTTAGCAATTTCCAAAATTACTTAGGTCAGCAACTTTTCACCCACCTTCATCAGTAAGGCTATTCCATAGATTTGCAATGCAGTTTATTTGTAATACACATTATTTTCTCATTATTTAATTTTGGGATGCCATGAACTTCTAAATAAATTTTCAAAATTTGCACATATCAAAGTTCACTCTTTGTGCTGTAAAATTCCATGGGTTTTTAACAAAGGCATAATGTCATGCATCCACCATTATAGCAGCATACAGAAGAGTTTCAGTACTCTAAAAAATTCTCTGTGTTTAACTTTCTCCCACACAAACCTATCTCCCACACAGACCCCTGTCAACCGCTGATCTGTTTACTGGTTATATAGTCTTGTCTTTTACAGAATGTCCTAAAATTAGAATCTTACTAAATGTATCTTTTTCAGGCTAGCTTATTTTACTTAGCAATATATTAATATATTTAAGATTCATTTATTATGTGGCTTAATATACTGTGAATTAATTTATGCCTTTGTATGAATTAAATCATAGCTTTATATGTTTTATCACTGAATAATATTTCATGTTATTCCACTGTACAGGTATACCACAGTTTGTTTATTCATTTACTTATCGAAAGACATTTAGATTGCTTATGATTTAGGCAATTATGAATGAAGCTGTGATAAACATTCCTATGTGTTTTTGTTTTTTTTTAATTTATGTGTAGACATAAGTTTTCAAGTGATTTGGGTAGATAGGGGCATGTTTGCTGGGATTGTATGATAAGATTATATTTAACTTTATAATAGACTTTCAAATTGTCTTAGAATGTGGCTGTGCAATTTTACATTCCTACCAGAAATTAAAGAGAGTTTTTGTTGCTTCATATCCTCTCTAGCATTCGGTAATGTCAGACTTTGGATGGTAGTCATTCTAACAGGTATCTAGTAGGATCTATGTCTCTGGATACACTTGCCTCTCTAGATTTCAGAATAGTCATTTTTCCCATAACTCAGTTTTCTAAAGGATCTAAATTAGTATTTTTTTTCATTTTGTTCAGATTTTTTCTGTTCGTAAGTATCAGAATGATGCATTTCAATTTCTTAACATTTTGAAGCTGAAACAAGTAATCTAGTTCATTTACTTTTTACTTCCTCCTGTTTAATATAGCATTTTCTGAGCCTGCTCTCTCAATATTGTTATTTAGAATTGTGATTGGCTCCAGGCTTTGTATTTCCATACATATGTGTTCAGTGCTTTTACTTTCTTTAAAAGGACTTTCTCAAAATTCTATCTTTTCCAAAGCATATACTTCGTAAAACTTAGTATCCATTTTCATTTCTTTCTAGCCAAGATATGCAGAAAAATCATCCCTATTCCCTAAACTCCTTTTCCTGTTGAAATTTCTTATTTTTTTTGCTTCATATCTCACTGAATGAAAAATCTAGTCCTATCAGTAACCTATGCAAGCAACCAAATTATTTGTTATCATAAATACACACACTAATGGCTTTAAGCAATATATTGATGTGCATTCAAATTTCATTTTTTATTATGTAAATTCTACTCTCTAAACTCTAAATAATTTAAACACAAACATAATGAGAAATTACATAATTTATCTAAAAGAGAAAATGGGTTGAATTTTAATTGTCTCTTTAAAGCTCTTAATAAGATTACTACTTGAGACAATTTCCTACATATAATTTAATAAATATCATAGTTAAACTCTAAAAAGCATTGTTTATTACCTATTTTATTTGTTTAAGTTTTTAATTGTAACAGTTGTATATATTTATGGGATACAAGTGATGTTTTGATACAGGTATACATGTGCAATAATCAAATCTGGATAATTGGGGTATCCATCACCTCAAGTATTTGTCATTTTTTTGTGTAGGAACATTTCAATTTCACCCTTTTATTTATTTTAAAATATACAATAGCTTATTGTTGATTATAGAATTAAGTGAAATAAATAGGACAAGTACAGAAAGACAAATTTTGCATATTCTCACTCTCATATGGAAGCTAAAAATGAAAACAACTGACTTCATGTTAACATAGGCAGGGAATGGTAGCAGGGGGGTGGTAAATTGGGGAGGGTTAATTGGTGCAAAAATATAGATAGAGTGAACAAGATCTAACACTGGACAGCACAACAGGGTACCTATTTGATTTTTATAAGAAAAATTTTAGGATGAATTATATAGACCCTAATCCATGAACTATACAAACACACAACTGGTAATAATTTCTATTATCTCTTTCATATTATATGTTCCTCAAATAACTTTCAACATTTCCATGGTGTAGATGACTTTCATGACTGTTAGAGGTGCTTCCCTAACCCTTGTCTCACTCAATGTGATTGTATATTATTTGGGAGTAGGAACTATTTTCATTTCACAGTTCAACCTGTGTGGAAATCTGAGTTAACTGACATACTTATTTCAATTACTTCTTAGTTGGGATACCTTTAGTTGATGCCCAGCTGACTCACTTTACTCTCAGCCCATGTTCAAAAAATCTATCTGGAATGCAAATCAATGAGCCAATCAAAATTAAAGTTTTTTTATGAGAAAATTTTGAACACAGTTATTTCTTTCTTTCAAACATTGAAGATGATTGACATTTCAATTCATACTATTTCAGTGTTTCAGATGTATGTAGTTGCTATGGTTTACTGCTGATACATGCAGGCTTCATAAATGCATGACTTCTGTGATGCACAGAGGGAACATTAATTTTCTGCCCAAAATGTAAAAAAATATTTGCCTTTAAATTACTATTTGAATTTCAAATTTTTAAATAAAATTAAACTGCTGTTTTAATCTATTGGTTTATTTTTAAAGAAGTTGTTACATGATAATGAATGACTAAGGACAAACAAATATCAACATAGTTTCTTATGTAGTCTATATTCTACTAACTTTAAACTTATTTTTGGTAAAACTGAAAATATAGGACCTACTCTCACTTTCAGCACACAAGCTTATTATTATCTATTTAAATACTTAGGCATCGTTAAAATTAAGCAACAGATGGGCAGCCTATGGAAACATTTTGAGCTCTGGAACCCAGTAAGTCTCCTTAGTGCCGAGTTATTGGCAACTAAATCATGTCAAGATAGTTAAATCCAACTTGCAGTAAACACCAAATGGTTATTTATTTATAGTTTTACCTGCTTGTTTTGCTATACCTAATAGAAAGAGTAGAGCTTTTGCTCCTCTCATTGGTAGTCATGCAAAATCAACTTACTTCTTAATTTCAAAGAGTTTGCAATTGCATAATTTAGAATTTAAAAATACATGATAAATGAATATTCTAGAAAAAGTGGATGGGTACTATTTTTGACAAAATATAGAAAGAGAGAGATTGAATTAAAATAAAGGTTATGCATGTTTCCAAATATCTTTGCTTTTACAGGAGAGAAAACACAGGAGTAAAGAGGTGATAATCATCACCCCACATTTACTCTATTAAATATGAGTGGGATCTGATACACAGATGTCCTGGATCCTTATATATTTTTGCCACTATATCTTTTCACCTCTTCATATAAAAACAGATTATAAGTCATTTGTACCTCGTAGACAGAATAAGTTTTTATTAAAGAAGTTCAATTTCCTAATGCTTTTATACTAAATCTTCCCATTTGCTAATATAAAGGACTATTCTGAAAGTAATTATTCTTGCAGATCTCTCCAACAATTAACAAAAGACTATTAACTCCTTTTGAGTTTCTCTGTTTGATATTGAGCATCTTCTAATGAATTAAAATTTATAATGAAAATTACATATGTACCATTATGCACAGTGACTTGACATTGATGGAAATTTTAACATTTTTTAAGATGAAAGAAACAAAAGATGGTTGCCTCCTACCATTATAAAACCACACAAACTGACATATTGAGGCTTTGCACAACCAGGCAGAGGGATAAATGTGTGGAATTTGAAGTGGTGAACAATGTGGAATGCAGCTCCACTATTTTATCTTCTTTACCTGTACTAACTCAGCCCCTCCCTGATTATAATTTTTCAAGTGGTATGACAGGATCATCAGCACAAATCAGTAAAGGATCAAGCTTTTATAACAAAAATTGGAGACAGAATCTGGGTCTGTGTACTGCCACAGTATCTTATTACTATATATTTTTTAAACCAGTCATTCTGTTACTTTGTCTTCATAGTATAAATAGTCCATCCAATTGATAATTATTTCTGCGGTGAACCATCTGAATCTGCCAAAAACATTGTATAGTGCAAAGGAAGATAGATTGTCTCATCATTTCATACCACCGGTTGTGGGCACAGACCCTGACACTTAGCCTGTGGGCCATCAATATCAGATGCCTGCCTTAATACCTAGACTAGAGACCAGTGTTGTTGTACTTACTCTGACAATCACCATCTTCATGATTTAACCCGCACCACTTAAATTATTTGAATTTCAACTTTATTATCCATAGACTGATCTCTCAAATATATTTAAACCCTAATGCTTTACTATTTTATCAGCGTTCATTTCAATTTGTAGTCATGGAGAAATTATTCCATTCATCATCAAAACTACATGCCACTTGCCACTTGACATTTCTAAAATTTGTGGTCAAGATTTTGTCTTTGATAAATGAAACTACGAAATATTGTCATTATTTATAGAGATGAAAGGGCATTAACTACACATCATGTCTTGCAGAAGTTACCGGAGGCCAAATAATGACGAAATATTTTATTTTTTTAATCTGAGAAATAGGGGCTTTATTAAAATTTAACTACATTTTTGACAACTGTAAATATCATTTCTGAAAATCCAGGACATTTAATTATAGGCACCTAGAAAGAGCAGAAAAACTATACATTTTCAGATTTTAATCTCTTAAATTTGGCCTTGATGTATTTAATGTAATTTGGTTGTGTGATTTGGTCTCTCAAAATGAATGAGGCAAATGGACTACACTTCCATCACATAGTAAAAGTTCATTAACACGTAGAAAAAATGAGTTTTTATAAAATGTTTTCCTTGCTATTTTTGTTGCTCAGTCTTTTTAACAAAAATGTTAACTTTTGTTTTTCTTTGATTTTGTTTCAAGGAACACATTGGCTCTTGCTACTTATAGCTTATCATTTTTCTATGTACATTACACTAGTTATCATGCTGGTTTGATAATATTTTTGATACTCTATCAAAAGCAGGTAATAATACAGTACATATTAATGCCAAACATGGAGATCCTATCATTTTTAAATCCCGTTGGAGTTAAACAGTATAGATTTTAGATTACCTAGGCTGAAATGCTAAGTCTGTCTTTAAGAGCTGGCCATATATGATACCTCAATTTTTTATCTGTAAAATGGTACTAATATCAATACCTACAGTACTGTTTGCTGTGTTGAATAAATTAAAATATATAGATTTGACAATAAAATGTCAAAAAGTATACTCTATTGTAATAAAAATACAAATCTATGAATTATCTTTTGATGAATACTTGAATACTTTAAAAACTGAACTTTAAATAAAAAGTGGGAAAGTGACTTCAATATAACAGTGTAAAAATATTTTAAACTACTATTTATTAGCATTTCCTCATATTCTTGGATCCTAAGTTTTTATGCTAGAGTATATCATCTTGCATTGTATATAGAATCCCAAAGAAAAGTAATGAATGGCTTGTCATAAGGAGCGGTAGTAGACTATTAAACAGAAATAAAAGAGAGAGAGAGGAAAGAGAAAAGAGAATATCGTTTATATTGGGCATTAGCATTCCTGGCTGAGGCTGAGGAGCTGAACCCTGCCTAAGGAACTTATTAGATGTGGAAATAAATGACACACAGATATCAATAAATAAGAAAAAAAGTTTGTCACTCATGTAATAAACAGTAAAGTGATTCTGCAAGAAGAACTCATGTTTGGTCTGGCATAAAGCAAGAGGGTGGGGTGTGGCTGGAGGGGGCTTTTGCAAGATAAATATTCACATTAATAAATAATCACACAAAAATTTCAAAAGGCAAAGGAAAATACTTTGATACTAAAATTTTTAAACCTTATATTTGTTAAGCTGTTGTAAAATTTTTAGTTATCAGATTTACTCAAGTCTCCAGTTTCAATAGTCATTTAAATGTCGAAAAAGCCTCAAGATCTACTGGAGCAATTGTCTAATGGTTGAATAAGCAGAAACCCTGTTATATATGAAGAACAAATAAAATTCCTACAGGAAATAAAACTCTGACAAGGAATACAAAATGACATATATTACAACTTAAATAAAAGTTTCTGAAAACTTAAACATGAAAAAAATATCTCTACAGTCATGACATGCAAAAAAGAAAGGAGACATTTTTGTGCTTTGTATCTAATGAAATGAGTGTTGAGCTAGGTGAAAATAGAGCAATATACAAATGTAATGTAAATAACCATTCTCATCCTAGGACTTCAAATTTTTGAAACACTAATTTATATAGTTGGTTAAATGTTGACATGTAGTTTATGATTTTTAAAATATACTATTGTATATATATTTAATTAGATGTTTCTTTTATTGGTGTTCATATCCTAAATTTAAATGTGTGGATTCAGATTCCCCTTACTATTTATTTAATGAAATCTCTTTTGATTTAGCTATTTCATTGAGTGAATACAAATAGTTTCCTTATTTTAGCCCCCAAATAATATCCATGGATATCAGACTGTAAGGTTACTTAAATTGCCGTTCTTTTAATAGCTACCAACATTGCTATTAGCTTCTCTAATTGCTCTAAAATCCAGGGAAATGAATTTATCAAAATGTAGGTAAGGTTTGAAGTATGACATTTTACATCAAACAAATAAAGATGCTAATACTCAAAGGAATTTCTCTTAGGCTTTTTAAAATATTTAGGTTATTAACAGTCTTAAATACTTCTTGATTATAAAGGTATAATTTTTCATCACTGAGGTCTTTTAAATTATTTCAATATATAATTGTCAAAAAAGGATTAACTAAAAATTCTCCCTTTTAGTTACAGAAGAACAAACTGATGAATATAAATGAAATAATTATGATGATTTGAAGCCTAAATGAAGGTAGTAACTCATACTAATCTACGTAATATTCTTGGAGTAGTCCTATGCATTTTTACTAGAAAATCAAAACTAAGCCTACCTATCACTTTTATTTTATGGCCCAGGTAGACTTAGAATGGTATAAAATAAAGGCTTAATTTGTGCTTTTTATAAAAATAACTCATAGCAACTTACATAGCAGACTTAGAATCACATAAAGATTATTCCATTTTATTGTTCTCTCAAATTTTCTCTTGGAAAAAATCAGATGTTATAGCATAATTTGTGCTTTTTTTGGACTATGTATTTATATCATCTTGTCAAATAGGCAAAGGTTTAGGAATTTGAATTGGGTAAAGACATTTTCAGTGTCTGGTCGCTGCAACTTTTCATGAAATGTTGCTACTTTTAATTTCCAATGACACTTTACAAGTCATTTGCCAAGCTTGCACATTTGCAGTAGCATCTCATTAGGTAAACTGCCAGTACTAATATTCTCTATTTATTTGCTATAAATGTTTGCCTAAGTAGTGGATTGTAACTCACATTGATTTTTGTGTTGAAAGATGTGACAGATGAAATAAAATGAATAGATAGGGTATCAGATATAAAATTTAGTGTTTATTGTAAATTCAGGAAGATCTTAAATATCTGTTGGTGACTTTTAAAGTTTTATTATCATATAGCACAATTATGATATTACTCTCAAGATTTCTTTCTACTAAGGCATAGCTTTGATGTGGTTGTAAGTCAAAAGATAATCTCTCTTTGAAATACAAGTTGACCTGGGAGAAATCAAACATTGCCCATGTACCCCTCCCTCCCATTGTATTTGACCTATTTCTGTATCATTTTTAGTTAAATGTTATGCAGAAAGTCACACATTTTTAAAAGATTATAACTATTGTTTGATGCAAAATCTTTTTTTTTTGGTGTTACTGTAACCATATTTGATTCAAAGCTTGTCATTTGTTAAGAAATGAAATAATTGAAAATGTAGATAATGAAACAAAATTTCCTATGATTTCCTTTTATATTTGTTTAATGTATCTATAAGTCTATTCCTGAAAGACTTTTGAAATATCTTTATTTTAGAATCCAGAAAGGAAGGAGATAATTTTCAACTTATTCTTAAAGATCATACTATTCCTTTATCAAAATGTAATCCAAAGATCTACAAAAATTGAATGAAATATTCAGTATTTCTTAAAATGAGTGTACCAATAGTTACTTTAAAATTAATTAATTAAATATGTAAGTGCCTTGGTTTAAAAAGGATTAAAGGATGCACTTACATACCGGTTGAATTATTTTTAAGATGTACTTACATATTGGTTTAATTCCCTTTTAACTTTTTGTGTGTGTGACTGTTCTTTCATCAGACTTGGACAAGTAGTAAAAGTGCAGCCCAAAATATGGTGGGCTGAAGGAAGTAGTGACCAGTGAGACTGCTTCACATGTCAAACAGCACTATCTGCATGTGGATTTACACTAAAAGATTATGTGTTTTACAACAAAATAAATAACTTCTATCACTTTTTTAACGTATAAGATAAAAAATTAGCATTGTGTTCATCATTTTTCAGTACATATAACATGTTTTAAAAGTGTATTTTAGTTGATAATAACAAGGTATAAGAAACATTCATGCATTTACCCAGTTAAAACAAAACAAAACACACTATTCTCTTTCAAGCTCCTTCTGATCTCACCCAATTACTTCCCCTCACAGGAAACCTTCCTTTCCAACTCTTCATATTTCATCTCCTTGCTTTCCTTAATCTTGTTACACAGTTACATCACTTTGCTTACTTTAAAAAAATCATATAAATCTAACCAACTCTTATTTTTTAATAACTTTCTCTCATTATAATCATGAAGTACACTAACTTCTGTTGGATATAACTTTAATTAATTTATTTGCATTGCTATTCTAAATTGTATTTGTAGAATAATATTTTGTAGGATCATTAATATACTGTAATTATTTGTTCTTTTGCTCATGGATATTTAGTTGTTTCCATCAGTTTTCTTTTTATCTCTTTTCCTTCCATGCATGTGTCTAATTTCTCTATTTTACATAACTAGGGGTGAAATAGTTATATGTGTAAACTGGATAATACCAAGCCAAATTATTTTTCAAAATGAGTATACTAAACTGTACAACAAGCAGCTTTTGATAAGTAGTTTCATTTCTTCTCTTTTGCAAACATTTGATCTTGTCAGGTTTTTATGTTTGCCAGACTTGTATGTATTAGATAATTTTTCATTCTGTATTTGTTTTGAATTTCCTTGGTTATTAATATAAATTATAATAATTTAATATAACCATAAAAAATTCAGAATTCCTCTTTTCTGAAGCATCCCCTTAAATCTTTTGAACATTTTTTCTATCAGTTTTTTATTTGTTTCCATTTTTATTTCATTTTCCATTTATTTTGTTTTACTTATAGATTTTTTATATGGTTTAGACACTGATTGTCTCCTATATATGCATATTACAAATATTGTTTCATAATTTATAGCTTATCTTTTTAACTTACTTAATAAAACCTATGGAGAAATGTTATGTCTATCTAGGTCAGTTTTGGTTATAATTATTTATTTATCACAATTTATCTTCTTTATTAGTGTTTTAAAATCTATTATCAAAAAATTGAACATACTATCATTTTGTTATATTTTTTAATTTCTAGAGCATTTTATGTCTATTTTTTTCATTCTTTTTGTTTGTGAATCATCTCTTGAAATCTTGAGCCCCTGACCCTGTGCTTTCTTGTTTCTGTGGACTCTCACTCCTGTGGACTCTCACTCCTCATGGTGTTTTGTGTGTGTGTGTTGTGTGTTGTGAGTTTGGGGTTGTGTGTGTGTGTGTGTGTGTGTGTGTGTGTACTGACTGTATATTCATACATTTCAGAGCTACATATGTGAGAGTGATCTGAAGCCTGATTATGTTGGGCTCTTCCAGTGTAGATTTAAATTTGATTCTGTTTGGTGCTTCGGAACCCCACAGTCTTAGTTCAGTTAGTGTTATTATGGTGGAATACCTAAGGCTGGGTAATTTGTTTAAAAAAAAAAGGTTTATTTGGTTCACAATTCTGCTCACTGGAAAATCGGGCATCTAATAAAGGCCTCAAACTGCTTCCACTCATGGTGAAAGGCATAGAGGAACAAGGATGTGCAGAGATTACATGGTGAGAGAGGAAGAAATAGAGGGAGAGAGTGAAAGAGAAAGGAGGAGCCACACTCTTTTTAACAACCAACTCTCATGGGAACTAATAGAGAAAGAACTCACTCACCCTCACCCCAAGAAGAGGATTAATTTATTCATGCGGGATCTGCTCCCATGATGGAAATATCTCCTATGATGCCCCACCTCCAATACTGGGGTTCAAATTTCAACATGAGATTTGAAGGGACTATCATCCAAACCATAGCACACACCAACCTGCCTGAGTGATTTCAAAGAATCCAAAGAGTGTGAATTAAGTCTGTAAACAGTAATAAGATTACATGTGTCTAGAGCTATGGAGTTACATACTGGTAAAGTATAATCGTTTGCTGATTAAATGATAAAAATGTGTACAACGAGTTTTGGGCTGTATAAATATTGGCCACTGAAGTGTTTAGCTAGAATTTTTCTTTTAATGTTATTAAATCTTGGGAGAATACATTCTAATTAGCTCTTGGATCTACACACTCAAATTGAAATGCAGAACCTATAATCAAAGTGCAGACCAAGTCCTCAACATTGCTTTTATCCATAAACTCAATTTTAAATTATAATTAATATCCACACAAAAATCACAAGATATCCATACCACTACCTTCCTCAAATCAGTTTATACTCTATTGGGCAAATGGGGAAGAAGAGGTTCCCACTGTTTTGTGTGATCCATGTGTAAAAGAAAGTTTGTCATGGCTCAAAGTTAAAGATATTTCTCTAGTCACACAATGAGAAAAACACTGGAATCCTTTTTTTTCAATATGAGTGTCATGTAGGGGAAAATATAAGCATTTATAATGACATGTAAAATTGGACACATGGCAGAAATGGAATTATATACTAGTATGATTTTATATTTTATCTTATGTAATATCTTTATTCCTTTACTCTATAACCTCAAGCTTCCCTAGCTTTCTCCAGCTATTGTCTTTTGGACACCATACACAAAGACAATTTTGATGTAAAGCACTGTTTAAAAGCACTTTAGAAGTACATTAGCAGTCACTATGTCAGCACTTAGTGTGAAATTTTGAAGGTAATTTTTAACCTTTTCATCTTCTAAATTGTAGCTTGTCTTATTAAAAACACTTTCTCTCTTTCCACTTTCCCCATTAAAGTTCTTGTTGTTATTTAAAACAAGAAAATGTACCATATCAAACAATTCAGAGATCCTCACTCTGTACATGCGGTACATGACAGGGGAAAGTGATATTATCACAAATGGTGACTGCTTATATTCATTTATTATGCAAAATGACCCAGCTGATCAGTTTGTCGTTGAAAATTGTAAAAGAAGAAAAGGTTCAAAATGTCATAAAAGAGAAAAAAAGTATTTTCATGAATTCATTGACCTTTCCATTAATATCATAACAGAGCATAATCACTAAGGCTTTTAAATGAGCAAGGTAGCTCAATACAGAAGGATGGCTTGAGAAGTCTCAAGGGCTTATGTTGCCAGAGCAGACCCTGACACTAAAAGTAAAAGGGTAAATGAGAATCATGTTTAGTGATGACCTTTAGGTCCCACAGCTGCTTACCACATATCTTGTCTTTTTGCCTTACTGTTGCACTTTAGCTTATTAAAATTAATTGTGCTCTATTTTAGATGTTAAGAATTTTTGGTTTATAACCTTCACTGTTGAATGAACAGTAACATTCTTTCCATCACTTTTGATGTATGGCAATAATAATTCCAATTATGTGATATAAATAAATATAATAAATAAAAGAGATTAAATTTTTGTTGGAAAAATTAAATTTCAATATAAAATGAAAAAGAATTGAAAAAGTCATAAGACAAGTTCCAATAAGGAAGGAATTTTGGAGTTATAAAAAAGAATAAAATAAACCAGGTTTATAAAACAAATATATTTCTTACAATTGACACTTAAATGAATTTTTGTATATTTAAACTTACTGGGTTTTTTTCTATTGATATATATCCAGAGGAAAGTCTTTGCCCATCTAATTGACAATATTATTAGCAGTATTTAAGTGGTTTATTTCTTGGCATCTCTACTCACAAACAAGTAGATAATGACTAGGAACTATATTATTGAATTTCCAATGGAAATTAACAGTGTGTTTCATTCTTTTATAAAGGGAATGATTAGGTCTTAATTTGACCAATGGAGCTTGTCAGATGAAGCTTTGATATTTAGCACATATATTTCTGTATTTCTACAAACTACATATTAAATAGGATGATGAAGTGATTTTTTAAAAGATAAAAACTGTCAATAAGAGATGACAAATATTAGTGTGAGCTCCTTGCCAGATATATACAGATACCCACATATAGTAGTCCACATACACAAACATACACACACACACATACATGAGTAAACACACACTGTATATCTTAATACATACTATATATGTTTATTTAACCCTCTCAACATATATAGGAATTAAGTGTCATTTTTATTCTTACTTTACAGGTGAAAAAGTTAGGACAAGAAGGCCTTGTCTCAAGGAAAAACCCTAACTTGGGGGTTGGAAGACATAATTTTCCTTCTAACTCAGGATGCTTTTGAGTGTGAAAATGGGCTTGCAAAAGAAAACTGAATATATAATCAGAGACTGTCCTAGGAAAACCAGATACATGTTTACCTAACAATAAGTACATGGCAAAGCTGAACTGAAACCCCAACATTCTGACCACATAGGTTGGATTCTTAAATTCTATTCTACACTGCTTCAAACTGGCATCGTTAACTTATGAAACACATGTTGTGTTCTGTTTTTTGTTTTGTTTTGACCCACAGCCAAGATTTATCGAAGGCATATGATTTCCCAAAAACAGTGTTTCAGTTTTGGGGCTGCTTTTTAGAACAAGCAGACTAAGTCTTAATATAAATGAATTTGCGTTGTTTTAGAGAGAGAAAATGAGCAAGGAGAAAAATGAAAGGACCAAACAGGAAGTGGAGAATATAGTATTGGTGATGTAGGATAACATCGGGGTTTAACAGTAAGATAATAGTAAAGGAAAACAACCCATAGTGTGACATTTAAACTGAGCTGGAAAAATGGAAAGTACACTATGAAATAGGTCAAGGAAATATTGGTCAGGAGAAAAGAAATAGCAGCTGTGAAGATCCTGAGGTGAAAAAGAATTTGGGATGTTCAGGAACTGAAAGATAATGTAACTGAAACCATGTAAGTTAGGAGAGTAGAGAATGAGTTGAGATACACAAAAATAGTAGTACACATTATGCATACACAACATGTATACACACTATAAAACATAGGCAAATGTGGGTTGTTTTTGTTTATTTTTCTATTTCCCTTTTTAATATGTTTTAAACAGTTTCAAATAATAATTAAACATGTTAATTATTAACACACAATAATTAAACATGTCTATAAGGGGGGTGGATTGTGATGTTCCCATACATATAATGTATAAGTAATCAGATCTGGGTAACCTTCTAGCTCTTTGAAACTGTATAATATATTCCTGTTAACTTTAGTCATCCTGTAGTGGAATAGAAACACTGGAACCTATTTCTCTTATGTAGCTGTAATTTTGCAGGCAGTTTTAGAACATGACAAAGCATTTTGATTTTACTCTAATGCACTTGGAAAACTTTTGAAAGGTTTTAATTTTCATTAAAAATATTTATTAAATATTTACTATGTAAGAGACACTGTGCTTAGGTTACAGGAAGGGCTAAAAATGCTGATGAATGGAGAGAGTACAATATTTTAATAGAGAGGTCCAGGCCAGCCTCATTAAGATAAGATTTGCATAAAAACTTAAAACTGGGATGAGAATAAGACACACAGATATTTGGGAGGGGGACCAGGGAGGAACAATGGGCAGCAGGAAAGACTAGTATAAAAGCTCTCAAGTGGGATGATATATGGTATGTTCTGGGACAAGCAAAGAATTTCTGGAGCAGAATAGAAGGGGTAGAAACAGAGTAAGAGTCCAGAAGGTGATGCGAGAGAAGGAAGAGGAAGAGTAGATCATGTAGAGCTTTGGAAAGCAATTAGTAAGGCTTAGGCTTTTCCTTTGATTGACATGAAGATCTATTAGCGAGCTTAAAAGAGAGAAGACACTTTATCTGATTTACATTTTTAAAAAAGTTACACTGACTGCTGGGGAAAAGAGCAGATGGGAGTAGGGAGACCTATTAGGAAGGTATTGTAGCAATCCATTTAAGAATCTGTCATCAATGAAGAGGACTAGGATCAACCTAAATTTTTATGGGACTTGAAGACAGACTCAAGAGAATTTTGTTATGTGTAGAGTATGAGAGAAAGAAAGAAGTCTAGATTATTAGTTTGAAAATGGAAAGAACAGAGTTTCCATTAACTTAATTGCAGAAGGCTGTGCATGAATCAGGTTAAGCAGTCTGTGTAAGACCAGGAGTTTAGATTGGGTATGTGAATCTTGAAATATTTATGAAGTATCCCATAAAATTATTAATGATGAGAAACTACTAATATCTCAGACAAATGTTAAATAAGCAGGGGCATATTGTGAACTCAGGTGAGCACTTATGAGTAGATCCATAAATCTGAGAGTTGATGGCATACAAATGTTATTGAAAGCTACACAATGCATGAGATATATCTTTAAAGGAATGATTTTTCAATAAGAAAAGAAGATCTTGAGTTCTCCATCAGGAAGGAGGAGATAGCAGCAAAGAAGATTGGGAGGAAGGACCAGTAAGGTAAAAAGAAAACCAAATGAAAGTGGGAATATAAAACATTGCAGAAAAGTTATTACCAAGAATGTAATCAGCAGAATGAGAGAACAAGCAAGATGAGGACTGAGAATTGACCATTAGTTTAACCAAATCTGATGGTAGCATGGAGCCTTTTGGTAACTATGAAAAGAACCACAGAGTGGTTAGAGGGAAAGTCTGATTGAAATGGGTTTTAAATAATGAGAGGTTTTAAACAAAGTTGAAAGAATACAGTGAGCAAACACGATATTTGCACAGAGTATAGCTTTAGAAGCAAAGAATAAGTGAATAGGTAGCAGATTAGATCAAAAAATTGTGTTTGTTTACTTTTGTAAAAATGAGTGAACTAACAAGAAGTTTGTGTGATGATAGTAAAGATCTAGTAGGATAAGAGATAATGATAGGGGTAGGGGTAAATTGCTGGGGAAATATTTTAGTGTAGGGAGAGGGGATCAGATTTGGTTCAAATGTTAGGGGTCTTTGGAGACAGTAACAGGCAGATTGTATGAGTACAGATCCCTGTAAGTGGGTAGACATAATGGTAGGGTTTAGGGGAAATTCTGCTCAGCTACCTTCAGTAGTTTTCACAGAGAAGTGAGATCATTCATTAACAAGAATGAGTTTATGGAAAAGGGATTTGAGGCTTAAGGAGGAAAAAGATGTGAAATTGACACTTAGGGGATAAGGAGAGTGAATAGCATAAGGAATTACGGCATGACTGTGAACAGCTTTAAGAGTCTGTTTGATGTTTATAATCACGACTATAAAATAAGACCAGCCAACACGGTTGTGTGTTTTTGTAGAAAAAACACATTCACATTCAGCTGCATTGGTATACACAAGTAATAAGTAGAAATACGGATTTAGTTAGTTAGTTGTTGGAAAGAGGGTACCTAAAGCACAAGAGGAGTAAGAACTGGAGTGTATATGAAAGTTATGAATCTGTTGATTAATTATGAACTTAATCTAGGTAATCAGGAAAGGGAGAACATGAGGGAATGAGGGAAATTGGAAAAGGGTTAATAGAGTTGAAAAGATATTTGACGTATTTAAATGGAATGAACTAGAAAGAGTGTAGTGGTCAGAGAACAAGATGCATCAAATTAAGATTATGAAGGTGCTGATATTATACAAAATGACAATCTCCAGGGTATGCTTCTGGGAGTGACTGAGATAGGGTGCAGGATGAGATAAATAGAGGAGAGAAATTCCAGAAACTAAATGGCTAGGTGTCATAAAGAAAACCTACTGCAAAATTATTGAGAAAAGTCACCAGAATAATGTTGAAGAGCCTACAAGTTAGAAGTGTAAAGGTTAAGAACTGGGCAAGTCTCCTGAAGGGTGGGTCATGAAGGATGAGAGTTACTAACTAAAAGACTCAGAAAACATGAGATTCAAAGTTAATTTTTAAGGAGATAAAATAAAGAATGTTATGGAAATAGAAATGAAAAGTGAGAAGGATATCTACCTGGTGGATTCAGGCTGTAGGAAGAAAAAGAAAAACAACAATAAAACTTTCATCAGTTGAATCAGTTGAGAAGGATGCAAGGAAAGATGGTCTTTGCCACAGCAAGACTTTGAAGGCTTCAGAGGAAAGATTGAGGATATAGAAAATTTTTCTTCAAAGGATATAATGGATGGTTTTCAAGAGTGAGGGAAGAGTGCCCGTAGGAACTGGAGAAGGGATTTGAATTGCAGACTAATTAAAAAGTAAGTCCTTATGGATACAAGGCAGATAAAAATATCAAGGCTATGAGAGTCAGAGTGTTTGGAACATCTGGAGCTTTCTCCTGACTTCAGTTGCTGGAAGGTAGGAATTCTGAGGATGCATAGTCTTAGTCTCAGTGTTTGAGATTCTCTTTAATTTGAAATGGGAAAAGGGATAGTTTAGTGTATGTATCCCTTGTCCCCTGTTGGTGAGGATGAGGAATGTGAGGCTAGGTCTGGTGTAACACCAAGCCTGTGGGGCATCCTATTGACAATATAAATGGAGGGAATTATGAATGAAATGGATAGGCGTGGTTTTAGTCCAAGTGTTATGAATGTTGTATGAACTGGTTTATTTTTGTCACAGCTCAATCTGCCTACTCTGTGGAGGATGAATTGGAATCAAGACAGAAAGAGGGAAAGTGGGGTGATCATTGCATTTATCCAGATGAGAGATGATGATGGCTTAGAATATGGGGCTAAAATGAAAATGAAAAATATTGGATTGATTATATACATAGTATTCTTTGTTTTGCATGGTAATGCAGGACCCTAAAAATGGCCATGAAAGCTGAAACTATACAAGGTGATCTTAAAATCAATGAGAAAATTATTATTGTTCTGTGATCTTTCAAAATGTGTGCCAAAGGCTGGGCGAGGTGGCTCACGCCTGTAATCTTAGCACTATGTGAGGCCAAGGCAGGAAGACTGCTTGAGGTTAGGAGTTTGAAACCAGCAGGAGAAAAAGAGAGACCCTGTCTCTATGAAAATTAGAAAATTTAGCCGGGCATGGTGATGCATGTCTGTAGTCCCAGTTACTCTAGAGGCTGAGCTCAGGAGTGTGAGGTTGCAGTGAGCTATGATGATGACACTGCACTCTATTCCAGGTTACAGACTGAGAACTTATCTCAAAAACAAGAATTGCTAAAACATAAAAGCTCTCATAATGTCAAGTACAAGTGTATAGGGAAATAAAAAAAGAGCAAAACTAATATATATTTAGTAATTTAAAACATTAGAAACATTGAAAATATTTTATTTAACTGTTAAAAAAAACTTATTAGTTTGAATAGAGCTTGTGTTCTCATAGTATAACTTGTGACACTGAGAGAATATCCCATTCTATTTGGTTAAATTAAAATAATTCCTTCTAAGTTGGATCAGTGTGCAACATTTGCACTTTTGTTGTCCCAAATCATCTCTATGATTTCCTCTAATGTGAAATGTTATTTGTCCAGTGTCACATCCTTTGGGTTATCTTAATCCTTATCATCACCAGCACTTTCCTCATTTATGTTGATAAATATACCTGCACTAAATTCCTCTGGCTATACTTCTAGAATCTTCTCAATGATGAGTCTCAAGGTTCCTACTTACCTATATCTTTCACAATTCCAGTTATGTTACATTTTAATTTCATATTTAGTGCCAACATTTTTCATTTCTATGTTGCATTTTACTCTTTTTGACAATTTCCTTTTCTCATTATCTAACTTAAAAAAATGTCACAGAGGTTTGTCAGTAGGAGACAAGGATGTACCGCATCTACATGATTTGCTGTTATGTGAGCAAAATGAATAACAAACGTATAGTGACTACTCACAGACTTTGAAAGAAGTTAAATGATTAGTCACTGATCATGATATGCACATTTGTTAAGTATGTAGCAACTTGTGGACTAAAGAGATAGCAACAAAAGTAGTACTTTATACAATTATTCAAAGTTAATATACCATGGAAACTGAAATTCATGCGTACCAGAACCATGCAATTCATGGAATGCCCGATGTGCATGTGTTTGTGTGTACACTTTGTGTCTATTTTATTGTTAACACCAGCACCTATTTCCTAACTGAAATAGGAAAGCCTGAATGGGTTTAGGGTTAAAATATCAAAAATTGTTCAGAGATACCTGTGAAACCTAAATCAAGATATTGTAAGTGATCATAATAAAATTCTAGATGTCTGTGAAGATGTTGAGCCTGCATAATTAAAATTAATGGTGATACAATTTAAATGCAATTTCCTGGGAAGAGAGTGTACATAGAGAAAATTGCAAGAAATGAGTCCAAGAAACTGAATATGTTAGAAATGTTATCCAAGGAGCAGAAGCCAGCAAAGAAGCTGTAAAGTATTAGTCAGGGAGATAAAGAAATAAACAAGAGAAATAAGATTTTAAGAAGTCACAAAAATAAATGAAGCAGAGTTCCTTCCCTTTAGGTATTCCGGGAATGACATGCACATTCACACACATACCCCAAAATTCCTTGTGATTTTGGTAACATGATGATATAATCCAGCTATCAGCCCATAATAAACTAACATTGAATTTCTATACTTTCCACTCAAGAATCGCCAGGTATTGATACTTGATATTTCTACCAAGGCTATGCTCCTCTATGAGGCACTGCCTAGGGAAGTGCCTCAATAAACTGAAATTTATCTGCAAAAAATATATGAAGACTGAAAAAACTTTAAAAGACAAAGAAGTCTATGAACATACATAGTGTTTTCATATTGTTTCACAAATCAGAGAAACAATGAAATCCCATAAAAGCTATATTAACATGCACAATAAACATCACTTTTGCATGATTTAACATATGACATGGAGGCCAGATTCACCTCCTAAAGTATTGTTTTATTTATACCATCTCCAATTTCTAACTTCCAATAGCTAAAAAATGTTTTAGCCCACACACTTGGAAGCACCCAAGTATTATGAGCTTCAAGACTAATTTAATTCTATTCAGCCAATTCCATTTCTTTGAGCTTGTCTTGTTTTGGCACCCATGTGTTGGTTGTAACAGCTCTAGGCTCCATATCTGCACATGAGAAGTCCAGAGAAAGAGAAAACCTTAAAACTTCCCACCTTATGTCTTACTGGGCCAATTTGGGTTATATGTGCATTCTTTATTATCAGAGGAAAGCTGTGAGGTAATTGGCTTTGTTCAGGGATCCTGAATAATTCAGTAGCAAAGGGATTAGAATTTAAAAAGATCTATGTCCACAGAAGAGCCATGTCTCCAAATGCATGGCTGCTGACTATAGGAGAGAGGTGGGATGCATGTTAATTCGGTCATATCCACAACATTCTCTGTAATCAAACTCCTGGCTCCATCTCAAGTCATATCATTTATCACCACAAGATGAAATGCTATAATAAATTGGTTCTTTAGTGCTTTGGGTTGTCATCTACAAAACTATTCTGTATCTCTGAAGAACCTGTCGAGTCCCTTTATTCACAATAGACTTCAATTCTTCTAACTTCTTATGTATAGGCCTTCACATATGTTGTCATTCCATTCACTTAGAAGAAAAAATTTTTTTCCATTTTTTAAAAATCTCAGTTTAATTGTCACTTTTCCAATACAATTTCCCAGACACCACCCTTAGACAAATTAAGTTTCTCTTTCACAGCAATTTGCACGTCCCCTCCAAAGCAGTTACTGGCAGCAATAACCTAATTAATCATTCAAATATCTGTTTCATCAATATTCGTATAGCCTCATTTATTTTAAGTCCTATAAGAGCAGCGTTTTGGCTCTATGTTCACTGCTGTGTGCCCATTTCTAGCAGAGAATGTCGAGCACATCCTGTACTTAGATATTTATGCAAGAGAGAGAGGAGAGATAAAGAATAGATGGAGAAGGAAGGAAGGAAGGAAGGAAGGAAGGAAGGAAGGAAGGAAGGAAGGAAGGAAGGAGGGAGGGAGGGAGGGAGGGAGGGAGGGAGGGAGGGAGGGAGGGAGGGAGGGAGGGAGGGAGGGAGGGAGGGAGGGAGGGAGGGAGGGAGGGAGGGGTCGGAAGGATTGATTTACCTTAGTAGAAACAACAGGTTATATTGATATGATGTGTGCTCCCATAGTACCCTATTATACTGATTTTACCATAATCACTTTGGAAATTATTTGTTTGTTGTTCATCTTCTCCAGTGGATTTTATGATTCATGTGGACAGGACCAGCTCAATTTTCTCATCAACTTATTCCCAGGGCCTAACACTGTGTCTGACGAAAAATGGTAAATTAAATTGAATTAGTAATAAAGTATGATTTATAATCTTTTGTTAATGGGGTGATTAAATTGCCTACTCTGAAATTAATTCTCAGTTAAATACTATTCTTTGGCCTCTTAATTGAAATGGGCTCTCCCATGTCTTATATCAGTTGATTGAATAAATGAGGTGTCACTGTGTATTCATTCATTGCATCTGTCAGGGTCATCAAACAGAACCCTTTTACCCACTATTTATGTACTTCTCTAACCTTCAGAAAGGAGTATGTCCAGAACAGCTTAATCAAGTTTTAGCACAAGAAAATGGGGACTTAATTTGGCATCCTTGTGCATATAAACAAGTAGGTTCTTTTAATCTACTCTTCCTTCTTCTGACATATAAACTTTGATAAATGGAGCAATAATTTTTGGAGGTTATGACATTCATTATCCTTTTTGCTTATCTTCAGTAGCAGGCTTTTTTCCTTTTTCGGGAGAGATTTTCCTTGTGGAAAGGCTGTTTATTTCTTATAGAGTTCTTTTAAGCAAATGTTATGTGGGGATATCACCAGGTAACTTTAAATCAAGGCTTATTTTAAAACCACAACTTTATTGTATGGAGTGTATTTTTGCAGCAAAGCCATCTCAAAACACTGTCAAAATTGGAAACAAAACAAAAGTCACACAGTCGGAAAAAATCAATTGATCTTTCAAATAATCCAAAATTAAATCAAGTCAAACTAGCTTTTAGCTTAAACTCTAAAGTCAGTTGGGAGTTGGCTTACTTGAGAAGTACAATAAAGACTAAATTCTAGACACTTGGGTAGCAATGGTTCCTTTGAGTAAGAATGATTTATCCAAAGCCTAAATGAATACTTAGAATCAGCTCATACACCATAAACACTGAAAAAATTGGATCAAACTAACAATTCAGGTTCAAACAATATAGAATCTAAATGTTTTGACTACTCAATTTAAACATGAATCTTGCTCTTGAGTTTTGCTTTGTATATGACAATATTTAGAAAAAAATTGCCTTAGCTATAAAGGCCAAAGAGCCTCTGCTTTCTTCATTCAAGAAAAAAGTTGTTCTTTGTGTGATACAAAAAAAGACAAGAAAGAAAAAAATACTTGAAGGTTACAGATTTGTTACTATAATCAATAGTATAGGCAACTATGGAACTAATAAGCTATAGTTTCTAAATATTCTTTCTTTCAACCTAAACATGTTTTTCACAAAATTAAGTGAAATTAAAGAAAAAAAAAAAAAAACTGTGTTGGCAATATGCCCAGAATTCTTTTTTATTGTTTATAGCTAGTCAAGTAATTTGATCTCCTTTAAGCAATATAGGTCATGGGTAATTTAATTCTACACACGAGTAGATTATAAAGAACAACTTGTAACTGAGAAACACCTTGTTTGGAGTAGTATTTTCTGCAATATGGTATAACTACTTCAAACTTGTTTTGCCTATATTAACATAATATCAAAGGATATTCATGAATATATGTATGAGAAATATTTTCATAATCGTCTAATGTCAGCACCAATAATTCTATATATTATTTTTCATTTCATAAATATGAATTTATTAATATTTTCTATTCAGTTAGGAAATGGATTTGCAGACCAAAAATTGGTTTAGAACTAGATGATTTCTTCATAGAGTAAGTTCTGTAAAATAGACACTCACAGTGAAAAAAGAACAACATTATTGTGGTAGGCAGAATGACAGCTCCCCAAAGATGTCCACATTTTAGTCCCTCATACCTGTGAATACATTAACTTACAGGGCTAACATGACTAAGAGTTTTCCATGGAGGCTGAGCGCAGTGGCTCAAACCTGTAATCCTAGCACTTTGGGTTGCCAAGAATCAATTGAGGCCAGGAGTTTGAGACCAGCATGAGCAAGAGCAAGACCTCCATCTCTCTAAAAAAAAACCAAAAAACCCCCAAATTTGCTAGGTATGGTGGTGTGTGCCTGTAGTCCTAGTTACCCTGGAGGGTGAGGCAGAGGATTGCTTGAGCCCAGAAGTTTGAGGTTACGGTGAGCTACAATGGCACCACTACACTCTACCCAGGGCCACAGACCTTGTCTCAAAAAAGGAGGATGTTTCATAGAGAGAACATCCTGGGTTATGCAGATTAGCCCAATTTAATCACTAGTATCTTCATAAAGAGGAAGGCAATAGAGTCAGAGTCAGAGATAGAAATCTGAAGATGCAACAATGCTGGCTTTGGTACTAAAAGAAAGAACCACGAGCCAAAGAAGGCAGGTGGCTAGCCTGCCACGAGCTGTGACATACAAAGAAATAGATTCTCCCTTACAGTCCTCAGAAGCCTTGCAGCGTCCTGACAGGACTTGAATCGGTGAAACGCACTACAGACTTCTGACCTCCTAAAGATATTGAATTTGTGTTGTTACTAAGCCACAATGTTTGTGGTAATTTTCTACAGCACCAACAGAAAAATAATACATTGTCTAATTAAATAATAAAAGTAATAAGAATAATACAATACTAATAATAGCATGCTTACTATATGCTAGGCACTATATAATCACTGTTTATTAAAAATATTGTTTCATCTATACAACAATGCTGACTTATTATCATTATTATTAAATACAATCCCCATTTTGCAGATGAGGAAGATATATTTTATTGAGGGAAATTGTATATGTAAAGCATGCAAAACTAATAAGTGGAAAAGATGGAATTGTTCTATGACAAATAGTATAAGTTGAGAATAAAATAAAATGTTAATTATCTCCTCTAATTCTAAATACATTTGGCTCATTTATTAATTCTACATGTTTTTCTTAAAATAGCTCCAGTACAAAAATGCTCTGTCCAAGAGGAATACATGAGTCACTACAGGAGAACTGAATGTCACTTACTTTTTATTCATTTAACACATGTACAATGAGAACTGTAGGTCACCGTAGGTATCTCAGAACAATCATCAGTTCTTTTGTAAAATGTTTGTCCTCTGGGCAGGCACCACACTGGAGCCATATGCTGCTGTACCCCTGGATGCAGATGATTGGCCCAGACTTGGGACCTGTATCAAATTTATTCATACAGTTGCCTCTTCCTGGGAATTCAAATTGGTGTTACAAAAGATGTATTTCATCTTTCCTAGGCTGAATGCTCTTGTAACATAGATACTTACAAGTGCTAGGCAATTTCACCACATGGTCCAGAGAAACAGAGAAGGCTGTTCGGCAAAATGCGAGAAAAGAATTAGGTATAAATGTAGATAAATAGTTTTAATGTATACTAATGTATACAAAGACAACACTAAAATTTTGCATGCCCTGTTTCTAGTATATTTGTGTGTGTGTGTTCTTTTCTTTTCTTTTTTTAAATTCAGGATATTATAAGGGTACAAACATTTTGGTTACATGTAATGGATTTGCAAAATGGTACTAAGTATTGACACAATGTTATACTAATTTTTTATACTAATTGCTGTGCTCTTCCCCTTAGATTCTTTGAAATGCCTTATGACAATTTTTAACTTAACTGCAGTGGGCTTGTGTCTCTTGCAAAATAATTAGGTTTGTATCAAATATTGCTCCAGGTCCTAGACACAATAATTTACCATCCTTTGCTTCAAAAAACTTATGCATTTATGTGTCTGATACACCTAAGACACAATAAAAAATTTAATATCTTGTATAACACAAGGAAAATGGCAATTACCAGTTATGTAAGGCCACCAGTATCAAACCCTGAAATTTAAGAAAATCAATTTTCAATTCTTGGCATTTGTCATTTTTCCATCTGACCTTTCTTCAGGCAGACATTCAGGGTAAATTTCTAGTACTAAATATATACAAAACCTCATATTCTGTGTTTTAACTTATTCCCCAATGTAATATAGTCAGTGATATTCACTCATCAGTTTTCCAATTATGCTTCCCATATTTGATTAATTTCCTTATTAACATAATAATTGGTGATCATAAAAAATCATTTTCTTACCTCATTACCATGACATATAATTCCTGCTGCTTCCTTATCATCATCATCTTTCTGTTCAGCCTCTAATCAACTTACCTTGAAAATAAATGTTCTAGAAATATTGATTTTATATATTTTTTTAAAAAGTGAGAGATGCTTTATCAGTTTGTCCTTCGACAAGGGAAAAATTTTGTAATGAATATTTCATAAATAAAGTTATATTTAGCTATGATTTCTCATTTTCCCTATGTATGACAACTTTTTGGGACACCCTGCAGTTTATATGATTATTTTATGATCAACACGACCCTCTTCTCAGTTTCTCCTCCTCTTGCTTCGGAATTTCAATGTACTCTACATCCAAGAAGGAGCATTAAGCTTTGAGACTGAATTCTAGATTTACTCTTAATAAATATTTTGGAATCTCACAACATTCTCCTAATTCTAAACTTAAAATTTATCTTACTTAAACTATTGATAAAAATTCTCTTCCTTTAGATTATCATTCTCAGCTGTCCATGGCACAGTTCCCTTCCGCATTTTAAATATTATTCCACAAAATGGCTATAAACATGTTTACCAACTGGTGACGGTGATGCTCCCAGCTCTGGGCTTTTACTCATTGCTTCCTATCCTTCTGTACCCAATGCACTTTATCCCTCTTTTAGAAAGCACATCACATGCTGGTTTTTGTCCAAGTCATCTGTCGTAATGTCTTTTTTCCCCAGCCGACTTAACTATTTCTGTGAGCAGATGTTGCTTTTATTTATTAATCAAATCTTCCAACGCACAATCTTGAATATAGTGGGTGAATGATAATTATTCTAACAGCACACTATTTTTCTAAGACTTTCTGGCAGTTTTCCAATTTATTCTATCTTCCCACCTTCTTCTCTATTTGAGCTCACCTTTCCCTTACCTTTCATCTATTCTTTTATAACACCTTGCTAGTTATTCACTAATGTGACTACACAAAACACAATACAGCTATAGAGGTTATTATAAACATTTATTTCTTTTTTTGTAAACAAGCCCAAACCGGATCTATTCTTGGATTTGGTTATAGAAAACTCTATGTCCTGTGTACAAATGAATCACCTAATTTTAAAGAGAATATTTCATTGTACAATATAAGAAAGTAATATGGTGCTTCCTTTTCTTAGTTTAAGTTCAACTATATTTTCATGTTGATTTTATTTCTCTGTACATTTTATTTCCTAGAATACCTTAGCATGTAGCTCAACTTTTGGATTAACATTTATTATATCTATGTAAATAACATAGTTACTGGTATAGAGGTATGCTGCATAGACAGAAATTGAGCTTATACTATTTGGGATTCAGATTCATTTGATATTGCAAGCCATGTTTGTAGAATGGATCAGCTAAAAGATTAACCCTTTGCACTCGGATGTCGAGTGTGGATAATGTCAAGTAGATAATGAGAAAAGAGCAAGCGAGTGCAAAATTGCTTATCTCCCAAGTTCGTTGTGAGACAATTTAATATAAAGAAATAGTTACTTTTTAGTAACTATTAGAGCATTACTAAACTTTATTTAGTAACTAAAATCATAGGTGGGAAGTGAAGTGTGTTGGCCATTGTTAATCTCCTGGCCAACTTCCATCCAAATTCAAACTACCTTCACTTTCTCGAGTCTTAACTTGAACATGAAACAAAAGGTGAAATTAATGTGAACGTATGCACACCCTGCAATGTAGCAATTCTATTCATAAATATGTTTCTAAGAGAAACACATGCAATTGTTATAAAAAAATGAGTACTGAATTTTCACAACAACACTATATAGAATAGCTCCAAACTTAAAATGGTGAATATATTATAGAATGAAATACTACAGGCCAATGAGAATAAACCACTCAATAATATGGATGAATTAAAAAAAACTAGTGTTCAATGACAGATTCCACACACAATAATACCTTGACTGATTACCTTTGTATCAAGTAAAACAAGAAATAAGAAGCCAAGCTATGCTACAAGGCTGTATAATGGTACCCTTGGGAAATTGCATAGTGACATTGAGGTATATAATGGGAGAGCTGCTTCATACTTGTTTCAGAGACGCTGATAACATTCTCTTTTTGACCTAAGTGCTGCTTAAATAAGTATGTTCAGTTAGCGAGAATTTATACAATTGTACAATAATGGCTTATTAATGTTATTAATACTATATGTATTTTGGATTTCAAAGAAACTTTTAAAAAGATTTGCTAATATAGGCATAACTCAATGATATTGGGGTTTCAGTTCCAGATCACCACAGTAAAGAGAACAGTGCAATAAAGCGAATCACAGGAATTTTTTTTGTTTCTCAAAGCATACAAAAGTTGTATTTTCACTAAACTGTAGTCTGTTAAGAGTTCCAGAGAATTATGTTTAAAAAATGTACATACCTTAATATAAAAATGGTTTGTTGCTACAAAAGGCTAATGATCATCTGAGCCTTAGAGAGTTGTAATCTTTTTCTTGGTAGAAGGTCTTGCCTCCATGATGATAGCTGCTGACAGATCAGGGTGGTGGTTACTGAAGGTTGGTGTTGCTATGGCAATTTCTTGAAATAAAATAACAATGAAATTTTTCACATTTATGTACTCTTCCTTTCACAAAAGATTTCTCTGTAGCATGCAATGCTGTTTGATAGCATTTTAGCCACAGTAGAATTTCTTTCAGAACTAGAGTCAAACCTCTCAAACCTGCTACTGTTATATCAACTAAGTTTATGTAATTTTCTGAATCCTTTGTTTTTATTTCAACAACGTTCAGAGCATCTTCACCAAAAGTAGAGTCCATTTCATTTTGATGTGCAAAAATTATCTACTTGTACCACAGAATAGAAGCTGCTCCCTCCTTTATGAGCCACATACTTTGTTAGTAATTCTAAGATAACTATTAAGTTTGAGATGATCTCTTCCCTACCAGATCTGACTTCCCTACCAGACTGTGAGTTTCTCAATGGCTAGGCATACCTTTACACATTCTAGTTTCACTGGCACTTAAAAAGTACACATAAAATAACTAGAAATAACTTCAACAATATGTTGGAAACTACATTAAAAAGATGACAAAACTATCCTGAGTTAAGTCATATTCTCAAGGAACTAAGAGTCCATACCACACTTTTTGTGATTCTTTTAGAATTACTTTTATTGATTTCCCCAGTGTCATCATATCATCAATCTACAGAGATAAAATTTCTAGAGATTAGGGCTAAAAAATTTGTGGCTGTGGAGTGGAATGGATGTGTTAAGGATATTGTTTGCAAAGTTGTATGTTCGTTTCTAAATTGTGACACACACACACACACACACAAAAACCCCACAAAAATCTTAGGCCTCAGCCACTACAATACTTTGCCTTTCCTTGAAAACAGACCAATTTTAATCTTCTGAGATTTTTAAATCATGTAATTTATAATACAGCTCTTTCTATGCATTGTCAGGTTAAAACATGGTTTAAGTTGTAATCCTTCTCCAGGAAATGTCCAAGACCTTACTGCCTATGTTTTATCCAAAGGAGAGCCCCTTGACTAAGTGACAAAATAAAAACCCATTTGCAAGTTAGCTACACTTCACTCCATGGATAGGGAGCTATGTAATTATCAAGTATGATGAATTGGTGACATACAAAAGGGAAGGAATGGAGGCTTGTATTCCAATAAAAAATGCAGAGACAAAGAGAAAATATTTAGAGAAATAAACTAATAATAGCATAAATAGCTAAAATCTGTTGATTGTTTCTTCTATAACATTGTACAATACTGATATAATTTAATCCTCATTCCAGCATTAAGAAGTCTTAGTAACAGTCTTATGGTTTTTATTCTCATGTTATAAATCTGTAAAAATCTTAGAGAATTTAATGATTTTGCTAAACATTACAGAGCAGTGAGTGTTGGGTTTAAAACTTGCTTGAATAATCCATGGCCTGAATCTTTAATAATTCTACTATTTTCATGTTAACAAACACTATCATAAAGATATGTGATGCATTGTATATATAGTTCTTCAGACTAAAACTTCTATAATTATAGAACTATAACTTCTATAATTTCTAATTTCAAATATTTATTTCATCTATGTTGAAAATATTTATGTAAAATATCTTAAATGATTTCTAGAATCAGTGAGAGAAGGTATGCATGAATTGAAAATATAATGCATACACTATTTGATAACAAAAACAAATATGCAGATACTTGTAGCATACAAATATAAACTTTGCTATATAAGAACATGAAAAACTAAATAATAAATGAGTAAATACGTCAATTATTTCTAAATCTATTCTTAAGTCTAATGTAATTACAATTAAAATTTTAATGAGAGTTCTTATGAGAGACTTAAAAACATTAAAGTTCATCTAGAAAAATGTCAAAAATAAATATTTATTAGAATTTCTAGCTGGATGAAATTGCTCACACCTGTAATCCTAGCACTCTGGGAGAGTGAGGCAGGAGGATCGCTTGAGGTCAGGAGTTCAAGACCAGCTTGAGCAAGAGTGAGGACTCCGTCTCTAAAACAATAAACAAACAAAAAAAGAATTTCAAATTTGTAATTATAAAAAATTAAAATTAAATATAGTGGAACAATTGTTTCAAATAGCAACTAGTAATAAGTTTTAAAATGGTCATCTCAATGTTAGAAAAGTACAATTTGGGAAAAATCTAAAAACAATTTTAGTAATATACAACAAATCTCTTCCCACAAATCTAAGAATTCTTCATTTAGGATGAAAATCAAGGAAAAGAATCAGCAATTTTAACAAAATTTTTCTCATAGAAATGTACCTTATTATATACACTTTATAAAATAAAAAAAATACAAACTTTAATGTTGGTTGAAGAGAATGTCTAAGAAAAGTGTGGTATGTCCAAAAATATTAAAATATCTGCTAAAGTATATCTTTCAAGTGCTTTTAATTGTATATAAGAAAATGCTTATATCATTTATGTGCTAAAATAGGATATGAAATGATATATGCTACATGATCTCAGTTATATAAAAGTCTACCCAGATGGAAAAGAACAGAAGAAAAATTCTTGATAATCATTACTATGATTAGCTTTAAATGATGGATTGATATCGTATAACATTCTTCTTCTTTTATTTTAGAAACGGGGTTACCCAGACTGGAGTGCAGTAGTATGATTTTAGCTCACTGTAACCTTGAACTCCTGTCATCAAGTGACCTTCCTGCCTTGGCCTTCCAAGGAGAACATTTTTTTCTTTTTTATCTTTAATGATAAATCCCAAGTTTTGACACTGAATATGTATTTTTAATAATTATATTAGAAATATAAGAATTTACAATTTTAAAACTTATGTTAAATCCCTGTCCATAAGTAACTTGTACAATTGATTTGAAAATAAGAACAAAAGCATTATGTATTATGAATATTGATGATGTATAGAGGCAGTAAGTACATGCTCTCATAAATTATTAATGGTACTACTAACATTATAATACCATAGAGGTTTAGAAAACTTCATATTAGAGTTGGAAATGCAAAAAGGCCTTAGATTTTGAAAAAATATGAATTAATGAAGAGAAAGGAGAAGTTCAATTTTCTCCAACCTAGGACATATATTTTTCCAAGGGTTAGGACCAATTAATAGAAAGAAATGAAGATGTTGTATTCATTTTTGAGGAGGGATGGAAAGCAGTCAAAGTGGCTGAAATAAAAAGATGCAGCCGTGAACATTGGGAAGAAGTGAAAACAAGGTACAGTCAGGTCGGACCTGATTTTGTAGAGGCTATGAAAGCAAAGAGTGAAAATTCCATGTGGTTCTCAAGGTCTGAGTCAGTGACTCCTTATTTGGGAGAATATGGAGCTTTGGAGGTTCCTAATAGGATAGGTAGTCATCCCTGGGAAAGAGGGAATGGAGGCAAAGCCAGAGGCAAAGACTGGGGAGAGCTATTAAGGCACATGTGAACAGTCGCTGACAAAGGACCGCTACTTAAATGTTATTTAGTTATGTTGTGTTTTTTATTTTTATTTTAGGACAAATTACGCTTTGAATACTTAATATTTATTTGCCAGATATTGAACGCAGCATATGCACTATTTCATATTAATTCTCATAGTAATCCTATGAGGCAGCCATATTATTTTTATTTCCATGTAGCAGGTGAGGAATGTAATGGTTAGAGAGTCTGAAGAACTAGAACAAATTTCACAGAGGGGGAAAACATCTAACTATTAATTCAAGTCTGATTGATCCCAAATCCACTAAAGACAAGCAGCTCGATCCAAAAAGGAATAATGGAAAACAGATGAAACTTGAATGAAGAGAAATAAAGAGGAACAAAATAAAACTATTTAAAGGCCTTTAACAAAGAATTATGATGAAATTAATATGTTAGGGAAATTAATCTGATAAGAGCCACACAGATCAAAATAGAGTGATAAATTAGAGAGGAAAACACCAACTGGAAAATAACTACAGAATTTCAGATGTGACGTTATGAAAATATGAATTAAGGTTCCTACCTTAATGACAAGGAACAAAATGACGAGGAACAAATTTATGCCAGAATTAATAGATTAGATAGCTGATTGGATATGAGGAAGAAAACATAAAAAAAAAAGGTAATGGTGATTGATATTTAAAAAGTACTATTTTAGCATGTTTAATATATTTTCAAGGTCAGAAATGTCATTTGATATAATTTTAGTTAGTACCAATATTGTCTATGTTTTGTTGATTTTTTTTTTTTTTTTTTTGAGACAGAATCTCCTCTGTCGTTCTGGCTAGAGTGCAATGGTGTCATCATAGCTCACTGCAACATCAAACTCCTGGGCTCAAGAGATCTTCCTGTCTCAGTCATCCAAGTAGCTGGGACTATAGGTGCACATTACTACAACCAGCTAATTTTTTTTTTTTTTTTGCTTTTCTACTTTTTTCTACTTTTTTTCTAATTTTTCTACTTTTAGTAGAAACAGGGTGTCACTGTCGCTCAGGCTGGCCTCCAACTTCCTAAGCTCTAGCCATCCTCCCGCCTTGGTCTCCCAGAGTGCTAGGATTATAGGTATGAGCCACTGCACCTGGCTTATTTCATTATTTTTGAATGCACAGTCTTATTTGACCTCATTGTAATTTTGAGAAGTCAGAGTAAAATATACATACCATAAATTTTATTTAAACATTGGTCAAGTCTAGAAAAACTTTTGAGATGAGCAAACCACAAATAAGATGGAGCTCAGCAGTTAATGAATTCCTAATGTAGTTTGTGATATGGTCATCAAAATGAAGGTCTGGTTTCCCTATATTTGTGTGTCAGCATTGGAATTAACTTATGAGGAAATGTAATTTTAGTTAATTCAGTTTGAATTTTTATTTTGAAAAAGTAGATGTCATTTTTTCTGATAAGATTCTAAGAAATAAATGGATCCTTAAAAATTTTTTTCCTAATTATTTTTGTACTACAGGCAAGTAGATATAATTAACAAAAAAATATCATGTGGCTTATTTTGAGTATTACTTCAACTGTTCTACCCTGTCCCAGGGAACAAACCATTTGGTTCTTTGAATTACTGCCTTCAGATGCAAATGTTAGGAAAGGATCATCCACAACTATAGTATTCCAGGAACTTTGGCCCTTGTTGTGGGGAGAGGAGGCAGCAGTGAGGCAAACAATAGCATTAAAAGGCCTAGAAGGAATCTTCATTTCTTTAACTCAATGAAAGGAACTGAATTTGGAGGCATTCTTATCTCTCTGAAGCAAGTGAAGTCAATAAAAATACAAGACTTTTTAAAAAATAGCTTAACAACTTCAAAAAGGGATCTGAATATTAAATTTCTCATAAAATACTAAGAAGCATGGACTCAGTCCCTATAATTCTGCTGCACCTAGAAAACTACAATGTATTAGCTATTTCTGATAAGCACTGTGTAATCTATTTACAAAACATTGTATCATTCAAATCTCACAAGTGCTGTTTTTACTCTGATTTTACAAATATACAAAATAAGAGGCAAAGAGATTTAAGGTTTGTCCTGGTCATTTATTTATTTATTTATTTTAATCTCCAAAAATATAGCTTCTTAAGGCAGGAGAAAAGGCTCTGAGCGAGCAGGCCCTTTAAATTATCAACATCAATCAGGTGTTCCTCATTCAAGCAAGGCACATCTCCCATTCCATCTTATCTAAACAGACCACCTGACCCAACCACAAATGTTAATATATTTCCAAATAGCATTTTGGGAGGCAACGTCTTCAAAAATACACAGATACTGTAACAACTGGAATCAGAAAGTTCAGTTTTGTGTTCTTTTAAATTACTTTCAACAGTCACCTTAAATACTTTCCAATTTACTAATTGAACTGGTAGGGATTTACACGTGTTCACCACCTTGGGGATAATTGATTCTGTGCTAATTAGCATGCTCCAGTATTCTCTGCCACAGAATCTTGAATCAGGGTTTGGTCAAGAAAAAAAAAAAAAAAAAACAAGGCAATAATAACAACAACAAAAACATAAGCCAATTTATGTAATATGAGAATGAAAAGTTTAATATAGAAGTAAGGAACAAACTAGAAGAGTTGAAAGTGTAAACGTTAAAGAAGCCGTTCTCATTGCCTAAAGTCCAGGAAAATGCCACAGGTGACACTGAGAACTCACTCTGAAGCATTAAGGCAGTTTATTCTTACAGATTTGCAAGGAAGAGAAGAAATCTCAGAATTCTTCATTATCTGTTTATTCTGAGCAGTGAGGTGGATGGTTCTCAGGAGCTTGTTGGGGAGATTTAATGTATTTCACATCTGCCCATGTATCTGTTGGCAATTGACTCCAGGAGAAAATGACTTCTCTTCTACCCCCCCCCCCATTTTATTCAAGTACATCTTTTTGGCAACATATGTCCTGGAAATGTACCAGAAAATGGATTCTGGTAAGTCTATTTACCAACTTTTCCTCTGCCATACAGAGCTGACTTTCAAAGGAAGTGGTGGTGATGGCAAGTTGCCAACAGATCATCCAGCTCAGCCCATCCCCTTGTTTGTTAAGTATTCGTACATTCTTTTTGCCTCATTAAACATCTGAATAAGAAGAGTTGCACCATTCTATTTCCACCTAGCACAATGAAACTACCATCACCAAAGACACTCTCAGCCAAATGGGGAAACATAAAGCCCCTTAGGTTATTGTATCTGTCCCCTTATGACTTTCAAATCTGTCATAACTGTCACAATCTCCTTTTGATGTCTTCTAATTGAAATACCAAACTTTAGGGTTACCCATTATTAACACACCTTATGAAAAATTGGAGAAGAGTAGAAGAAAGAAAAATTATATATATATATATATATATATATATATATATATATATATATATATATATATATATCAGAGCAAAGAAGAAAAGTGGGTGAGTGCTACAGCCCTCATTTCTCCAGCTTGCTGTATGGACAGAGTTGATATTTATAACTTCTTTCTCCCTATCTTTCCACTTACTCTTTGTCCTCAGCCAGCACCGCAGCTGAGCATGGTTATTTATCTGGAGAGGAGGCAGGTGAACCAAATGATCATTTTAAAAGAAACTCTGTCATTAGCAATCCTTCTGGTATGTGATTATTGTTATAATTTCTTGTTTACATTTATCAATGGACTTTAGAGTACTAGGACATGCAACTAGTTCCAGACATATCCAGTGCTGACCTCATTTTATATTAGTAATCCTGTAAACACTAGATAATCAGGATCTGTCATAACAGCCAGCATATTAAATCCTTCATGAGCCTAGCCACCCTTGAAGTGGCCAAGGCAATCTTGGCAATCTTCTTCCAATTCAGTGTAACTTGTGTTGGGTTTCCTGGTGAAAGCATTCCTTCTTTGGGAACCAGAAAAAAAAAAAAAAAAAAAAAAGCCCAAATTTGCAGAGATGGGAAGCAAACATTTTGCAGTGAATCATTGTAGATAATAGTAATGAAATTTACTCCCATTTCCACACCTTGGCTCCTAGACTTATCAATTCTAGCTATGAGAGAAATGACACATACTGATCACTAATTTAGAGCATATTACAATTTAGAGGAAATCACCAGTTTGACAGATGTTGTCACCCACCAAGCATCATTACTGACTTTCTAATAGCCCCACCATTGTTCCATTAGGTCAGTTGTAGAGATAATGGATGTAACAACACCATGAATAAATTAAGGTGACATAAGCATATTGCCACACTTTACTAACTTTAAGTGGATTCCCTGGTCACAAGATATGTTGTGGTATGTTCTCTGATATTAAAGATGCAACCACTTTAAGTCAACTTATGGTGTGCTAGAAGAAGCATTGCAAATCGTGAAACGAAATCCATATCCAGACTAAATTACTTTTTCAGTCAAGAGAAATCATTGTTCCTGCTATGAAAGATGAGACAATCTTAACTTTATTGAACTGCATTTACACCTTTGTTAAGAATCAATTAACCACATATCTGCAGGTCTATTTCTGGACTCTTTATTTTGTACCTTTGATCTAGGAGTCTTTCATCAATATGTATTGTCTTTATTGCTATAATTTTAATTTCATGACATTTAATTAGGTAGTATGCATTCCACAATTTTATTTTTTATTTGTGTTGTCTAGTCTAGTTCTCATGAGCATCCACATAAATTCTTAAAAAAATCTTGTCAATTGAGATATAAAGTCCTAATAGAATTTTGATTAGGATTACATTTCGTCTAAAGATCTACCTGGCAAAATTGAAATCCTAACATTATCTAATTTTTCAATGTACAAATATGGTGTATATTTCCAATTACTTAAGTCTTCTTTAATTGCTTTCATCAGTGATTTGTCATTTATAGCATACGTTTGTTTTAGATTTATGCCTCAATATTTAATGTATTTTGTTATTTCTGTAAATGATATATGGCAAAACCCAAATATCCAAACAACCAAAAATACAACATTGTATTTACCTTGTGTTCTCCAGTCTTGCTAACCTGAATAGTTTTATTCAGATGTTTTTGTAGATTTCTTGGGATTTTCTAATGTGGGCAACCATGTCCCCCTGTAAATGAAGATAGTTTTACTTATTTTAAATAATTTAAGATAAAAACTATTCTTTAAACTATTTACTAACTTTGTTGTTCTTCCTTTGTTCCTTGAAGAACCAAGTTTTCTTTACTGTTATTTCTCTCCAATTTTAAGAACTTCTTTCAATATTTCCTTTAGAACAGATCTTCTAACAACAAATTACTTTTTAAACTCTATTTAGTAATGAATTTACTTCATTTCTGAAGGTATGATAAAGATATGGATAAAAAAGATAACATAAAATTCTAGCTTAGCAGATCCTTTCTTTTTAGCAGTTTAAATAATTATTTACCTATCTACTGGTGTTTGGTTTCTGATGAAAAAATTTATAGCTACTGAAATCATCATTCCCCTATTTGTAGACTGTTATTATTGTCTAAATTCTTTCAAATATTTCTCTTTACTTTTAGTTTTTGGAAGCTTGATGTATCTAGGTGTGACTTCCTTTGAGTTTCTCTTATTTGAGGTTTGTTTCTTGAGTTGAACTTCTTAAATCTTTAAGTTGATGTCTCTTGCCACATTTGGGAAGTTTTTCATCATCATTTCTACAAATATATATTTCTGTCCTAGTCTTTTTCTCTAGTTTTCCTAGAAAGCCAATAACTCAAACATAAATCATTTTAAAATTTTTCCATTTGTACCTGAGGCTCTGGTTAGAATTTTCAATCTTTTTTGCTCTCTTTGTTCATTTTTCTGATTGGATGTTTTCTGTTGAACTATCTGAAAGATCACTGGTTCTTTCCTTCATAATTTCCATTCATCATCTAGTGAAATTTGTATTTTATATATTTTAATTTCATAATTTCTCTTTTTATGCCAAGAACATACATGTTTTCATTAATATTATTTGCATTTATTTTAATTCTTGTACCATAGGTATGATAGCTACATTAAATCATGTTCTAGTAATTCCTACATCTGAGTCATTGAGAGTTGATATCTTTTGATTATATTTTCCCTTTAAGATGAGTGACATTTTCTGGTTCTTCATCAAACAATTTCAAATATTAGGTTGTATAGAATCTGCATCTTGTCATAATCATGTAAAAATGTTGATTTTTGTTTTGGTTATGTTTCTTCACCTGTTTTAGCAGAAAATCAAGCAATTAACCTTCAAATTGCAAATTCTATTTTACCTTCTGTGAGAAGTGATTGCTATCAAGCCTCAGTTATGCTGCTTTGGATCTGTAAAACACATGCTCCATTCAGAAATTTTTCTCAGACTTGGGTGGTAGTTTCAATCTCAGTTCAGTTCTAAATTTTTCTGCTATGTCACATCGATTCTGTCTCTTGCATATGCAGTCAAAGGTGAGTCTAAAACTCACATTGGATCATATGTAAGCCAGAGAGTCTCCTTCTTCAGCTCTTTTTCTCTGAAATTTTCACCAAACTCCCTAGTGTACAAGGCCTATACTTACTGATACTTCCAGCCAAGAAAATCAGATTCTTTTAGACTTTTAGCTGCTCACACCAGAGCTCAGCCATGCAGTCCCAAAACTGGGCCCTGACCACAGGCAAAAAAAATGTGGCGGGAGAATGGAGAGGAGGAAAAAAAGGAAATTTCCTTGTGTGTTGTCTCTCCAAGTTTTGACACAGACCACTCCCTCCACCTGCACAATCCACTTGCTTTTATTAATATTTCAGAAAGGAGGAATAAACTCTGTCAATTATTTTGGGGAAGAAGTAAAGAAGAGTACTGAGAACAAACCACAGAAGTGACAAGCTGAAGGTTTGGTGATCTTGACAAAGATGGCTTTTTATTGGAGTGATGCAGATAGAAGATTGTCAATTTAATCATACATATAAGATATATTTTGAATCACAATAATTTGAGTTTTGTTATAAAATTTAAAAATGTATTACATTTCTTTCTTTTCATTTTCCTTAAAAATTCTAAATTCAAATGATGTTTATTAGATTCTAAATTCTAAATTCTAATGATGTTTATTAGAAGTAAGATTCCTTACTTCTATTATTGGGTGGCTTTTTGAGATTCTGAGCCTGAGAACTAAGACACTGACTTTGAAAAGCCTTAACTACAAAAAGAAAAGACATTTGTGCAAACCTTTTTGTGTATCTTTGCCTTTTACATCCTTCACTAAATACATTTTATGTTTCTTTTTTAAATATACTTTTCCTAAAGTTGCTTCTAGTGTATAATAAAAATAACACTGAAGAGCAGTTATGATTAAGAATGAGAACCATGATAAAACTTACCTTGATTCTCATACATCAACTGAGTCAGTACCATAAACATAAAATTAAGAATGACTAAAATGTTACTATTTTTAATAATCTGCAGACTCACATTGTCACACTGATTTCAAGGAAGATATCTGAGGATTTCTAGTGCAATACTGAGAGATCCAAAACATCTTGAATAAATGTGTCCATTGAGAAACTGATATCAAGGATTCTGGGAATCTATTGGATAAAACCCACCTCTGTAATTAAATATATGTCCCCATTGTAGAATCATCAGCCAGCATATTGAAATTGCTTCTTTCATGCCAAATTACAGTTTTTGCCAAGAAAGAAGACCCCGTGCCGTCATTGTTATCTCCCCTTAACTCCTCACCTGGTGTGAATATGGCTCAGAGCAGCTGCCGGTTCTTCCTAAACTCCAAGTCTATCAAATCATCCCAGGTATCCATCTGTACACCTGCTGCACTTATTACAACAAAAGTTAGGAGCTAATGTTGATTATCTGCCAAAAACAAGTGAAGACATAATTTTGCTCTAGGACACAATGTGATTAAGACACAAATGATTTTTATTCTCTGGAAGCTCTCTTTTTTTCCTCTCTCTTCACAACTATGTCTCTAGCTTGTTTCTTAATTAACCTACCATTTTGTTGTTGAGAATAGGAGAAAAAACACCAAGTTCTTTACCCAGAAAGCACTCTGCTCTTTTCCTTATTTTCATATTCCTAATAAAAAATAAAATATGAGAAATGTTCTTGGACATCCTTTGACCAGAACAAGAGAGTTCAATAACAATTGTACAAACTTCCTGAAATTACTTGATAAATCTGAACAATATAGTAAAATGATATTTTATGTCTGTGTTCCTCTTTGGCAGTGTTTAAATAATTTATTACATCCTATCTTACAATTCTTCCTGGAAACATCTATTAACAATTGAAAATTAGACTTTTGTGTATTTTTGTCTTTTCACATCCCTTCCCTAAATAAATTTTATATTTTTTTAAAAAATGTACTCTCCCTAAAGTTGTTTACCACTTTTAATAAAAATAATACTAAATAGCAATTACAATTAAGAATGAGGACCATGATAAAAGATTTTGAGATTTTGGGAAGTGAAGCAAAAATGGATTTCATGTAAGCAAACTATATAACAGTGAAATTGAGAATTTACTTTCAAAAATGTCCGTATATTTTCCAATATGATTGAAGTTATCTGATATACGCTAATGTCAACACTGTAGGGTATGTGAAACAAAAAAATCTTTAATTTGAAACTATAAACATATCCTTTTATTTAAATTAAAAATATTTACATAAAAACTCACCATGTAAATTTTCAGTAATACCTAAATATATGTAATAATTGTGTCCTGCTTCATTTTATATACACACACATAGACACTCCTGTCACCAAAGGAAATAGTATTTATAGCTATGCATTTATCTTCACATATTTTTTCTGTTGTTAAATAAGAATCTACATATAATTAAGAAATCATACTATAAACTTGTTTTAAGACTTACTTTTACATTTAATAAAATATCTTTGTGAGTTTTTTAATAGATAAATGCATGTCTAATTCTTCTTAAACCTTACTATTGTCCATTATTTATATAATGAGTTCCATAGTAATGCCTATTTTATTCCTTTACAAATATTCAATATCATAAATTATATTTGCAACCATGTATACAATCATAATATCTTTGTACCTTTAACTTTGATCATATCTTGACTATTTTGTGTAATAGAATACTAAAAGTGGAAGAGGCAATCAAATCATATGTCAAAAGTTTATGTTAGAAGTTTCAAATCATACAATTATAACATACAGAAAGAACCAAATAATATTAGCACATTTCTTTCTGAATCCAGTTTCTTTAAGAATATCTTCTTCACTCTGAGAATATACAAATAATTTCTATTTTATTTGATATTTTTTAGTTGTTCCAAGTTTTAAATTTAGAATTTTAAATTGTCTGAAATTTGGTTATTCATATGAGAGGTTGATTTTTGAGTAGAAAATTCAAATGGATAGCCAGTTATACAAGTATATTAGTTAGTAGTCAATTCTTTGCCATCTGATTTGAAATGCCACAATTTTAACATAAAAATTTTCTGTTAATATTCCATACAGTATCAGTACTCTGTCCTGCATTAATTCATTTGCTAATTCCACTTTCAATATTGCTGTACCTATATGAAAATTTTGATAAATGGAGGTCAATTTTCCTCTCATTGTTCTTCCTAAAGATTCCTATTATGAAAAGGTTATTCTTAATTGTTTCCTAATTTCAAATTTTCATTCATTTACTGCAGTAATATAGGATTCCAAGTTATATTTCCAATTCATCATTTGAATCCTGTGAAAATGTTTACTTCACTGTCTTTAGAATTCAATTATAAGCCATACAATGTCTAAACAGAATAATATAGTTGTGCATGTATAAATGGAAATATTTGTTGTGTGCTCCATTTTCTGTCTTAGAGAAGGATTATTTTTTCCCCAAGTGCTATATTAGTAAAAGAATTGAATGGACCTTAATGTCTTTTTGAATGACCTTCCTGCATTTACTTAATTTGCAGGTAGCAAAAGAAATTCTTTCATGATAAATAACAGACTTTCCATTCAAACAAGTTCTAAATGAGTGTTTCCCATGGTGTATTACACAGAACACAGGTGTGTCAAAATGGAGATCCATGGTCATAGAATTCTAGCAAATTCTACAAACTATATCTCAGAGAGAATGTCATTTGTATCATTTTATTTATAAAGCTATGTATGCTTCTAGAAATATGTCTGTCCATAAATACATTCTTAGATCTATTTTCAAATATTTAATTCTATTGATCTATTTATATATGTACACAACACCATTTTGTAATATGTTTATTTGTATGTTCCTTTGTGCATTTCAAAATCCTCTTTCTCACTTTGAAAGATATTTCTTACATAAATATTTATTTCATTTATTTGGCTCAGCATAATTCAGTACTAACAGGTCACTTTTTAATTATATACTAGTTTTTCTTTCAAGGTAGACTTCACTTAAGTAACATTCATTTAAATAATGTTATATATGAGCATAGAGAATTTCCTTCATATTGTCTGTAATATTGAAGATATTTCTTCAATATCTTCAATATTACAGACAATTGCTTATTGAGGATATTACAGACGATTGTAAAAAATTGTTTATCAGGTTAATATTTTAAAATTGTCTTTGTGTTTTATTTCAGAATTGTGAACATTTCTTGTCAAATGACATATGATTATCAGAGTAAATGGAAATAATTATTTAAAGAATAAAGTATACTCTTTTTAAAAAAAATTTCATTTTATACTCCTTCAGTTCTCTATTATGGATGCTACAGTATTTTTCTGGATTTCAATGCTTAGTGATGATGTTAAAAATAATGAAACTCTATGTTGGCTGATAAGCAAGATGTACTTGCTTAGCTTTTAAATTAATCAGATTCCATCAACCTCTGAGTATTCTTTCAAATTATAATTCAGGATGTGTCATATGCTTTAATTTAGTCAATCTTGTGATTTTACCAGCCAGTAAAATATATGACTCCATTTTTGTCATCAACAAAGACTCTAAGCTTTTACTCTTTTAGTCTTCTTGCCATCTCTTTAATTATAATTTCCAAGCAAACCCATGTGAGTCCAAGGCTGTGTTCATAACTATGGCCATTCAATCTAGGATTGTTTTTTATGTTTACCTAACTCAATATTTATTATGAGATTATATCTTGTTATTGTACATTAATGTTCCATAGCAAAATGACCCTGGAATTTGTTACTAGTTTCCTGAAGTTTGTGAATTTCTTATTTCTTCTATATATAAAGAATTAACATTATTGCATTAAATGAGGGACTCAGTTAATACATTTTTAATTGAGAAAAGGCTATAATTCATAAATTCATCTGTTCCATAATGTCAGAGACAATATAATATATGGAACCTTGTCTTTTTTTTTTTAAATATATCCTTTCTTTAAAAATAGTTAAGAAGCACTTATTTATCAGAAGTTTCATTATTGGACTTAAAGAATAGTGCAACTTCCAAAAATTTTAACACACTTCCAGAGTATAGCTTACATACTGAGAACATTCTTCTTCATTTCTCTGATGATGTTAGTAGATAACAAAAGAGGAAAACTTATATATCAAAATGTAACACTATATCCTTGGATATAACAAAAACAACAACAAAAGAAAATGATCACTTTCAAAATGGTAAATTGGCTTTTAAATATATTTTTAAACTTCAGTGAAGTTTCTAAAATAGACAGGAATAAGATAAACAATGACCCGTAGGGGGAATATCAAAGACTGACAGACACCAGTGCTCTAATAGGTGCCGCTGCTGTTAACAAACCACCTGTATCCATCAAAAGTCGATTCAAAAAGATTGAAGGCGAGGCCTCAACCCTGATTGAAATGAAATGTCAGCAAGGATAAGAGAAGAAAGATGGAGATTGTATTAAAAAGAGAAACTATGTTCAGAAATAAGCTTTGGGACATACAAGAATCTAAAATGGCATCTCTATCCAGCTGAGCAAATTCATGGGGTCTAGAAAACTAGGTTAGTTTGTCTTTTTGAAGCACTTGTTGAATTCAGAGTTGAATTTGGACATAAATGGATTTAAAAGGATTCCTTTTTATTGATTTCCAAGGTAAGATGACATATGAAGAAGAGAAGTAGAAAGGAATAAAAATTGCTAAGCCTGTGAAAGCTTGTTATTTTCTTTCTTTTTTAAAGTTCTCAGCATAAGTATAAATTATATACATCAGTCTACTTTAAGAAATTGTTTACAATATGCCAAACTGAGAAAATTGACCATTTAGTTCATTGATCTTTTTCATATCAGCTCCTGACTGATTTTACACCCTAGAGATTATAAAATGTTTAGGAGTCCAGACTTGCCATTAACACTCCAGTTTCAACAAAAAGACAAGAAAGTCGGTTCTTCAGGGAGGAAGTGGGGTGTAATGGAAAGAACATGGCATTAGTCTTAAAAACTACAGTTTTAATTTCAGTGCTATCTGTATATGGTTCTTTAGTCATGTTTAAAAAAGTTAGATCCAATCAAAAATATTCTTCAAACTACACACACACACACACACAGAGATGCCTAAAAAGTTCCTAGCAGAGGCTATTGTAATTTGGGAAAATGACTCAATCTCAAAATTTTCCCACATCCCTCTTCTAGATTTAAAGCTTGTCAGAGGGGTCAAAGCACAAGAGATTACTTGCATATGATCTAGTAGAAAGTAGGAAAAAATGGTAGAAGTGTTATTTGTAATCATTTTTACAAAAAAAAGAAGGAAGTAAAGATTTGCTTGTGTTCAACATATGGATTACAACTGATTTTTAAATTTCATATGTCAGGTGGACATTTGTTATAAAATAGGTTAATTATACTGAAGAAAAAGCTTAGTTTTATCTAATAGCAGGCAAGCACTTAGAACCTCAGCATTCGCTTTCACTACATTAAAACTTATTGCAATGTATATGCTCCCAATTAAGTAGTTCACAAATTATTTTATTTAACATTACCAAACTAACCCTCACAAAATTGAGAACCAGCTTAAAAGTCTTCTACCCTTCCATCCAAAATGCAGATTGAGATAATGCCAATTATTCAAGCATAAACAAACAGAAACAACAGCATTGACGGCTATGTAAGTATTCAGGTAAAAGCAATTAATCAGCTATAAAAAGATGTTTGAAAAATTCCAAAAATTGTTATTTATAATACTATTGAAATATGGATTTATTTCTACTATTTAAAATGATAATACTACATTTGAAATTCATTTATTACATTAGTCATAAGTCAGTTATTGCCCAAAGAAGTTGCTGCAAGAAATATATAAATGTTATTGATGAGCCGAATTGTATAAAGTCAATACATCTAAATTATATTTATCTGTATAGTAATTTGCTAAAAGATAAGACATGACTAAAAAACTTTTTTTTCTGCACAGAGGTTTACAGATATTTAAGGAAAAGTGTAAATGCGGTTTTAGAACTTAAAGATAGATTACATAGTTTTCCTTTATTAAAAGAAAAGAGATCCAAATTTGTTGGCCTACCATCAGTACATTGATAGACATAAATAAGGTAATATATTATCAGTGGTTTACCACCTAAGAGCTCTTGGAAAAAAATCAGCATGTTAAGTCTATGTCTAAGAAAAATGGGATCTTTTAACAAACAGTCCGAAGGCAAATGCTTTTGGAAAGAAAGTTGTGGTAGGCAAATAGTGTTTAGAAAACAGATATTAGAGATGTTTCCTTTGTTATATTAATTAGTTGTTAGAAATGACATAAAAGCACCCCCCATTAAGGACATATCTGCACAGGTACAAAAACAATAACATACAAAAATGTGGATACAGAAGTTCCTAACTTGTTAAAAAAGTTTTAAAACTATAGGTAGCTTATAAAACCATTTGTAAAAGGTATAAAAATATAAGACATTGTCATTAATTTGAAAAAATGATTTATAACAGGAAATATATAGATTTTCTGATAAAATTAAAACTAAAAATTGAATTTGTGTGGAATTTCATCCAAGATAAATCTTAAATAGTGAATGTGATTAGAAAAGGACCACTGTGATACAATTTGAACAGCTACTGATAGGGTTCCTCTATTTGGGCATTTAGATTTTATGAGAATCTTTTTCAGCATTGAGAAACATTCAAATTAATTAATTAAAGAAACTGGAATGAGAATTAGACTTCAGTTTAACAACGTATTAAGCAAAGATTTTTAATATAGTCTAGTTCATATGTTCATTTTATAAATAAATAGATGCACATACATTGGAGAGGTGTGCTATATTTTAAAAGTTCCTGATTGCTGAAGAACAGACTAATTTTTATTATGCTGATTATTAAAAAGGACTTTTAAAAGAAAAAGAAAGTGGAAAGATAGGTTAAAAAAGACAAATTTTAGTAGAAGAGAAACAAAAGAAGAGTCAAAGACTTCAGTGATTTAAGTAAAATAAGTGTAGCTCACAGTTGGAATTAGAAGACTCACAAAAAAGACAATCATGTTAACTGGTGCATTGTTTTGTTCAATTCTAATGACTCATCGGCCATGTGGCCTAGATGACATTATTGCTATTTTATATATAAAGAAATAGAAGTTCAGAGAACATAGGTAAATTATACAAAGTCACCAGAAAAAAGTCTTTATTAGGAAAATGATGTCCCTGTATATGGGCATTTCTTTTCAAAGAATACTCAGGAGGATGAGGCAGGAGGATCATTTGAGCACAACAGTTTGAGACCAGCCTGGAGTAACATAGTGAGACCCAGTCTTTTAAAAAAAAATTAAAGTACAAAAATTTTTAAAAATAGTCAAGTAATTACTTAAATTTTAGACTTTAATCATTCTAAATATATGAGAGTATGTACAAAATGCATCATTCAGAAAGCACTCATTAAATGTTAAATTAATGGTGTTAAGATATAAAAATAAATATGCTTATTAAATGAGATTAAATATAAATAAAATTTAAAAATAAATTATTTAAAAATTATTAAAGTATTTAAAATAAATTTTTTAAAATAAACTTTAAAAATTATTTAAAACATATAAATGTTACAAAATCTATGATGATAATGTTGGTACTATTAATAATGTTCTTTTCAAAGATTTTTCTAAAATGTCTATGAATAACTTTTCTATTTACATTATGGAAAATTACTTCAGAATAAAAATGGCATATCCTCTTTTAGTGCCATGTTTATTGTTTTTTACTTTTAATGTGAAGAATGACACAAAAGATCTTCATCTTTGGAAAGCCACAGTAAATCGTATTTTATTAATAATGGGTTTTCATATAAGACCAAGGAAGCCTAAGATCACTTGTTTGTTTTTAATTAAAAGGCAAATTGACTGAACATAATTGGACTTTGAAAATACACTTAAATATGATTTTTGATTAGTGAAATCTTTCTCATCAATAATCTAACTACTAAATTGATAAATCCCAAAGCATTTCTTTTAAAATCTCATTAGCATGCCTACATCCTCTTTCCCCTGTAACTCCTGTTTAATTATAGCAAAATCTTTCTTCAGCTACAACCCAAGAGAAAATTTTTAAAAAGTAGTTCTCTAGCAGAGATAAGATCAAACTAAAGGTCACATGAAATTGTATAGGAAGCCTAGGGAAAAATATAAAGTGGTGGCTTAAGATAGAGGAATTATCTGTGGGGAAATGGTCTTTCCCAGATCTGTGAATGCACTGAATATGTCATGCTAGTTAAACTCAAATACATTTTCTTCTTCACGAAATAATTCTGAGATTAACTGCAAACCAACTAATGCCTTTTCTCCCCATTTTCTCTGTCAAATTATGATTTTAATTGTTTCTTGTAATGCATTATATGAACTTAAATCATTTATCCTATTGTAGTCTCCTGAAAATGTTTTCTAAGGATTGTTTTTATTAAAACTTTGATCTACTGAAACTAATAATGAAAAAAATATAAAAGAAAATACAAGACAGTATACGTTCAAGCCTGCAGCATTTTTGAGAATGTGACACTAAATATCACATCTCTATCTGACATATCTTAGGTCTTCTTGTCATTGGCCTCTGTCTTCAAATTTCAGCCTATCTTAGTTTCTTCTCAGAAAAGTAATATCTTGGTGCCTGATCAGTGAATGCAATCACATTTTACTCTTAGATATTTCCCCAGCTGAAACTGATGAGTTGTGTATAATCATCCCACATGCCCTTATATCAGCTGGACTAGTCAAGAAGCTCAAATGTAATTTCTTAGACCACTCCTAAATCCAGCCTCTGGTATTCAATTTTACAGTGCAACTTGATCCTGGCTCATTTTTTAAAAACAAAATGATTCAATCTTGCTATGAATTATATATTTTTTCATTCATATAATAATTTTCCTGAAGTCATCTTGAAAAGTGTTTACATATAGTATTTTATATGTAACATTTAGAAATATATAACTTCTACAAACATTCATTCAAATATAGCCTGTAACTTTTGCCTATTTTCCAAAAGGGTATGGAAGGAGGAAAACTTGTCTTACAAATATGGGATTTTAGCTTCTCCTGCAGCATTTGTTTTTCCAATCTAACAGTTATTCAATAGCTTTGGGATAGTTGCAAGAAAGCTTTGGTCTAAATTCTCATCTATATTTTAAAGCTTTTTCCATAGTAGAATATTAAAATAAATAATAAATAAAATAAAATTAAGACAAATATTTACTTTAAAAGTCTGTAGTATTTGATTTATAGCTGAAAGAATTATCAAACCAAGGAGGTAAAGCAATATCACTTTGTATAAACATAGAGATGCAGAAAGTTCAAATATAAAATCCCCACATGCAATAATTTTTAATCCCAATTAAATGTTTCTTTTATTTAAGCTAAATTAAATATCAACAGATACAATCTCCCTATAGGGAACTTCTAAATTTTCCTGTGTTGGCAATACTTTGAACAGATTATTTACCATCTTCATTTCTTGAATTCATATCTCAATATCCTCTTACTGAAGCAAATTCCCAAATTAATTCCTCTTTCACAATTGCTTAGTGAAACTGAAGAAACTCTACCAATTTCTTTTTTATGTCAAATCTATAGAGGCAGCCCAAGACTCCTCAGCTATGTAAGCCGTCAGATCATGATTACTGCTTCTTTTAAAGATTAAACAAGTTTGAATTGGTTCTTTTCCCACACACACAAAGAGAAGAATCCTGAATAACAATGTATATTAAATTGTTACAAATATTTCATACTTCAGTTCCTTATAGGATATACCTAATATCTAAACACATATTTTCTTACAAAAATAAGATTTCATGTAGAATGTATACAAAATAGAATTATATAACACAGAAAAACCACTTTTGCAGTACCAGGATATGACAGAGCACAATCTAAATAATAATGGTTCAATGTTTGTTTGTTTTGGGCCTGATATTTTCTAAAAACCATATTACATTAAAATACTAATTTAATTTATTACTTAGCCACAAATCCCAATAGAGTAATGGAACATTAGATTTGTGGAAATCCATGTAGGTGATCTGGTGTTATTGTGAATGCAGATGTGATATTACTTTAACATATGATATGATATAATTTTCCCAAAGAAGATATTCACTCTCTATTTAAGAAATCCAAGTAAGTGGGTATAACTATTTTGAGGAGAAAAACGATTATTTTGGGGAAGTTATTATTTGATAATGCTTTTACCTATTGAACTGATAACACTGTCTTTATAACTTTCACATGTTGGTTCTCTTATCTCTCTAGAAGTAATTTTCAGATGTTTACTCTATCATTCACTCATTTACCTTCATAATCTTCTCATTTTCCTCTGTCCCTGTGATTTCCTTCCACTCCTACTTCTTGTAAATTTTTCATTCATTCTTCAGATACCAGTGGGTTCAAATATGTACTCTTCTGCTCGAGACACCTATGCTCTATGCCAAGAGAAACTAATCCTACCATCTACTATGTCTTCTACATGGTCAATTTCTCCAAGATTCTCTTTGTTTCTGGCTCACTCATTCATTCTTTCTTAACCTGAATAAATAATATAGCAACAATCATAATCTGTGATCAGTGAAATAGATCAAAACTTAAACTAATATCCTATATTTTGTGAAAACATTTATTTCCTGATGGATTATGTTCTTTCAGAAGGTAGGGAGCATGAGCAGACAATCTTATGTGATGGGACTTGATATCAAGGATACTCAAAAATATTAGGATAACATAAGACCATTTCTGCATGTCCTCTTTTAGACTTCTTGGATATCAGGAGCCATTGTTTAGAAAACTCAGCAGCTTTAGGAACCAATACCAGGTTACCATACATACCTTCAGACATAGGCATTCTTTGTTCCCTTACAAACCTCTCCAAACTGATGAATCTGCTCGTTTCTTTTGATTTTCTTCCTCTAATCTTTCCCAACTCTCTGTGTCTATTATAGTAAAACAAACAAACAAACAAATAAACAATCATATAATTGGTTTGATCACTTTTTGACCTATTAAATATACAGTTCCCTTTACAGGCAGAATTCTCATATAAGGTTACTTCAAAACCATAGCTCTTAATTTACAGGATATATGTGGTTGCCTTTGGAAGAGCTCCAATTCCTACCTGGACAACTGCAACAGAATCAAGAATAAAAAGCATGAAAGCATGCATGAAAAAATATTGGCTGCTTTCCTCTAGAGTATGATGGGGGATGGCATGGTAGCCAAAATTTCAGGTGCTGTGTAACAAAATATATTTATAACTTTTCTATTTTCCTTATAATTTTAATTATCCTTTGAGACTAAATTAAATAATTTAAATTAGCCTATTTATTTTTTTCCAGGCATCAGGAATGTTCTGAATTAAGATTTTTTAATTAGCCATAATTAATTCAATCGGGAGTGTGATATTTAAAATAAAAGCAGAAATAGCCACAATTGGCCAACTGTCCAATTGTCTATTCTAGGATTCAGAATAGAGGACTACAAGAATATGTTTACATTGGATGTATTTGTCTGTTTAAGACCTGACAGCAATGGTCTTTTTAATACTGTAACTCTTCATAAAGGTTTTCATTATTCTTCATTGTGTCCATGCTGGGGAAAACAAGGATAGTGTTGTATATCAGGACAACATTATGATGGTACAGATTTAATGCTAACCATAATAGTTCCATTCTATGTACAGAATTAATACTATTTTTAGGATCCTCTTGATTTTTTTTCTATAGTAGTATAAAAATATTAACATCTACTTTTCTTTCCCAAGCTACCAGAAATCAGGGTCCTACATCACTTAACTATTTTTCTCATAATACCAAGAATGGAACAGGAAATTTAATTAATATTGGTTCAACAAATTTATCTCACTTGTGATGACAGGTTTTAACAAATCAAAACTTCCTTCTTTCTAGGTACTACTGCTGAAGATAGCTGATGTTTTGTTATGGTTGTGAGACCAAATAAACCACATATGGGGAAAAGAAAAATACCTAGAGTATACCTGTGGCTAAATCTTCATTTTCTTTTTTCACTCCACATGTCAAAATTACTACTTTCACACATAATTGTAAGAAATATATACAACATTCCATTCCATATTTGTATGTTTTGTCTTTTGTATATAGAAATGAGGAATTTTGATTTTTATGGTGGATATTGATTTAATCACAATTAACCTTTTCATCAGGTTTTGTATTCCTTCTTCTTGGCCATGTAAGAAGTAAATTTAATATGGCAGTTACATTAATATTTAACCATCTCCAGTGATTCTTATGCCTTTTCATATGGTTTGGATGTTTGGCCCTTCCAAATCTCATGTTGAAATTTGATCCTCAGTGTTGGAGGTGAGGCATGGTAGGAGGTGTTTGGTGGACCCCTCATGAATAACTTGGTGCCCTTGGAGGTGTTTGGTGGACCCCTCATGAATAACTTGGTGCCTTCCCCAATGAGTGTGTTCTCACCTTGTTATTTCACTGGGGATGTGGTTGTTTAAAGAAGCCTGGCACAACCTCCTCTCTCTCTTACTCCTTCTCTCACCATGTGGCATATCTGCTCCCCCTTCACCCTTGCATCTTGATTAGAAGCTCCCTGAAGCCTTCACCAGAAGCAGATGCTGAAACTATGCTTCTTGTACAATCTTCAGAACTGTAAGCCAAATAAACCTCTTTTCTGCATAAATTATCCAGCCTTAGGTATTCTTATAAAGCAGCACGAGATGGAGTAACACACCTCCTGAACACAATAAAGGTATCTTTAGTGTCTCTACGTAGCTGTTTGTTTTTTATTTTTTGAGTATAGGTTGCTGCTGCTGCTTTCAGTAGAAGATTTAAAATACATCAAAACCACAATGAGGTATCACTTAACTCCAGTGAGAATGGCCTTTATCAAAAAGTCCCCAAACAACAAATGCTGGCCTGGATGCGGAGAGAGAGGAATACTCCTACACTGCTGGTGGGACTGCAAATTGGTTCAACCTCTGTGGAAAGCAATATGGGGATACCTCAAAGCAATACAAGTAGACTATCATTTGATCCAGCAATTCCACTACTGGGCATCTACCCAAAAGATCAAAAGTCACTTTATGAAAAAGACACCTGCACTTGAATGTTTATAGCAGCACAATTCACAATTGCAAAGCTGTGGAAACAATCCAAGTGCCCCTCAATTCATGAGTGGATTAATAAAATGTGGTATATGTATGCCATGGAATACTACTCAGCTTTAAGAAACAATGGTGATATAGCACCTTTTGTATATTCCTGGATACAGCTGGAACCCATTCTACTAAGTGAAGTATCTCAAGAATGAAAAAACAAGCACCACATGTACTCACCAGCAAATTGGTATTAACGGATCAACACCAGTGTTGGAGTAACATTTGTTACTCCACATATAGGAGTAACATTTATCGGGTGTCAGGAGGGTGGGAGGAGGAGGGGATGGGTATATACAACCACAATGAGTATAGATGCCCAGCATTTGAGGTATGGACACACTTGAAGCTCTTACTCGAGGGGAGAGGGGGGCATGGGCAATATATGTAACCAAAACACTTGTGCCCCCATAATACTCTAAAATAAAAATATATAAATAAATAAATAAAATACATCAAAATAAATTGTTGGGTATAAAAACATTTTCATACACTATAAATTACTATCTTTCTTTTTTAGATGAGTACTAATTATTGTTGTTGTAAATGTGTTTGCATATTAGGGAAAAATGAGTGGCATGGAGATTCACTCTCTGTCCTATATTTATTAGCAGGGATGAAAGTCTCCAAGCAGCATGGAAGTAACAGGAGAATAAATGTCTGAGAAGGCAGAATGAAATCAAAGATTCTATGAATGTAAATGAATGCCACATTTCAAAAAAGGGAACTGTGTCCTACTCTAGTTAATCTTTCCTTATTTTGCAATCTTTTAGTTGATTTTATCTTTCATCTCTTTAACTTTTAATGTTTATTTTGTAATTGGTGGTAAAAGGAGAAAGGGCAAAGTGATGGATATAAACAGTGTATGATATGAGCAAGTGGAGTTTCTGCTCTGCTTAAATCCTGTCTACACTCAACTATATACTCTTTGCTGCAACTTGACTAGAAACATGTGATCCTAAATTTAATCAGATAGGAAGTTCAGAGAGATCAAGATCAAAATCCCTCATTCAACTAATGTGGGAAAATTGTATCTAAACTACTACTACAGACATGGATAAGAATATATCAAAGGAATAGCTATGACAGTTCTGGTTATTTCTTGAATTTCAAAGAGATATTTCAGAATCACTGGGAATAAATATTGAATGTAAGGCATTACACATTATCGACATATTCATTATCACCATTGTTGTTATTATAAAATTTTCTCCCTCACTGAGGCAATGTTACTTAGCAACAAAAAAATGGTTTATCCAACTGATATTGTGTATTCATTGGGTTATTCATTTATAAAGATTAAAATACACGTAAAAAAGTTGAACAATTAAAGAGAAGTTAGAAAAATAGATGGGAGGGGGGATTGAGAAAAGGCCGTCTTTGATAAACTCTATGTAACACCTAGACTTTATGCTAAAGAATGAAGTTTTCAGATCATTGACAATTACTGTGTATATATATATATATATATATATATATATATATATATATATATAATGCCAAAAACTTGTTTGACTGATCTTGTCAGTTTGTTTGTTGTTTGTTTCATGTAACTGACAGAATATATCATTTTTTCCTGACATTTAAATACATTCATAAAGTAGCTTTAAATTGGAGATCGGATGCCTTGTTGAATTTTTTTCTCACTTCTATAAAATGACACAGTCGTGACAGTCTGGCCATAAATACTGCTGAATAAATCTGAGAATATGTTTATTCAATACTAACCCAGCTTTTAGAAATACAGAGTGAACACTTAAACTCCAAATAGTCCATATATTAATATTCCTAGCACAGCCCTTTAAATAAAATTTACTTCCACACTATTTCTGAAAGGATAATTGATGGTTAATATGCCACACTTTTCTTGCAAAATACCATGACCAGAATGTGAAAATCATTTATGAAGATAAATGAAAATATAAAACTACCAGAACTTATTGAATATTCCTCAAATGTTACTTTGCAATTACTATTTAATAACCCTAACTACACAACAGAAGACAGAAAATATTTGAAGAGCAGCATATAGTCAGTCATCAGAGGAGCTGCTACCGTTGGAAAGTCCTTATCAAAGTATTTATTAAACTAAAACTTTATGCCAAAATATTTTCTTGTGTAGTGTATAAAAACAGATAATGGATACACACATGTGCAATTAATAAAAATGAAAAGAAAAACCAGTGAGAGATTTCAGGATGGCTGGTACGCACCCCACCTCTTCCTCAAAGAAGAACAAAACTATGAATAGCAAGTAGATAATCACATTTTGAATAGATCATCTAAGAGAGGACAATGAAATTCAGCAGACAAGTGACAGGAAAGACAGAAATCAGGAAGGATAGAGAAATAAAAAAGGCAGCCTTTCCTAATGGGAGGAAAGGATAAATGGTTCATTCCCCTCAGTAATTCCTTGCCATAGGAGAGTCCCTCGACCTTTGCAGACCCTGAAATTAACACCGGGAACAATTACATTGCTCCAGAGAGGAATCTCAGTCTTGGTTCCCCAAATCCCCAAGCCCTAAGCAGCTACAACATGGCACCATTTTGAGAGCTCCACGCTTACCAGACTGCATCCTTCCCTGGGGCCCAACAGCCCCTCCACCTCCACAACCCTGGACCCCCCACTGGCTTTCCCACCCAAACCCATTGCTGGTTAGGTTGAGGCAAAAGCCATTGGCAGTGACCCTACCCCCTCCATCAGAGGGAAAGCTATGCATTTTCACAAACTCGAAGGACAAACTTCATTGTCTATAGCTACCACCATTATGAGTTGCTGCAGGGCTGAAGCATGAGTGAAGCACATGCCCCTCAGCCACCTGCCTAAGGCTGCTCCCACTGAAAGTAACTCTGACCTCCTCAGTAGCAGGGCCACGATACATGTGCTGCAGCTTCCACCTTAACATTCTGCTGGTGGCCAATGGGCCATCTAACATAGCCATATCTAACATAGTCATATCTAACATAGCCATAACCTGCATGCACCATCTGGTGGAGATGAAGATAGGTCTCCTGGCCCATCTTCAGACGCCCCCAGTATATAAGCATGCCTTCAAGAGGCCTTAAGGGACCACCCATCCTAGTCCTTCACCACTGGAACTTGGGACAGGCCCACCCAGTCTGCCACTACCACCACAGCTGATACCCACTCACACTTGCGTTTTAAATATAGCACCATTTATTGCATCTGTGAATGTAAAGAGTATGTATGTGGGAGGTGAATGGGTTCATGGGTTTAAATGTATATATCACGTTTAAGGGATAGAAACCAGGCAGGTACCTTTAATTGATACCTCAGGCAGCCACTTCATTATTGAGCTCTGGCAATGCTCTCTAAATGTTATCAGTTCTGGTAATGTTTGCACAGGTAACTTCAGAGAGATTTTTTAGAGCACCCTGAGACAATCTCAAAACTCTAGTTTTAAATAGCTCTGGACTCAAGAGGACAAGTTCTCATATAGCCATGCCCTCTCTGCCAAGTGTGCTGTGTTTTGCAAGAGGATGCAGAATCAACTGTATTGTTCTAAAGCAATAAGACATTAGCAATTTTAAATGACACTTGACCTGAATAATAATCTTTGTGATTTTTTAAATCTCACAGAAACAACTCATAAGTTTATTCATCTTTCTGCCTCTTTAAACAAAATTCTCCTCTACGAAATAGATTGACTTTGACAACTAAAATATTTTCAACTTTATATACATAAGCATGTTATATAAACTGTCTTCTGGTGAACAGTATGCCTAGATCTCTAGCAAGGTAAAGAGAAAAAAAATGTATCTGAAAACTGCTATCCTCCTTTATCTCTTGAAACCATACTCTTTATCTGAAATAGTAGGAAGTCTAAGTCAGATATGACAGCAAAGCCCAATAAATTGAAGAGAGTATGGAGAGTTTGGATGACTTGTTACAGTATCAGCTCTGACAGTGTTACCATTACTTTTCAGTTTTAACATCTACACAAAGAAGAAAATCAGAAAATCATGAAAAAGGATGGTGTGAATATTGCGCCTGAAAATTTTACAGGACTAGTGCCAATCCTATAAACCAGAGCTGTATCTTTCTGTGGACTGTTATGCCTATAGAATAAACTGTTTTATAAAAAAATCAAATTTCTCATAAAAAGATAATTATTGCCATAAATCTGAGCTTCTAATCATCATAAGAAAATAATTCCACATTAGTAAGTGCATTTGAAATTAACCAAAAGCAAAGACACCTGGGATTTTAGTTATTCTAAGCAGCTTTATATAAGGCAATATGTATTTCTGGTTTAAGGTGACAGTCTCCCATTTTTACTGTCCAAGACCACACTGAGGATGGGACCAGAGATTAGAACTTGGAAACCGCCTCAAAAAATGATTAACAATATACATAGGGTTTATTTTTCAGATATCAATTGTATTCCTTTCTTTTCAACTAAGTAATCAAGCTAGTAAAAAAGTTTTAATGATCAAAATGATTATATTACCAAACATTAAAATATGTTAATGGGGTAAGATAATGGTACTATATTTTTGACCTTATGTGTCAAATATTTGCCAGAGGTTAACTATATAAATGTGGACATCTGTGGAGGTAATTAAAAAATCCAAATAGAATATTAGTATATCTTTATGCATTCAGAAATAAAATTAATATTTAATATATGCCCACACCATACTAATTAAGTCAAGATTTTTCTGCTTTACTGTAAGATTTTAATTTGCATGTTGTGGTGAATTTGAGAAGGAGGCAATGCTTTGGAAACACAATATCTCTAAATGCGTCCTTAGATTCCAACTCTAAAATAGAATGTGCACTTTTTAAAATTTTAAATGCTGCTTCTGTCTTGTTTATTGCAGAACTATATGGTTCAGCCTGCATTACAGGAACTACAGACTTAGAACTCCACAAATGCTTGTTGTTGGTTCTTGAAAACAAGTTGTAAGTGAGATCAATAACATGTGATAACTACAAGTTAATGCTTAATCATACATAAACCATCAGGTATTTATATTTTAATGTTCTCTACAATTGAACCACTCTTTGCTTACCTAAAAATGAAATATAACTAATTATATATATTACTATCACATATCAAGTAGTATATCAGAACAAAAATAATATTAAAATTTACTAACTTTGAAAATATGTATAAAGATTATGAAATACTAACATTTATATTATTTTCATTCGTGATATATTTATCAAACAGTAACTAAACACTACTATAAGTAAATAATCTGGATTTAAAGTTTGGTAATACTTATGGAATAGATGGTAGTGCAAAACATTTATGAATAAGCACATAAACAAGAGTGGGCTCTCTTCATTTATGTCTCCCTTGTTCTTTGTTGAGACATTCTAAAATATCCTTGATCAAATATATCTCATGTAAAGTGAGATAACCAAAGTTAAAGCTACCAAGAAACTATGGGTTTCCTTCTTTTCTACTAGGTAAGGGTCAGCAAACTACAACCCACAGGCCCACCACTTGTTTTTATAAATTAAGTTTTATTGAAATACAACCATGCTCATTTATTTACATATTGTTTATTGCTGCTTTAACTCTACAGCAGCACAAATAGGAGTTGCAATAGATATTTATGGTCCACAAAGCCTTAAATATTTACCATCTTGCCATTTCTGTAAAAAGTTTTCTGACACTTGTTTTATAACCTTAAACTCAGGGAGGTACTATATTGGTGCTCGGTGGTCTATCTCATAGCATCTAAGGCAAACACTTGCTACCTTACTGTTACATCACTCTATCTCTATTTCATTTTCTGCCATGAGGCCTAAGGCATAGTAGGGATGGCCCACTAAAATTCATCTCTTTGGTTGGGAACATGGTATCCACCCTCAATCCTCACCAATATATGGAGATATATATATATGTATATATATATATATATATATATATATATATATGTATATATATATATATATTTTTTTTAACATAGCAACAACATATCCAAAAAAAAAAAAACCCAACAAAACAAAAGCAAATGATATTAATTATCATTAGATCTCCGTTTGGAGAAACCAGCAAAAGCAGTTTAGTTTTGTAGCTCTTAATGCAGTTGAAGTGCTTAACTGCATACTTCTTAATTTTAATGCTAGAACTATTTGACCTGTGCCTGCCAAGCATATCTTATAGTTTTAATATCAAACTTCTTCTCTGAATGAAGCTCAACCTCAAGAATGATTTGTGTGGATATCCCACTGAAGAGGATATAGTATCAAGACAACAATAATCTATGATCAAGAACATTATCCTCAGACAGTAGGCTTATTGTCAGATTGACCAATGAGACTCTTCTCTTGCAATATTCTGCCATCTAGATGCATACCTGCTGAAGTCCCTAAAGCCTTATGATTTCTTTGCAGCAAGTTCGTCATGAAGAAACTGAGGTATATACAACAAGGTTCATCAATATCTGAATCCTCTCCCATTCTGTAAACATAGAAGGGTGGAGTCCTTCTTAATATTCTTGAAATTGGGTTGGACCATGTGACAGCTCTAGCTGATAGATTATTATGGGTTGAAATGACCCACATCACTTTCAGGTCAAAGTACGGAAGACTGCCACATAATCCTCTAGCTGTGTCTCCCTCTTTTAAGGGTGGAGATGAAGGCCTCAAACTACATAAGATTGAAGCAGCTTGAATCACAACCCGCTGCATGGAGTTTAGTTGCCATAAATAGCTGTTTATATCCCTATAGGTTTTATTGTGTAGAGCAATTGATGTTTGAGTTTGCATTTTAATACTTTGTTGCCTAATACAGATGCCCTGAACTCAGATTCTCTATAGTTTCACTCAAAGTCTCTAGTGCTTCCCCCTTCCCTCTTGCACCATAGAAGTAGAGCATGTGAGTACTTGAGCTACACTACTCACCTTCATAATATTTCATCATGGTCCTGATCACTCAGTGCAACATCACTGTTGCTACACCACTCCAAGCAAAACTAGAATATAAGATTTGCCCAAGATAGTTGACATAATGGTTAACTTATGTGTCAACCTTACTGAGCTATGAGATGCCAGACAGGTAGTAAAACATTATTTCTGGTGTGTCTGTGAAGGTGTTTTTGGAAGAAACTAGTGTTTGAGTCAGTAGACTGAGTACAGAAGATCCACACTCATCAATGTGGGTGGGCATCATACAATTCATTGAGATCCAGAGTAGAACAAAAAGGTAGAGGAATTACAAATTTGTTATCTTGTCTTGAGCTGGGACATTCATCCTCTCCTGCCCTTGAACATCAGAGCTCCTGGTTCTTGGGCTTTCTGACTCTAGGATTTACACCAGCAGTCCCGATTGTTCTCAGACCTTCATCCTTAAATTAGGAGTTACAACACCAGCTCCTTTGCTTCACAAACGTTTGGACTCAAATTGAATTACACCACCAGCTTTCCTGTTTCCCCAACTGGCAGATGGCATATTGCAGGATTTCTCAGCCTCCATAATTTCCTGAGCCAATTCCCATAATAAATTTCCTTTTGTATAACTATATATATCCTATTGGTCTGTTTCTCTGAAATATACTGACTAATTGAGTAGGTGATTTTCAAGTTAAAGTAAATTCTTAGAAATATGTCCATAGTCCAACTCAGATAATACAGAAAATTCTAATCCCTGAAATCCAAGAGAAGCTGCCAAACGAATGAAAACAAAGTAGTAGTTAGTCATTATACTGTATCGTATCCACCCTGTTATGGTGGTGCCAGCCTTATTCAGTGGTTTCTACTACCAATTAAAGATTCTTGGTAAGCCTCCAGCACTTTTGCCAGCTTTAACTGCCTAAAGTCTTCTACTGAAAATGAGCCAGTATCAGGTTTTAGACCTACAGCTTAAAATTCAGATTTTCTACTTCTTCTTCCTACAGATTTTTGGGTCACTACCTCTGGCCTATGTCCATGGCCAACCATACGCTTGGTATATGTTAAGAACATAATGATGATCAAAAATGAACCACAGACCTTCAACCTCGAGGAAAAAAATAGGCATTACTCAAATAATTATAGTTTAATAAATGTGAAAAAAGCATTAAATATTCCAAAGGTTGAAATAACAATAGCATTGTAATGGAAAATATATGTACAAATGTGCATTTACAGTAACGGGTAAATCAGTGAAAGGTTTGCATAGTTAAGTCAGTATTTACATTATTAAGTATGAAATGTCTCATTTCTGTAAGTAATATATTTGACTTAATATCTCTGACATTTGAGTTAATATCTCTGACATTTCACTATGAGAATTCTTGCTTTATTTTTTATTGTGAAAGTACATCCTCAGTTTTGCAAATGCACATTTTGGCTTGTGATTATCTTTCAAATATTTTTTGGAGCAATTTTTGTGAAACCATGGATAAGTCAAAAATCCATGTTATTTTTGAATATGAGTTCCATTATGGAACCAATGCAGCTCTGACAGCTCAAAATATCAACAAAGTGTTTGAGGAGGATGTGGCTAATGAATGCGTAGTATGTTGATGGTTTGAGAAGTTCCATTCCGGTGATTTTATTCTTGAAAATGAACCATGTGGACGACCTGAGACCAAAGTGGATAACAATGAGCTAAAAGCTGTAGTGGAACTGAATCCATCTCAACCTATGTGTGAATTAGCAGCAAGGTTTGATGTTACTATTCCAACAATATTGGACCACTTGAAACAAATTGGCAAAGTAAAGAAGCTAGATAGATGGGCTACACATGAATTAAACAAGCATCAGAAGAGAAATCATCTAGAAGCTTGGCTTTCTTTGCTGTCATGACATAAAGGCTAACTATTTCTTTCTTTTTTATTTTTTTATTTTGGCATATTATGGGAGTCCAGATTTTAAGGTTTCAATAAATGCCCTTCCCTCCCTCCCCCCACAAGTCTGAGTCTCCATCATGACCATCCCCCAGATGGTGCACATCTCACTCATTATATATGTATATACCCACCCCCCTCCCCCCTCCCACCTGCCCAATATCCTATTACTGTAGTACCTATGTGTCCACTTAGGTGCTGCTCAGTTAATACCAGTTTGCTGGTGAGTATATGTGGTGCTTGTTTTTCCATTCTTGGGATACTTCACTTAGTAGTATGAGCTCCAGTTCTAACCAGGAAAATATAAGATGTGCTATATCACCGTTGTTTCTTAGAGCTGAATAGTACTCCATGGTATGCATATACCACATTTTATTAATCCATTCTTTGATTGATGAGCACTTGGGCTGTTTCCACAGCCTTGCAATTATGAATTGTGCTGCTATAAACATTCGAGTGCAGGTGTTTTTTTTTGTAAAGTGTCATTGTATCTTTTGGGTAGATGCCCAGTAATGGGATTGCTGGATCAAATGGTATATTTACTTGTATCGCTTTAAGGTATCTTCATATTGCTTTCCACAGAGGTTGAACTAGTTTGCAGTCCCACCAGCAATGTAGGAGTGCCCCTCTCTCTCCGCATCCACGCCAGCATTTATTGTTTGGAGACTTTTTGATAAAGGCCATTCTCACTGGAGTTAAGTGATATCTCACTGTGGTTTTGATTTTGATTTCTCTGATGATTAGAGGTGTTGAGCATTTTTTCATATGTTTGTTGGCCATTCTTCTGTCTTCTTTAGAAAAGTCTCTGTTCAAGTCCTTTGCCCACTTGTTAATAGGGTTATTTGATTTTTTTCTTGCTGATTTTCATGAGTTCTCAGTATATTCTAGAAGGCTAGCTATTTCTATACCATATTGTTACATGTGATAAAAAAATGGATTTTTTTTTTGACAATTGCACAATGGTTGGATGAAGATGAAGTGCTGAAACACAGTCCAAAACCAAATATTCATCAGAAAAAGCCAATTGTGTCTGGTGAGCCAGTGCTGGTATTATCCACTATAGCTTCATGAAACCTGCTCAATCCATTACAGCAGATGTCTACTGCAACCAGTTGGATGGAAGGATGATGATGCTTCCAATTAAGTAGCTGAGATTGGTCAATAGAGACAGGTCAATGCTCGCACAAGATGACATGTCACCAAAAACGAGGGTGTTCAAACTACAAAAGCTGGACTTGGAAACTCTCTGTCTTTGACCATATTCACCAGACCTTGCAACAACTGACTACCACTTCTTCCAGGCTTTAGACCACTTCTTACAAGGAAAGATATTCAATTCTCAACAAGCTATGAGAAATGTCATTTGCAATTTTATTACCACTTGCTCTCTAGGCTTCTTCACTTCTGGCATAAGCAAGCTACCACTAAGATGGCAAAACTATATTGATATTGTAGGCACATACTTTGATCAATTGTACTGCTTCTTGTTTGAGATATAATAAACTACACTTTTGTTTAGAAATCTGACATTTCATATTTAACAACCAAATGCTCGTGTAAGGAGGAAACTTCCAAAGACTGGAGAGGAACAGAAGGCATGGGGTGTTACAGATGGAAGGAATGGGATACTCAAAAGTCCCTGCAGTGGGAGGGAGCACAGTAATTTAGCATAGCTGAAGGAGACCAGTGGGAATTGAAGACAAAACAAGGCAGAGAAAGTTGCATGAAGACTCTGACACGAAGTACTTGGGCAGATGATCTGATCTAACATGTTGTAAGCTATGTGAAGGATTTTGTAATTCACAAAAGAACCCCTGTGTGAAGAAGTCAGGGAGAATTTTTAGACTATTCCTCTGAATCAATGTTAACATTTAAGTGGTCAAGAATAAATGCAGGGAAATATAGTTTATCCAGGAGGTAACAGTAGTTTAAATAAAGAAAAACAGAAGAACCAATTATATGGAAGATGGCGGACGAATAACACCGCCAGACAGAGGGTCTCTGCAGAAAAGACCGATTCTAGCAGAAACTAGAGGAAAGAAGCAAGAAGACGAGCATACAGCGGACAAGGGCCGGAAGGAGGGGTACCTGAGACCCCGGGAGACTCCACGGGAGGAGGCTGCGGAGGAGAACTGGAGGCTGAGACCACCGGAGCAGCCCGGAGACCAGCGGCAAGGGTAGGTGGATCTGCTGTTTCCCCCCCCCTGCATTCGGGACTGCTGGTGGGCTCCCCAGCGGGTGGAGAGACCTGCGGACATCAGCCCAGAGACTGCCGCCGCCTGCCAACGGTGAGCCTGTAGCAGGCACCAGGTTCCCAACTTCCTCCGGGCACCTCCGTGTGCACAGACCCGAGCCGCGCGGCAGGCGCCATATTGCCTCCTCCTCCCCTCCGCCGACCCTACCCGCGGCTGCCCAGAGAGACAATACAGCCACCAGCCGGAGGCACCTCCAGGGAACGGGACCTTCCCGTTTGGGACCCCGCCCGCCCTCCCAGGTGCTGCTGGCACCGGGTTCCCAGGAAAACGGTGCCAACTCAGAGGCTGAGAGACATAGACCCAGCTTGGGCTCCCTGTGGGTGAATTAGGACCGGAAATCCTCTCCCTAGTGGGAATACAGTTTGAACTCTGGGACCCAGAGGTCGGACCTGCAGACCAGATCCCCTGCACCGAGGGCTAGCATTGCCCGGGGCACAGAAGGGTTATACGTGAACAGCCTACTGAGGGCTGTGTGCCTCCAGGGGCGGATCGGCGCACTAGAGAACAACCCTCCTCCCAGGAGGAGGCCGTGCGCCCAACCCAGGTGGCGTTCCTGTGCAGGGAACCTCCCCGCCGGCACCACAGTCCGGGGAGGCCTGGTGGCTTGTGGTCTGGCCTGCTGGCAGAGGCCCAGGAGTAGCTGCAGAGTTGGGGAGGGTGGAAAGAAGCGAGGCCTGCTGCAGACTGCAGGTCTCAGACAGCCCCACCCCCACACCCAAGCTGAGAACAGAACTTTGACCCCTGCTAACGGCCTGAGGGCAGGCTTATCCAACCCAGCTCCACCCAGAAAACAGGCGGATCTCTACGAGAGCTGATAACAGGACTCAAAATCAACACCATAGCCTGTTCCTCCAAGCAAACGCCACCTACTGACAGGGACAGCATCTTGCACAGCCTTGCCACGGCATCCACTGACTCAATATACAGGGAGTGGTCCAATTTCACCCACAGGCACCACCTAACGCCTCAGAAACTAAACAAGGTGTGTGAATACCCAAACAATAACCTAAGGAAAGAAACAACAACTGATCGACATGGGAAGAAATCAGCGAAAGAACTCAGGAAATATGAAGAACCAAACGGAAAACACACCCCCAAGGAGGAGCACCAGCCCCCTAGAAACGGACACCGACCAAAATCAGGCAACCAATATGACAGAAAAGGAATTTCGTATGTGGATCATAAGAACACTCACCCAGCTGCAACAACAACTCAATAACCAACACCAAGAAAACACAAAAAACCTCCAAGAAATGGAACAAAGGTTCAAAAAAGAGATTGACACAGTGAAGAAAACTTTAACCGAAGTCCTGGAGATGAAGAATCAACTCAGAGAACTACAAAATACTGTGGAAAGTCTCAAGAACAGGGTAGACCAAGCAGAAGAAAGAATCTCAGAGCTTGAAGATAACACCTTCCAATTAAATAAATCAGTCACAGAAATACAGCAGAGAAACAAGAGAAAAGACCAAAGCCTACAAGAGCTGTGGGATTATGTGAAAAAACCTAACGTGAGGGTCATAGGTTTAGCCGAAGGGGAGGAAGACAACACTCAAGGGCTGGACAAGCTTTTTGAAGATATAATAGAGGAAAATTTCCCAGGCCTTGCTCAAAATCTCGATATACAAGTTCAAGAAGCCCAGAGGACCCCTGGGAGATTCAATGCAAACAGGAAGACGTCACGTCATGCAGTCATCAGACTGACCAAAGTATCAACTAAAGAGGCCCTTCTAAGAGCTGTAAGACAAAAGAAGCAAGTGACATACAAGGGAAAGCCAATCCGAATAACATCAGACTTCTCTAATGAGACTTTACAAGCAAGGAGAGACTGGGGCCCCATCCTCACTCTTTTGAAACAAAACAATGCCCAGCCTAGAATATTATTCCCTGCAAAACTAAGCTTCATATATGAAGGAGAAATAAAAACATTCTCAGACAAGCAAAGGCTCAGAGAATTCACCAAGACAAGACCAGCCCTACAAGAAGTACTTAAAACAGCATTATGCACAGAACATCAGAATAATAATCCACGGATATAAAAACAACCAAAACCCAAAGATATTGAAGGCCAGATACTACAATGGCTCAAGACAGAAATCATAGCAACAACATCCAACCCAACAGAACGATCAGTAATCTACCTTACCTATCAGTTCTCTCAATAAATGTGAATGGCTTAAACTCTCCACTCAAGAGACATAGGCTGGCTGAATGGATAAGAAAATACAGGCCAAGTATATGCTGTCTTCAGGAAACACATTTAACCTGCAAGGATGCACATAGACTAAAAATAAAAGGGTGGAGATCAATATTCCAAGCAAATAGAAGCCAAAAGAAGGCTGGTGTGGCAGTTCTAATTTCAGACGATTTAGTTTTTAAACCAACAAAAGTAGTAAAAGACAAAGAGGGTCATTATATAATGGTGAAGGGCACAGTCCAACAAGAAGAGATAACAATTTTAAATATATATGCACCCAACTTAGGTGCACCCAGATTCATAAAGCAAACCTTACTGGAGCTAAGCAAATGGATTAATAGCAACTCCATAATCGCCGGAGATTTCAACACCCCACTGACGGCACGAGACAGATCCTCCAAACAGAAAATTAATAAAGAAATAATGGACTTAAACAAAACTCTAGAACAATTGGGTCTGACAGACATCTACAGAACATTCTACCCAAAATCCACTGAATATACGTTCTTCTCATCAGCTCACGGGACATTCTCTAAGATTGACCATATCCTAGGACACAAAGAAAATCTCAAGAACTTTAAAAAAATAGAAATCATACCATGTACCTTCTCAGATCACAGTGGAATAAAACTAGAAATCAACCCTAACAGAAACTCACATTTATACACAAAAACGTGGAAATTAAACAACCTCCTACTAAATGATTACTTCGTAAATGAAGAAATCAAGACGGAAATAAAAAACTTCTATGAAGAAAATGACAATGGAGAGACAAGTTATCAACTCCTCTGGGACACAGCTAAAGCAGTTCTGAGAGGAAAGTTTATCTCCATAAATGCCTATAACCAAAAGGCAAGAAGATCACAAATAGACAATCTAATGAAACGACTCAAAGAGCTGGAAAAAGAAGAACAGACCAACCCCAAACCCAGCAGAAGAAGTGAAATCAACAAGATCAAATCAGAACTAAACGAAATTGAAAACAGGAAAGCTATTCAGGAGATTAATAAAACAAAAAGTTGGTTCTTTGAAAAAATAAACAAGATTGACACGCCATTGGCTAAGCTAACGAAAAGCAGAAAAGAGAAATCTCTAATAAGCTCCATCAGGAATAAAAAAGGAGATATCACAACTGATCCCAAAGAGATACAAGATACAATTTATGAATACTACAAAAATCTTTATGCACACAAACTGGAAAATGTGGAGGAAATGGACAAATTTCTAGAAACACACAGCCTCCCTAGGCTCAACCAGGAAGAAATAGATTCCCTGAACAGACCAATCTCAACAGCTGAAATAGAAACAGCAATTAAAAATCTCCCTAAAAAGAAAAGTCCCGGTCCAGATGGCTTCACACCTGAATTTTACCATACTTACAAAGAAGAACTAGTACCTATCTTGCAGAAACTATTCCACAACATCGAGAGGAACGGAAACCTCCCCGAAACCTTTTATGAAGCGAATATTACTCTGATACCAAAACCAGGAAAGGATGCAACAAAAAAAGAAAACTACAGACCAATATCCCTAATGAATATAGATGCAAAAATTTTCAACAAAATCTTAGCTAACCGAATCCAGACACTTATCAAAAAAATAATCCACCACGACCAAGTGGGCTTCATCCCAGGGATGCAGGGATGGTTCAACATACGTAAATCTATAAATGCAATTCACCACATCAACAGAAGCAAAAACAAAGACCACATGATTCTTTCAATAGATGCAGAAAAAGCTTTTGACAAAATTCAACACCCTTTCATGATACGAACACTTAAGAAAATAGGCATAGAAGGGACATACCTAAAAATGATACAAGCCATATATGACAGACCCGTAGCCAACATCATACTGAATGGGGAAAGATTGAAATCATTCCCACTTAGAACTGGAACCAGACAAGGCTGCCCACTATCTCCACTTCTGTTCAACATAGTGCTGGAAGTCTTGGCTACAGCAATCAGACAGGAAAATGGAATCAAAGGTATCCAAATAGGGGCAGAAGAGATCAAACTTTCACTGTTTGCTGATGATATGATATTGTATCTAGAAAACCCCAAGGATTCAACCAAGAAACTCCTGGAACTGATCAATGAATTTAGTAAAGTCTCAGGATACAAAATTAATACACAGAAATCAGAGGCATTCATATACGCCAACAACAATCTAATTGAGAACCAAATCAAAGACTCAATTCCCTTCACAATAGCAACAAAGAAATTAAAGTACCTAGGAATATATTTAACCAAAGAGGTAAAAGACCTCTACAGGGAGAACTATGAAACACTGAGGAAGGAAATAGCAGAGGATGTAAACAGATGGAAATCCATACCATGCTCGTGGATCGGCAGACTCAATATCATCAAAATGTCTATACTACCCAAACTGATCTACAGATTCAATGCAATTCCTATTAAAATCCCATCAGCATTCTTCACAGATATAGAAAAAATAATTTTACGCTTCGTATGGAACCAAAGAAGACCCCGAATATCAAGAGCAATTCTAGGCAACAAAAACAAAATGGGAGGCATTAATATGCCAGATATCAAACTATACTACAAAGCTGTAGTAATTAAAACAATATGGTATTGGCACAAAAACAGGAATATTGACCAGTGGAACAGATGTGAGAATCCTGATATAAAACCATCCTCATATAGCCATCTCATCTTTGACAAAGCAGACAAAAACATACGCTGGGGAAAAGAATCCCTCTTCAATAAATGGTGCTGGGAAAACTGGATAGCCACCTGTAGAAGGCTAAAACAGGACCCACACCTTTCACCTCTCACAAAAACCGACTCATGCTGGATAACAGACTTAAACCTAAGATATGAAACTATTAGAACTCTAGAGGAAAAAGTTGGAAACACTCTCCTAGACATCGGCCTGGGCAAAGAGTTTATGAAGAAGTCCCCAAAGGCAATCACAGCAGCAACAAAAATAAATAAATGGGACATGATCAAACTACAAAGCTTCTGCACAGCCAAAGAAATAGTCATGAAAGTAAACAGACAACCTACAGAATGGGAGAAAATTTTTGCATCCTATGCATCCGATAAGGGACTGATAACTAGAATATACTTAGAACTCACGAAAATTAGGAAGAAAAAATCAAATAACCCCATTAAAAAGTGGGCAAAGGACTTGAACAGAAATTTTTCTAAAGAAGACAGAAGAATGGCCAACAAACATATGAAGAAATGCTCAACATCTCTAATCATCAGGGAAATGCAAATCAAAACCACAATGAGATATCACTTAACCCCAGTGAGAATGGCCTTTATCAAAAAATCTCCAAACAATAAATGCTGGCGTGGTTGCGGAGAGAGAGGAACACTCCTACACTGCTGGTGGGACTGCAAACTAGTTCAACCTCTGTGGAAAGCAATATGGAGATACCTTAAAGCGATACAAGTGAATCTACCATTTGATCCAGCAATCCCATTGCTGGGCATCTACCCAAATGATCCAGTGACACTCTACAAAAAAGACACCTGCACTCTAATGTTTATAGCAGCACAATTCATAATTGCAAGGCTGTGGAAACAGCCCAAGTGCCCATCAATCAAAGAATGGATTAATAAAATGTGGTATATGTACACCATGGAGTACTATTCAGCTCTAAGAAACAATGGTGATATAGCACACCTTATATTTTCCTGGTTAGAGCTGGAACCCATACTACTAAGTGAAGTATCCCAAGAATGGAAAAACAAGCACCAGATATATTCTCCAGCAAACTGGTATTAACTGAGTAGCACCTAAGTGGACACATAGGTGCTACAGTAATAGGGTATTGGGCAGGTGGGAGGGGGGAGGGGGGCGGGTATATACATACATAGTGAGTGAGATGTGCACCATCTGGGGGATGGTCATGATGGAGACTCAGACTTTTGGGGGGAGGGGGGAAATGGGCATTTATTGAAACCTTAAAATCTGTACCCCCATAATATACCAAAATAAAAAAAATAATTAAAAAAAAAAAAAAAAAGAAAAACACAGCACTTTGATTGAGAGAAATGGATGGGTATGTTTAAGTGGTAAAATTGAAAGTACTTGGAGATCTGTTCTCTGGGTAAGATGTGCTACATATTAGAGATGATTCCTGTGGTTATTATACACACCACCATACCTATTCATTACAATAAAGTATATGAAAGAGAAGTGTGAACTGTTGACTTTGAGGTTGTTTTGGGTACATAAATAGAGTTATCAAGTAATTAGATGCATAAATTGCTCAAACTGGTCTATAGCTCTGGGTCAAGGTATGGCCTAGAGATACACATTTGGGACTCAGTGGTATATAACTCAGTCTATTTGTGGCTGAGATGGTCTATGGAAATAGTACTGGGTGAGAAGGAAATGGATCTTAGGACTGAACTTTATGGCATTGTATTATTTAATGATCAATAAAGATGTATGTATCTGTATGAGATGTATGTATCTAATGTATGTATCTGAGATGTATCTAATGTATCTGTATGAGAGTTATAGAGACTAGAAAAGGTATTAGGATGAAAGTATACTTTTATTATGATTAAGTAATTTAAATGTGCATTAATAAATGTTTAACACAATGTCTAGTACATCATAAGCCCTGAATGAATGTAAGCTATTACTAAGAGGGGAGAAGGTGGTGTAAACAAATTCATGAGCTTTGAGGAAATGATGATTTTTACCAGAGGTTAGAGGAAAGTTAGTTTTGAAGCAGGATTAATAAGCAAAGAAAAAGCTAACCTAGTTTTCCCATAATGAAGTATATGATGTGTGAGGAAATCAAAACTTCTCACTTCAAGAGCCTGGAGGTGAAGTATTGTATTCTGGGGAGAGCCCCTAAGAAGATGATGTGAATATAGAGTAGTCTGGTAGTAATGAAGATGGCATGGTGGAATCTTTGGGGAGGGGAGGGAGGTTTGGGAAGCTGGGAAATATGAATCATTTTGGGGATGATGATATGGAAGTGAATTAGAAGCCAAGAGACCTATATTTTGGAAATGGATTGCTTAATAACAGTAAAAATAGGCATAATAAGTTTAATCCAAATTGCTTTTTTTAAGAAGGGAGGCAATATGCTTAATGGACAGAGCATTTGGCACACTTTACCTGAGTCTTTAGTGCAGCAGCATCTTCTCAGCATCGTTTCAGCTCATTAGAACCAGAATGGAGTGACATCCTGAGGGATTGTTGTATCTGCCTCCTGGTGGCCTCCAGGGTTGGCAGTTCCAGTGGCTGCAGAAAAAAATTGTACTTAGTATTTAATGTGTTCATTTATTATGCATTCAAATGAATATGGGGTGTAAATTTTAGCTTAAAGATAAAGAAATGGTCTTTTGACACAAGAGAATTTGGATTTTTAATCTGTTTTTAGTTATTTCATTTACAAATCTCTTTTTATTTTGATTCCATAGTCCTTATTGTCTAGAATCACATAGTCTTTTCTTTAAATGTAGTCAGAGTAAGAGGAAATATTTCCCTAACTAGTAGCAAATGAGAAGACAGATGCTCATTTGTTTTAAATTTATTAATTCATCAAACTGAAAAGATAACTCTTCTTTTAAGGAATTAGGCAAAGAAAAGAGTAGAAATTAAGACTTACTATTAAATAAATCTGTTGTGTACCAGATGGTTTCCATAAATGATCCATTCACTTTTAATTGTTACATCAGCCATGGGTGAGAGTAATTATTATATATTTTTTCTCACATACAAGAGAACAAGCAAACATACATAATGTAACTTGTCTAAGATAATCATGGCTAGTTCCTTGTTTCTCCATATGACTTCCACTCTTTCAAAGCCTCTGTAACATATTGATGATATCCACTTGAATGTCTTAATAATATTATTTCTCAAATGATATGATCCATTGCTATACTACAAGATAGCACTAGCATGTGGATTTTCTTCTATATATCCCACTGCCCATTCTTGTCTTCCAAAATTTCAAGACCCATTTAGTCCATCCTGTAATAGTCATCAGATTCCACCTGAGCTCTTTAGGAGGCCGAGGGCCAATTCTTCAGACATATCCATCATCACATTTCACTTCTAATGCTCACCATAGGCATAACTTCATTATATGACACCTAAAAAATTACATCTTCCGAGCCTGATTTTATCTAACCTTTAAATATGAATAAGATACCAATTCTTACTTTCCCATTTTATTTCTGATCTTGTAACACTTGGCCCACTTCCTAGCCTAAAGTCCATTGTCAATCAATTTATTATTGGCCTTTTGGTAAAGGCAAGGAACCTAGAGGCAGGCAAATATCTTTGAATTCAAGAAATATCACATAATAATATTTAGAATACCCTAGTCTCTCTTGACTTCTAATACTTTTGTTCATCAATCAATATAGTCCCTGTCCACAAAAATACACACTATCTTTTGAGTCTTCATTTTTCATAATTATAAAAGTGGAGCCATTCTTAACCAATGCAAAATCATGGTGTCTAGCTTCAACTGTGACTTTATTCCTGATTTAGAATTATTTTCTTAAGCTCCTGGACCAATTCCTTATAACACTAACAGTAACTGCTCAAAAGACTTATTTTCCTCACACCTGAATTCATGCCATCAATTGTAGAAAGACAATGTCTTTTTTAAAAATAGATTTTATTTTTAGAATAGTTTTAAGCTCACAGAAAAATTGAAAGGAAGGTACAGAGATTTCCATATATACTCCCTGCCCTCGCACATACATATCTTTTTTTTTTTTACTTTACTAAAAGATCAAATTTGACTGACATGAGTTCCCCAATATACATCTCTACCATCCAAAATATTTCAGTCTTATAATATTCTCTTTTCCCTTTTCAAATTCTCAGAGGCATTGATGTACAGCTGCCTTTTAAGGGAAAGTTTCCCAAATTCTATCTCCTTCTTCATCCTCTGGGAACCCACTCCTTCAATTATCTCTGCACACTGTGAAATATTTAACCTGTCCCTCTCAATTGGTCTCTGACATTTTACTCTCCACTGTCAAAAGCTTGGAAAGATCTTCACATGACACATTGGTTTCTTTCTCCTTTATTTCATTTTCATTTCTAAATTTTTCAAACAGGCAGTATATATGGACTGCTTCTATTTAATGACCAACTCTCAACTTCTTAAGAAACTTTTGAAATGTTTTGACTTCAAAGGATATTCTCCTTTCAAAAGTTACCAATTATCTGTTCATCTTCATACTAAATGTTTTCTCAATCCTTCTCCTTAGCACTACACTTAGCTTCTACCATTCCTGGAAACAGTCTGAGAAGTGGCATAAGAAAGGGTTGAAAGCAGGGAAGTGTCTATATGTTTTGGGAACATATCCAAGTTTAGTCCCCAAAGTTACAGGAATCAGGCAAAATATTTTTAAAATGGACATTTAGGGAAGAGGGCAAACATTTACAAAATGAAAATCAGTTAGAGTTACAAAAAGGACTTTCTACCATGAGATGTCACTGTCTAAATACTTATTGTATACAAGGCAAGGGCTTCCATTTAACCTGGCTATTTGTATATCTGTGAAATTGGTACAATTAGTTCAAATAAGCAGAGCCCACAGTCTTTACTAAGCTGGCTGTTTTTCTCTCTGTGATTTCAGTATTAGTGATTAAAATAACAAATTAAAATGAATGTGAAAAGGCCTGTGAATGTGGCAAAATGCAGCTGGAAAGACCAGTGAGTCATCAGAACAAAACGTTTAAATACTTTTCTTGGAAGTATGAATGCATCAAATTGTCCTCAGCAGTAATTGATTACTAGCAATTGATAATTGTTAATATCATGAATAATAATTCAACTTAGTGCTTAATTTTTAAAGTTTGTGTCAAAATTAAATAGAACAAGAATAGCATGCATGTGGATGGATTTCAATAAAATAAGTAACAATTTCTGAGCTAGAAATTAGCCCTTTGCATCAAAAATAAACCTTGATATGCCAAGCATTAATGGTGCTTTTTCTCAGACAGCAGAACATTGTAAAAATGTGTCCTGAAAATTCTTACAAAAAAAAAGTATTATGAAATATTTTTTTAACATAGAATTTTGAGCCCTTTTTAGGTATAATACAAAATAAGCTAACTGTAGGTATTTTAGCCCTCTGAGAGATAACACTTCTGATAAAAAGTATTAGTTTTAGAATATGTAACTTCCTTTATTTTTCTAAAAGAATGACTAGACATTTATTCCAAGCAGCATTTAAAGAAACAGAAAGTATAGCAAAAGTTTAATATCTATGCAAAACTAAACCATTAGTAGAAGATAAAGATTATATGCATTTGAATTAGTGCTTATAATTGAAAATAATTTGTGGTTTTTTTAAAGAGTGAAATTTAAAATAAAAATAAAATAATATAGTAATTCAGAAATTTAATTACTGAATTAATAGAATCGCAGAATATTATGAAATTGCTATTTTGTATCATCTTCACAATTTTTGGCTAATTTGCATTACATATTCAATAGTAATATTATTACTTAGAAATGTTTTAAATAGAACTTGAATACATTTTTAACATATTTTAATATGAAGCAAAAATTCATATGAATTTATTGTTTTGATATAAGGTTATGCTTTTCTAATATATATGAGCTACACATGTACCTATGAATTTAAAATGTATGTCTACACACTGCCTAAAACACCTTATATAGCAACAAGTTCTTAGGGGAGAAGGGGACTAATTCTTTAGAAACTGATTTTCATGTATTTGAAGAAATAATCAGCTAACAGTTTCAGCAGCAATGAAAATTAATTTTTCTCATAATATATATCAGGTTACATTATATTTTAATTTTAATGTTTAATATTTTAAAATTTATGCCCAGTTGTGCACCATGAACTCCGCGACAAGGAGAATTTGGTGTATTATCCAATTTTTTTCATTATTTATGAATTACCTTTCATCTAAAACTGGTTCTAATATTCTAATCTCTATAATCATTTACATTTTCATCTCTGTCTTCACCGATAATACTATTGCATCCACAAGTGATTCTTAATATCTAGTAATGGAATAAAATCCAAATGTTCTACCTGATTTGTATTATTATTATCCCACTAAGCTTGTAAGATGAAAAGTTCTGCCATATGAGGCTCAATTTTTCAATAATGAGTGGTGGTGGGAAAGTGTGAAATGAATTTAGAAATGTGTATAACATCATATCATGGAAATGAGGAAAAAGGAATTATTAACACAGGAAACTATTAAATAATGCAATCAAAATTATTTCATAAAGTACAATTTTATTTTTTAAGTCAACTTAGATATAATTTACATGAAATAAAACTCACTCAGTTTAAGTGTGTAAGAAGTTTGAGCAAATGAATACCCCAACATAACTGCAACTCAAGTCAACAAATATAAATTTTTACATCCATCTTATTCTCTAAGTCAAATCTCTTATCTATTACTATGTTTTGCTAATCCTAGAATTTTATATAAATAAAGCTATATAGAATGTATACTTTTTTGCCTGGCCTCTCATTTTCAGCATAATGTTTTTGAGATTCATTCACAGAGTTTGTATATAAGTAATTCATTTTTAATTGATGATTAATATTCCTTTCTATAAACATACCACAATTTGTATATGAATTCACTTTTTGGTAGATATTTAGGATTTTTCTTGTTTGTGGCTATTATAAATGAAGCTGTTCTGAAACATCATTCTCATGTTTTTGTGAGAAAATATGGTTTTACTTATCTTGGATGAATTTCAAGAGTTGCTAGGTCATATCATGTCAAACTCTATAAGAGTTAAACTCTGTAAAACTATCTAATCATTTTCCAAAATGTTTATACCTTTATTGCACTCCTACCAGGAATGTATCAGAGGCCTAGTTATGTCACATCCTCATTAACACTTGTACTTTCAGTCTGATTTGATCTATTGCAGTGAAAGTATAGTGGTATCTTTTTGTCATATTAATTTATACTTCCATGATCCCTAATAATGTTGAGTATCTTTTGAAGAACTCAGGTTTTATGTTGTGTTTTTAATGTCCTTTGAACATTTTAAAATTATTTTCTTATTGAGTTATAAGATTTTTTTATATATTGTGGATGTAAGTCCTTTCAAATACATTTATATTACAAATGTCAAATACCAGTCTGTAAGGTATTTTCAAAACATAATTATCATTTAAATTAGTAGACTTTGAGTGAAGCAGATTACCTTCCATGATGTGTGTGCATGCCATCCAACCAGTGGAATGTTTTAAAAGAAAAAACTGAAATTCCCTTGAAAGGGACTCTAAAGAACTCAAGAATTATTCTTCAGTCTGCAATATTAACTCCTCTTAACTTCCAGTATACCACCTTGCCCTAGAGATTTGGATTTGCCAATCCCCACAATTGTGGGAGCCATTTCCTTAAAATAAACCTCTCTTTGTTTATATACCTTTTATTGATTCTGGTTCTTTGGAGAATGCTTATTCATCTCTCTCTCTCTCTCTCTCTCTCTCTCTCTCTCTCTCTCTTCCTCTCCACCTTCCCTCTTTCCTTATAGAATTTCTTTAATTTCTTTTAGAAATACATTTTTAAATTTTCACAGTAAATTGTTAGATACAGAATTTTAAATTTATCACAAAATATTTTATGTTTTGACTATATTGTCAACTATAATTTTAATTTATTTTCCATTTGTTTGTTTCTTATATTAGTTTCTAGTAATTAGTTTCAATTAATTTTTGGTGTTTTCCACTAGAATTATTTAAATTTTCTAAATTAATTTATTGTCTAGTATGCTTTAGTAGATGCTTTAGGATTATTTATACAATAAATCTTTTGTCTGCAAAAGAAGACAGAAAGTTTCTTTATTGCCAATATTTTTCACTTTATTGCTTTTTCTTCCTGAATCCAGGAAGGAAACTAAAGCCTTATTAAAAATAATCAATTTCATAGGGTGTTGTGGGAAATGACGTATGGAAATAAAAAAAGGATTGACATTGAGAGGGGAGAGAACAATTTGAAGGAACTGATGGCCACATTTGATTCTGTAAACAACTATAAACTTTTCATATACTTTGGCATTGAATTTCTCTATTTCTTTTATTTTAAGTATGCCAAAGTATATATATCACATATCTTTTACAGATGTATTTTTATTCATATTGGAAATAGAATATTTACCAAAATATAATATTTACCAAACATAGACAAGCATTCAGAAAGAATATGTGCTCTTTCAACTTCTGAGAATTTTCTAAAAATAATATATCAGTTTGATAGGAGGTGCTTTTGAAGAAAGCAGAATCTTTTCAGGTATGATTTATTTTTAAAGATGATCAGTCATCATCACGCATGCAAAAAAGACAGAGTACAGTGATACAAAAGGGTCAATCAATATTTTTTTAAGAAAGGAAAATAGTGATTTTTGGTACAGTACACTATATTCTGACTTGGGTCCTAGGCATTGTGAGTCTTAGCATTGGCCAATATAGCATTAAATACAATATCACTAACTCTGGAGCCAAAAAATATGGGTTTAAATTCTGTCTCTCTCACTCTGTGATCACTCTGTGATATTCATATTTAACCTCTCTCTACCTCAGGTTTCTTTATTTGTGAAATGCAGATAATTATTATAGGAGCCCAATAGGATTATTATGAGGATTAAATAAATTATTTTTTATAAATGATTTAGAAAAATGCCAGGCACATGTTAAGCTCTGTGTGTATGTGTGTGTTTTAAATATAATGTTAAATGTATTCTATTTTGGAAAGAAGGCATATTATTTATATGCCTCAAGGCAAAAGTATAATAATTTTTAGTTTTCTGAAGAATTATTTAAAAAGTTGCACATTTAATTATAAAAAGATTTCATATTTTACTAAACAGAAAAATTTTTGTTTCTATTTTATAAGATATTATCATAAAGCAAAAAAGCTATTAATATTTTTTATAAGTTAACAGAGAGTTAAGATTCTCCATCAGCACTCTGTGTTCTTTCTGCCTGTCATGAGTCACTATTTCCTAATCCTCAAATGCAGCTTAAATGTGACTTTCCCAGAGATGTCTCTGATCCCTTTTCTAGGTTGCATCCCTGACACATCTCAATAAACTCTGAAGTATTGCCTTGATTGCACTCCTCACACATTTAATTAAATAATTATTTCTGTGAGTATTCTTTTTCTGTCTCTTTCATAAAACTTTAGGCTGATCAAGCACAGAAATTTTTCTCGTTTGTGCCTTCATCTTCAGTTTATAATTGTTTCTGACACAAAATATCTATACATTCCCTGAGAGATCTAGGTATACATTTTTGTGTGTGCTTAAATATATTTTATTCTGTTTAGAATTGTGACGATATAAATTTGAACTTAGAAGATACATTTTAAGAAATATAAGACCCACTTGGATACCTATAATTTTAAAAAAGGAAATATGTTGACAAGGATGTGGAGATATTGGAACCTACATACATTACTGGTAGGAATATCACAGGATATAGCCACAATGGAAAATCATTTGAAAGTTCCTCAAAAATTAAATATAAAGCTACCATATGTCCTAGCATCCTACCCCTAGGTATATACCCCAAGAGAATTAAAAGCAGGGACTCAGATACTTGTATACCAATGGTCACCGAAGCATTATTCACATTCGGCAAAAGGTGTAGACAACTCAAATGTCCACCAACGGGTGATTGGCACATTCTTTTTATCCTAAGCTGTTGAGCATACCAGGAGTGCAATAAATATCTGTTGCATAAATGAACGATGAGCTGAACATTTAATAAAAATGATGAATTATGGGGTTTTTTTGAGTGATAAAGATATGTTCCAAAAATTATGATGTTGATTTTTGGAGCTGCACTTTGAAAATACTATCTTAAGTCACTATCCAGGAATATATAATTGTAGTCAACTTCTACTGCATTTACGTGATGGTTTGCTCATGTGTTTGCGTTAAAGACTGAGTGGTGGGCAGAGTTTTATGATGATCTACAGTATCTTGATATTCTGATCTCTGGCATACACACATCTTCTTCCAGTGATCCAGTAAACCACTAATATAGATAATGCTATGAAGGGATTTTGCAGATGTAATTAAGGTCCCAAATTGGTTCTCCTTGCATTGAAAAGGTAATATGGGTGAGCCTTATGGCTCCTTGAATCTAGGCCTGGAGGTTAGATACAGGGGAAGACAGAGACATTTGAAATGTGGAAGGAATCCTATGTAAAGAAAGTTCTCTGCTGCTGGCTTTGAAGATGGTGAAGACTAAATGGCAAAGAATACAGGCTGTCTGTAGGAACTGAAAGTGACCCCGCCCCCCAACTGACAGCCATCAAGGAAATAGAGAGATTAATGCTATGACTGCAAGAAACTGAAATTTGCCAACAACCTAAAGAGCTTAAGAATATTCTTTCTCAGAGCATCAAGACAAGAACACAACCTGGCAAAAATCTTGAATGATAGTTGTTGAGACAGTGAGTAGAAAACCTAGCCTTCTAGCCTACAGACTCTTAAGCTAATAAATGGGTATATTTTAAGCTACTAAGTTTATTGTAATTTATTATGCAGCACTAGAAAATGAATAAATCTGTTTATAGAAACAAGTAGATTTTGTTTGCATGTGCCAAGAAAAAGTCTTACAGGGCTTGAATGAATTTCATTTGTCTGACCGTAACTTTTTGAGACTCAATTTTAATTGTGTAATCTTAAAATCTAGATGAAAGAGAGCAAGTATGTTAAATTTCTTTATTACAAACATCCTTTAAATTAGCTATGTCAACAAGACAATGTCAATGGGAATGAAGAAGGTTTTAAACAAGCATTTTCAAATAGACATTGGATATTTGGCAGGGATCTCACTGTTTACACTTTCAGTACAAAACATATGCTGACTTGTTTTTATATACAAGAGAGATAATACGGATTTATATAATACATCTCAAGGGTTTGTTTCCTTTAACATCAGTTGACCTTCATTACTTCTGTTTTATGCACTTGTTTTAACCCTGCCAATTCATGTGGAAATCTCAAAAGAAAGAAAAAATTACAACCCCCGTTGTGTTTAAAGATCAGATCTGTGCCATACTATTGAGAAAGTAAGTCTGCAAGCTTGAGGCTGCAACGAGAATAATTTCTCTGTGGAACTGCAACAATTCATACATTCTCAGTCAGTAAAATTGCAAATGGTAGAACCAAACAGAGAAGGGGAGAGGTAAGGAGAAACTTTTGATTTTTTTTTCACTGGCGAGATAGCTGTGACAGTAGATTATATACAGTTCCCAGCTCTTCTTTGTTCTTCTGAATAATGTGTTGGGAGCAATATTGAGCATCCCTTGTATATCTGAATCTCTAGCATTACTGTCTCATGTTGCTTTATTACCATAATAAACTTGTGAATCACAGTAACTAACTTGGTAGGGCTCCTATGGCAAATTCATTTTCATAACTCCTTTTGTTGTCACAAATGTGATCCAAAAGTGTGCCAAGTCAGCAGTTCCTCACTGCTTATTAATATAGCACATTACAGAGATTCATTTAAAACTTCAACAGATGTAATATAATGAAACAATTCTACTTATAATTACAATTATGCTCACAGTTAATAATAATTGGGCCTCTCCTCCTATATTTCATTTTGCTTGAAAGACAATTCGATCTTTTCAAAAGCAGATAACCCCTTAGCAGGTGTTCTGCTTAAAAAGCCAAAATAATCAAGTGAGAAAGAAAAAGTGGTTATGACATAGCAACAAGTATGCAATTGAAAGGTAGAAATTAGAAAGATTTGGGGATTTAGTTAGTCTTAAAGAGAAAATAGCATTGCAAAATAAAAAGCAGCAGGCTCGATGACATGCTATAAATACATGGAAATAAGACGTACTGAAATTGTGTCTTGATGTGATCAGCAGAACTTTGTATCCATTATATTAATATGTAGAATCATATGTCAAATGTAAGCAAGCTATTCATTAATAGCTCATTCCATCAAATTCTATGCTTGAAAATGTAGTAAAAGCAGGACTCTAAATATCTATTTTAGGTGCTTAACAGAATATTTTCTCTCATACCATATTTACCTCTGATAATATTAGCTTATTAAATATGAAATGTCCTACTTCAAATCAAAAGTCTAGTTTATTATATCTCAAAGAAGAGGCAGTACAATTAATCAAAGTATGTGTGCCTAAGCTATCAGCAAAGTTTTGCCATCTTAACAGTAGCTTGTTTATGCCAGCAGTGAAGAAGCCTGGAGAGTGAGCGGCAATGAAATAGTGAAAAGCATTTTCCACAACTTCTTGAAAATTGAATATGTTTCCTTGCAGAAAGTGCCCAAAGCCTGGAAGAAGTGGTCGTCAGTTGGTGCAAGGTCTAGTGAATTCAGCGGATGACAGAGAGTTTCCGAGTCCAGCTGCTGTAGTTTGAGCAGTGTTGTTTGTGTGGCATGTAATTTTGCAAGAGAATTGGCCTGTCTCTACTGACCAATCTCACCTGCTTAATCGCAAATATCCTCATCATTTCATCAGTGGATAACACCAGTGCTGGACCACCAAACAGATACCCTTAGCTTTTTTTGATAAATATTTGGTTTTCAACTGTGCTTCAGCACTACTTTTTTATTCAACCATTATTCTCAATTATTGCAATTGTCAAAAAGAATCAATTTTTCATCATGCATTATTTCAAATGGTCCCATATTGTTGCAATAGTAACATCAAACCTTACAGCTAATTCATGCATAGGTTGATATGGATTCACTTCCACTACTGCCTTTAGCTCAACATTATCCACCTTTGTCTCAGGTCAGTCACATGGTTCATTTTCAAGATTAAAATCACCAGAAGGGAACTTCTCAAACCATCAATGTACTTTATATTCATTAGCTACATCATTCCCAAACACTTCATTGATATTTTGAGCTGTCTGTGCTGCATTTGTTCCATGGATGGAACTCATGTTCAAAAATAACACAAATTTTTGACTTACCCATCGTTTCACAAAAATGTCTTTAAAAAAGGCTTTGAAGGATAATCATAAGCCAAACCATTCATTTGAACAAATGAGGATGTATTTTCACAATAAAAATAAAACAAGAAGTGTCAAAGTGAAATGTCAGAGATATCGACTGTCAAACTTAGTACTTAAGGAAATCAGACATTCCATACTTAGTAACCTAGTATCTATATACTATCACAAATATAACTGCAACAATAATTTTGCTATCAGCCCTTTATGAGAAATGTAGAGAGCTTACGCCCATTATCCAAAGTGAGGTGACACAAGATCAGAAAAATGTACTCGCTGTCACATTGGTACTGATTATCAATATGGTGTTCAAAGGGTGGTGGTGTTCACCAGAGATTCAGGGGGTGGGGTGATAGACCCACATCTGAGGGACGCGGCGAACAGCGTGGAGAGGAAGGGCATACCTCTAACCTTTACTAAGTAAAGGAAAAGTTATAAAATCTAACCAAAGTGTTATAAAAAAAAAAAACCAAAAAACATGTATCAGGTGTCAGGCAGATGAGGGGGGAAGGGATGGGTTTGTATATATACATTATAAGCGCATTGTGCATTGTCGGGGGCATGGACATGCTTGAAGCTCTGACTCGAGGAGGGAGGGAAGGCAATAGCAATGTATGTAACCTTAACATTTGTACTCCTATATTATGCTGAAATAAATAAAAGAAAATAATAGTAATAATTTTGCACCAAATACTATGATAAGACACTTCATAACATATAATAAAACTTCTTTAAATACAAAATACACATTTTAGGTCTATATCTCAAAAATTCCATATAATATAAGTCTCACAAAACAATGACATCACTGTTTTGATCTCACCGTGAAACGTGGTTTCAAATGGATTCCACTAAATGATACTGTCACCTTCATATGCTTCATTTTAATTTTAAGCATATAACTGGTTAAATATGTCTGAGTTTTAAATTGACGGCAAAACATAGTGTTAAATAATAAAAAGCTATTTATATTCCATGTTTTAGGAAAATGTATTTGAAAGTACTCAAGATTGTGCTTTAATTACAAAGGATGAGTGAATAATAGGTATTGGATACAGAATGGTAAACAATCAAATATTCTTCCTTCTTTCTGAGAATTCAAAGCCTAGAAAAGGCAAATAAATAAATATATAGCTATACATTGTGATAACTGCTTTAATTGAAATAAAAGTAGGGATATGGAAGAGAAAAGCCCAGAGAATGGAGTTAACAATAAATGATCCGGAATGGCTTTGCTCAAAACAAACCAGGTAAACTGACCCCAGATTGCTCAGAAGGATAGTTTAAGATGGAGTAAATGGGATGAGGTAGTTACAGGTTGAAAATAGGCACCTATAAATTCTGATGTATAGCTCAGGGTAAATTAGTGGATTGTTAGTGGTCCAGGGTAAATTGAGGAAGAATCTTTTAGAGGAGTCTCAACAATTTTAGATTTTATTTTAACTACATTTCAAGGTTATGAAAGTATTTTAAGTATATGGAGAATAGTGACAAATTAATTTGAATCTTTCAAAACATTGCTTTGGTTGCTATATGGAGATGATGAAATGAGTAGGAGACATGAGTTGCAGCAGGGAGATCAATTTGGGGGCTACTGCAATAATCTAAGTGAGTGATTGTGATGGTTTAGACTAAGCATTAAAAATTAGGTCTTTGGAAAAATTGAACTCATAGGGATAGAGACTAGAATGGTGGTTACTAGAGGCTGGGAGGGGTAGTGGTGGGGGTGATAGAGAGCCGGTGGCTAATAAGTACAAATATATAGCTAGATAAAAGGATTAAGATCTGGTGTTCAGCAGTACAATGGGACAACTATAGTTAACAATAATTTAGTATATATTACAAAATGACTAGAAGAACAGAATTGGAATGTTCCTAATACAAAGAAATGATAAATGCTTGAGGTGATGTATACACCAATTACCTTGATTTAGTCATTATGCATTGTGTGCTTGTATCAAAATATCACATCTACCCTATAATGTACAACTATTATGTATCCAAAATAATTAAAAATATAACATATTTTAAATAATTTTTAGAAAAACGTAGTTATTTAGGAATAACCATCCATTAAATCTCTAAAATTTTAAAAGGCACAAAAACATTATCCTGTTAGTTGTGCAAATTGTATTTATTTATATGTTTTTTGAGTTTTTTTGCCCTGACTTGTTGCATAATGTTTTAATGTGTAGTTTTATTAAGGACACTATTAATCAAAAGTATGTGTGGCAAATCCTAGTAAAATGAACAATGAAGAAAAAGACAAAAGATAAGTACCAAAAGTGAGGTAAATTCATTATGCTGTAACCCTTAATGTATGCTAACTATAGAGGGACATAATTTGCTTATCAAATGTCTATAAAGTAATAAAAGGAAGCATGATTTCAGTTTACCAAATATAAATAGTTTGAAAATTCAAACAATTCATAATTTATTTTTCAGTTGAAATAAAACAATTCCTGATACTGATATTCAGTGAGAAACATCTTCAAATGAAATCCTCAAATGAAAATTTATGGCTGTAAAAAAAGTGACTACCACCATTCTTTATTACTTATTCTGAGGTCTTATGCCCAGGGTGAGGCCAATTCTTCTTGAGAATAAATTTGTGGCTTTCTACAGCTGCTATGTCAAATGATCCCTGAATCTCAATGCAGCATTAAGTCCAAGCTCTGCTTAAGCATGAACCTTAGCCCATTACAAGTTCAAGCAAATGGTCCAATATTAAGGAAAGGTCATAAAAAAGCATGAACAGAATCATTATTCGTAACAGGATTTCTCCACACTTTGCTGAAGAATGTAACCAGTAATCTCTACTGGAATAACCTGCTCCAAACTTGTCTCTTAATCATGTACAACAATGGCCTGAACATCAGGAAGGAAAACTACAGAGGTAATGGCAGGTGGCCACAATAGAGACAGCAAGGATTGTGCTCTCAAAGGGCTTGGGTTTGAATACTGGCTCTACACTCAGCAATATTTTTAACTCTCTGAGCTTTACTTACCTGGTTATAAAATGCTGATAGGACTGACTGAACATAGTCGTCGTGGGGATTGAATGAGACGACGCATGAAAAGCATCATTACAGCGTCTGATGCATGATAAGCACTTAACACATCGTGACTATTTTTCTTTATTTGTTTTAAACAGAAAATAAAGCTTATTTAATGTTGCTTCCAAAAGTTTAATGCTTGCAAAAATAATGCCAGTAAAGTTGCTGATCTCATGAAATTCGTAGGTGGCAGGACATTTTATTTTACTTTAAAATACCAGGAACCAGGAAGGTATTTTAGATGGTAACTTATCATAGTATATGGACTATACACCAATCATTGCACCAATTTCTGAAAAGTAGCTCTCAATACAGGAACAATTGCAGCTGCTCTTAGCACTGAGGGAAAGCTGGGCAAATAGATATCAGGGTGTGGGGGATGGAGGGTGGGTGCAGCAGGTAAATAGTAAGAAGGGAATAAATGAATGTACAATAGTAATACTTTGTCCACTTTACTATAGAGCATATCCTTCATTTCAGATCAAATTACATGCTAATCTCCCAGCCAGAGAAGGGTCTCTTTATAAATCTCTCTCTTTTGCCTTCTCCTTCTTTCTCTGTAGATATTTTAACATTGATTATTTTAGATATCTGAGAGTTTCATATATTTACATGCTAATCATATAAAATGACCCTACAAGAAAATAAGCATGTACTATCAAAATATCTTATGTGCACATACAGAAGTAACTTTAATCAGGTGCCGGGCAGGTAGGAATGGGGAGGAGGGGATGGGTATATTCCCACCTAATAGGTGTGGTGCTCACCCTCTGGGGGATGGACACGATTGCAGCTGACTCAGCTGGGGCAAAGGCAATATATATAATCTAAACATTTGTACTCCTGTAATATGCTGAAATAAAAATAAATAAATATTATATATATAATATATATATATTTTGTGAGACTTCTCAATAATCTTGGATCACTTATCTTTAGCAACTCTGAATAACTCTAAGCTGATTCAGAGAGTTGACAAACAGCTTCTTCCATATGTTTTATAATCTAAAATACTTGCAAGGTCATCTCACTCTTCAGTTACCTTTCAGGCTTTCTTTACAAATATAAGAACATTAAGGATAATGCAACATGGGATTCTTAAACCGTATCTTTCAATATGCTTTCCTAAAATAGTATTAATTTGAAAAATATATAAACTAGTAGTACATAAGTAATTTGAAAATAGTAGTTTGCTTTTTTATTTATCATTCTCTCATCCATTACGAGCATTTAAATATATGTTGTATAATACTGAGATGTAAATGTGACCTCAGTTCTAAGAGTTTTTTTCCTAGTCACAATAAGTCATAGAAATAGCAAATATATTAATAACATACCTTTAAATAAGTATCAATTATAATATTTGTATTCATATTAATATTTTACAGGAAGGAGTAGGAGTGTCTCTGAGGAGATGCTTTGATATTAAAGAGAGTCTGCTAGCAGAAATATTGGTAGGATATTTTTCAGTTTTCTACTAAATACTCATGGAAAGTCAAAAACAACCAAGAAATTGTTTGAATGCAGAACAATAGGACTGGAAGTTAATTGTTATCATAATTTGGGACAAATTTTCCCAAAGTGCAAAGCCTATGGAACTGGATTGAATAATATCATGAGGGTAAGTAACTTAGGAGATATTTTGCCTATCTCCTTTTATTGTCTGGTTTAGAAGCACTGTATAAAAACCAAGGAAGCACTTAGACATCCAACCATTCGTGCTGTTCTTTGAGCCAACTATGCTATAATTGTTAGCTGAAATTGCACACAGAAATTGCCATCGTCATGCAACAATAGGCCAGGGTATTTTGGTGGTAGGGAAACTATAAAGGTACATTGAATTCTGAGACTTGTTTTTCAAAAGTAACTTTCTGTTGGTAGACAGAGTAAGAGCCTTGATAAATGAATCATTATGATTTCCCATGTGTTCTATCCAATTCAATCTCAGAGAGGAGGAGCAAAAAAAAATGGCCAGATGAAAAGAATCACAGTCTATCAGTGCACTATTGATAAACTCCTCAGATAGTAGTAATTAAGCCATATACTGATGCATATTAACCTAATGTATAAGTTTGGTTTGGAGAAGAGGTTTAAATCAGCAGCCAAGAGGATGAGATTTGAGTGAACATCAAATATTCATTTGGTAAACCTCAGATTATGCTTCTCAGTTCAAGGATTGGTAAACCAAGGGTTATCTAGGATTGAAAAATTGGCTCCCTTTCATTGTCTCGTGAATTTCATGGCATCATGCTTGAAGCAATGTCTTTGCTGTATTGTCACATTCTCAGAGTGCCCTCTACTGCCTTTCTGGGAGGATTGGTGGCAACAAGGTTGGATGACAGCTAAAGGTTACACTTTCAGTTGCCAGAAGCTAGTAAGAAGAAGAAATAATAAGAAGTGGGAAATTTACTTTTTAAAAGTTCTTGATTACTGGAAGATATACAAGGTCTGTCCAGAAAGTATCCATCCATGTACTATGAGAAAGGGAGACATTTACTGAAGAAGATATGAGATACAAGAAACATTGTACATAGGACAATGATGCCTCAGTCCCCTTCATAGTAGGGACCTCACACAGTTCTTCCAGTATCTCTTCCACTGTTCAAAAACCTCTGCAAAATCCTGTGTTGGAATTGCCATCAGCTGCCTCATAGTATTTTTCTGAATCTCATCAGTGACCTGAAATCTCTTCCTTTCAAAGGTGATTTGAGTTTTGGAAAAAGCCAAAAGTCCTCAGGGTGCCAAATCTGGGATGTAGGGAGGCTGAGTCACCTGGGTAATATGATGTTTCATCAAAAAACTCTGCAGGAGACGTGATACAAGGACAGTGCTTTGTTACAAAAAACCTGCCCATCACCAGTTGCCCAACTGCGCATTGCATTACTCAACCAACAAACATTGAGGTGTTAAGTATGAAATGTCCAATTTTCTTAATAGTAAGTTTGACAATATCTCTGACATTTCATTTTGACACCTTTATTTTTAGTGTAAAGGCATATCCTCATTCTCTCAAATGCATGCTTTGGCTTGTTTATCTTCCAAAAAAATTTTTAGAGCAATTTTTGTGAAAACATGGCTAAGTCAAAAATGTTGCTGTTTTCGAATATAAGTTCCATCATGCAGCATACGTTCCACCAATCTAGCACAGATAGCTCAAAATATCAACAGAGTGTTTGGGAAGGATGTGGTTAATGAATGTACAGTATATAGATTGCTGGAGAAGCTCCATTCTGGTGATTTTAATCTTGAAAGTGAGTGTGTAGGTTGATTCTAAATCTCAGCTATTGTGAATAGTGCTGAAATAAACATGGGAGTACAGATTTTTATTTTATTTTATTTTATTTTATTTGCTATACTGAATTTTCTTCTTTAGGGTTATATATCTAGGAGTAGGATTGCTGGATCATATGGTAGTTCTATTTTTAGATTTTTAAGGAACATTCATACTTCCATAGCACTTCTGTTGCACTAATTTACATTCCCACCCACAGTATATGAGGGTTCCCCTTTCTCCACATCCTCACCAGCATCCATTATTGCCTGCCTTTTTGATAAAAGCCATTTTAACTGGGATGAGATGATGTATCATTGTAGTTTTAAACTGAATTTCTCTGATGACTAATGATGTTGAGCATATTTTCATATACCTGTTGGACATTTGTATTTCTTCTTTGGAGATATGTCTGTTCAGACATTTTCCTTTGTCCATTTTTAATCAGATTATATTTTCATTTTGAATTGTTGGATCTCCTTATATATTCTGGTTATTAATCCCTTGTCAGATGAGTAGTTTGGAAAGTTTTTCTTCCATTCTGTGGATTGTCTCTTCACTTTGTTCATTTTTTCCTTTGTTGTGTAGAAGCTTTTTAGCTGGATGTGATTCTTTTTTTCCAATTTTGCTTTGGTTGTCTCTGCTTTGGCGGTATTGCTCAAGAAGTAATTGCCCAGACCAATGTGCTGTAGCATTTCCTCAATGTTAAAATGCCTTTTAACATGTAGTCCTTTAATTGATGATGAGTTAACAATTAATAAGTTGTTACTTTAAAATCTTTACTACATAAAAACAAAATATTTGTACTGCAGAAAATTAGCTTAAGAAAGTAGTATTTCCTCCTGCTAATTGTTTAAATTACCATTTTGTAAACCACTAATTGATGCTAGAATGCTTTTACCATGGATAAAGCCCAGTTCTATGTAAGAAATTGAGAATCATTTTTTTAAAAGATATCAACATGTAGATATAAAACTGTATGCATAATCACACTCAGTATCACAAGCCAATTTTATAACATGCTAACACATCAGAAGATAATTTTGCTTTGAAGTTTGTTTTATGTCAAATCACACTTTGATATTTCTTTGTATAATGAATAAAGGTAAAAACAAATATCAAAGTGAAAAGCAACGTATTTGATACCAAGTTTGTGTTAATAGTGCAAATTTATCAATAAATAGTAAAGTTGAAAAAAAAAAACACTATAACTTGTTCTTTTTCCAAAACAGAAACAGTAAATCACACAAACACATAATTTCTTCTGTTATATATTGTAAAGGTTATGTTTATACTACGGGCTGTGAATGAGATTAATGAGTTTTCTCAGCACAGTAAACCTCCTCCACAGAAACAGAAGCTAAATTGCAATAAATCACAGGTTTATGTTCACGTATTTATGGGATAGGAAAGATTTAGAGTTCCTCAGTAGAGAAAACCATCCCAAAGTAAAAGAAAAAATTATGGCTTAAAGGTAGATAAACTGGGGCAAGCTGAAAATTGTGCATTCGATATATTTTAATAATGTCAGTAATTTATTAAAAGTAATTATCATGGCACTGTTTCATGCTCATACTTCACCAGAAGTGACAAAATACTAGTTCAATATGTTAGTTACCTTCATATTATTATGTATCAAGACCAATTAAATTAGAGCTGTGATTTTTCTACCTTACCGTTAAAACTCAATGCTACTTTTTCTTCCAAAAAAAAAGTCTGCATTATTATAAATGATATTATGTAATACATCCACTACAAAATTTCTCATATTATCATTTCAGCCAATAACCCAATCCTATATCATTACCCAGAGATAAAGTTCTTTTCTTTGGTTTTTTGGGGGTGGGACTACTGATTATATTTGACTACCTCGTAAGAGTGCAATCTATGAAATGTATTTATATATAAAATAGTTTTGAACCCAAATTTTAAAGACAAGCAAATCTTTAAAGCAAATATTAAATAAATATTTAATAACAAGCAAATATTAAATAAAATTTAATATTATTTTTAAGTGAATAATGTCTCTGTCTCTTCAATTCTTTGCATCTTACTGGAAAAATTAACTAAAGCCAAATGTGTAAATACACATAGCACTATTGTCCCAGACACCAAAATCCTCGTAAATGTTACTTCACCCTTATCTCTAAATTAAAGATTCACTATTGGAAACAGTACAGTGACCTTTCTACTCAATATCTTGAAAAGAAAAAAAAAAGCTAGAATCTTTTATATTCTGTTTCTGAGAATGTCATTCAATCTGATTCAAGCACAATGTAATGCTAAGAAAAGAGGAAATCAGGTTGTTTAAAAAAAATCAAGATCATTTTAAGTGAAAGATTGAGAAGTAAAAAGAATTCCCATGAGAAGATTAAGAAAATAATTCCAATCCCTACAAATAACAGTACAGCAATAAAATTGAACACAATATTGTGGGGTCTGGAATGTCAGGTTTTAGGTATTTTAAATGGGCTGTCTCTCTCATCCATCTTCAGAAAGAGATCAGACAAACCATGGAGCTGAACTTAGATCTTATATGCTAAAAATGAATAAAAAGTATTTGCTAAGATTACACAGCCTTGATGAATTCTTCATGGAAAAGGAATTTTTTTGATCAAGGAATGAGAAGTTACTCAGATTTGGGAGCAATGCAACTTTTCTAACAGATTTTAAGTTTTTTAAGAAATTTGTGTTCATTAGTGGATAAACAAATACATTCCTATTTCTAAATTATTTGAAGCCATACAGTTTAAATGTCTCCAAATAACAGATATTTAGTATGCACTAGTCAACAGAAAGCCAGAACTACACACATCAATAATGGAAAATAGTATGCTTAAAGAGGTAAAGAACAATTCATGGGTAGAGATAAAACAAAATTATCCATATGGATGGAGATAAGAAAAATTAATACAATATATGAAAAATTTTGATATCTTCTAATGTGAAAACATTTTTTCTTTAAATAAAATGCAATCTCAAAAAGAGCATACTTTAATTTGTAGTGATTTCTAAATGAATAGCAAATTGACAAAAGGTAAATTATTTCTGATTGACACCTTTATAGACACCATGTTGTCATCAAACATCTGAGTCCATACACAGGTTGAGTATCCCTTATTTGAATTACTTGGGAACATAAGTGTTTTGGATTTCAGATTTTTTCCTATGTTGGAATATTTGCATGTACACAATGAAATATCTTGGGGATGGGCCCCAAGTGTAAACATGAACTTTTTTTGTATGTTTAATATATGCCTTCCATTTAGCCTGAAGATAATTTTATATAATATATTTAAAAAATTTGTACATAAAGGAAAATTTGTGTTGAGTACTTCCATGCAGAGTTTTTCTACATATAGCATCATATCAGCACTCAATGCTCCTGGAGAATTTTAGATTTCAGATTTTCAAATTAGGAAATTCAGCCTGTAGCATATAAACTGTTATATGTCACTTTTTATGTATAGTCTATGTTCACATATTTTGACCCTTCTACAACTTTCACACTATTTTTAACAATATTTATCTGAGTGAGATAGATGTATTATTTTTAATTTATTAGAGAAGCTAACAAAATGGTTTGTCTTATACTCAGTGAAATTGCTTCTCTTCCATCTTTTTTTTTATTTTAGCATATTATGGAGGTACAAGTGTTGAGGTTACATATATTGCCCATGCCTCCCCTCCACCCCTTGAGCCAGAGCCTCAAGCGTGACCATCCCCCAAACATTGCACATCTCACTCATTGTGTTTGTATATACCCATCCCCTCCTCCCCGCTCCCACCTGCCCGGACACCCAATAAATGTTATTCCTATATGTCCACTGAGGTGTTCATCCATTAATACCAATTTGCTGGTGAGTACATGTGGTATTTGTTTTCCTATTCTTGAGATACTTCACTTAGTAGAATGGGTTCCAGCTCTATCCAGGAAAATACAGGAAGTGCTATATCACCATTTTTTCTTAAAGCTGAATAGTACTCCATGGTGTACATATACGATATTTTATTAATCCACTCATGAATTGATGGGCACTTGGATTGTTTCCACAACATTGCAATTGTGAATTGTGCTGCTATAAACATTCAAGTGCAGGTGTCTTTTTCATAAATTGACTTTTGATCTTTTTGGTAGATGCCCAGTAGTGGAATTGCTGGATCAAATGGTAGATATACTTGTATCGCTTTAAGGTATCTCCATATCGTTTTCCACAGAAGTTGAACTAGTTTGCAGTCCCACCATCAGTATAGGAGTGTTCCTCTCTCTCCGCATCCACGCCAACATTTATCGTTTGAGGACCTTTAGATAAAGGTCATTCTCACTGGAGTTAAGTGATATCTCATTGTAGTTTTGATTTGCATTTCCCTGATGATTAGAGACGTTGAGCATTTTTTCATATATGTGTCGGCCATTATTCTGTCTTCTTTTGAGAAGTTTCTGTTCATGTCCTTTGCCCATTTTTTGATAGGGTTGTTTGATTTTTTCTTGCTGATTTTCCTGAGTTCTAAATAGATTCTAATTATCAGCCCTTTATCAGATGTGTAGCTTGTGAAAATTTTCTCCCATTCTGTGGGTTGTTTGTTTGCTCTCTTGACAGTTTCTTTGTCTTCTTCTGCAGAAGCTTTTTAATTTGATCAGGTCCCATTTATTTACTTTTGTTGCTGCTGTGATTGCCTTTGGGGTCTTCTTCATAAATTCTTTGCCTAGGCCAATGTCTAGAAAAGTATTTCCAATGTTTTCCTCTAGAATTCTAATAGTTTTACACCTAAGGTTCAAGTCTGTTACCCAGCATGAGTTGATTTTTGTGAGAGGTGAAAGGTGTGGATACTGTTTCAGTCTTCTACATGTGGCTATCCAGTTTTCCCAGACCATTTATTGAATAAGGATTATTTTACCAAGAGTATGTTTTTGTCTGCTTTGTCGAAGATGAGGATCTTAACATGGAAAATCATAAAAAGGGTTAATTTCATTTTCTAGTAGTATGTTCACACTTGTTCAAAATTTTTATATTGATTTGATAGGAATCATATTATTCTAGCAAATTATAAACACCACACTTTTCAAAAATAAGCCAGTCAATAAACTTAAAGTTGTACTATGTAAGATGATATTCAGAAAAAAATATATATTAACTCTAAGTCTTTCTTAAAACTTACACATTTACAGTCAGATTTATGTAGAAACATTTTAAATATTTTTATTTCCAAGAAAACTTTTGCTAGATAAAAGAAAAACATAAATTTATTTATTAATGACCTGAATGAATGAAATTTCATAAGTAAGAATAAAGTTGTGCCCATAGCAAAAGGATTCTTTCTTTCCATTTACACATGACACAGAGTTACGCTTTACTAGGAATTTGTTCCAGGAAGCAAAATCAGGAAAATTAAAGTATTGTAATGAAAGGCTGGGGACAAGCAAAGAGTGTTTCACAGGTTCAATATGCATTCAGATCTCTACAACATCCAAAGTTAGTAAAGTTATAACAAGCTTCGTAAACAATAAATAAATAGGCAGATGAACTAAAGTAAAACCTAGCTGATGGCATAAGCATTTATTTTTCATTCACTTTCAAATAAATTTAGATTTTTCAGCAACTAAAACTCTAAAAATAATTATAAATATCTATCATAAATACAGATGAAAGAATCCTTGAAAATATAAGCAAATATAATTAATCAAATGCATAATAAAATATAATACAGCATGTCTAGGTTGTGTTTACTCCAGGAATATAGGAATAGTTGCCTCATGAAAATTAATCAATCACTCTAATAACAGAAAAAAAATGAGCACAATTATATAATCTTCTTAATAAAAATGAAAAATTGTGTCACAAAATTAAACCCACATTTATGGTTTTTAAAACTCAGCATATAAGAAATGAATACAAAGCATCTAAAAAAATCTATATCTCATATAGTTAATCCTAAAGGACTTAGTGCCTTCTCTCAAATATTTTAAAGATAGTGAGGAGACAGAATCTCAACACTACTAAGTTTAACTGAGGACTTTGTCAGGACAAGAAAAGGCAAGAAAAATAAAGAAACGGAAGATTGAAGTGAAATAAATATAACTCCCTCTATTCACAGACAGAATTGTTTATTTAGGATCCTAATATATAAAGTCCTAAGGGAATCTAAAAAACAACTAATATTATAAGTGAATCCTGCAAGTTCATGGGATACAAATATATAAAAATTAATTTAATTTTACCTATTTTGAGCAAAATGGGGAAAATATAGTTTAAAAATAAACATAACAGTGTTAAAAACATAAAACACTTAGGAAGAATTAGGCTATAAAGGGGCAAGTCTTCTCTGTTGAAATTTATAAAATATTGCTAAGAGGAATTATGAAAGACATAAAAAAGTAAAGAGATATATAATGTTTGTGGACTGGAAAGCTCAGTATAGTGAAAATGTCAATTTCTCCAAGTTGGTCTACAACTTTGTATCAATTTCAATCATAATCTCAACAAAGATTTTGGTCTTTGTTTTTGTTTTTAATAGCACATTACAAGCAGATCATAACATCATAATATTCCCATTGCATGGGAATATTAAGGACCTAGTAAATACAAAGAAATCTTGAAGAGAACACATTTGGAAGACCTGACTTAAAAATTTAATGTAAAGCTAAAGCAAAATCATATAAGGATAACCAAATAAATAAAGGAAACAGAGCATAGTATGCAGAAATAGACTCAAACATTGATTTTCTACATTGGCACCCAAGAAATTCAATAAAAAAAGGTAAACAAATCATGCTATAAAAATTTTATATATATATGTGAGAGGAAAATCCCATACTCCTTACTCATACCACACAAAATTATTTTAATAACGTTACAATTTTGGATAGGCAAAGAATTTTTAGACCAGATATATAATAAAATAATAATAAAAGAATAAAAAAGACAATTAGAGCTCACTGAAATGAAATACTTCTGTCTATTGAAAGATACTATTAAAAAATAAAAACTACAAACTGGATCAAGATTTTTGTGAAAAAAATAATGAAAGAAGCCTTGGAAATGTGTTAGGAAATTACACATAGATCTATTAATATGTTATGACCTAGCAATTTCACCTGTCCAAGAGAAATAAAATATATATGTTCACAAAAATACTGGAACAAAAATATTAATTCCAATGTTATTCATAACAGCCCCAAACAGGGAACAACATAAATTTCAAACATCAGTAGGATGGAATAAAGTAACGTGATATAATCATACATTGAAATGTTATTAAACAATAAAAAGGAGCTAACCACTGATACTTGCAAAGGTATATATGAATTAAAAATTATACATAGCCATAGAGCTACATTCAAAATAGTATGTACTGTATGATTCCATTTAAAAGAAGTTTGAGAACAGGCAAAAAAAATTACATGTTTAAAATAAGCATAATAGTAGTTTCCTTTGGAGAGAAGGTTGGAGATGTTTCACTGGGAAGAGGCCTGGAAGAACTTTTTGGAGTGAGACAATTGTTCTCTATATTGATTTGGGTAAAACATACCCCACTGTGTGTATTTGTCAAAACTCGCTGAAATGAATGTGTGTATTTCAAAATATATAAATTTTGTCTCAGTAAAAAACAATTATTAAATGTCATCTACTAGGTTTGGTTTTCACAGTGATATTATTTAGTAATTTTGAAGTTACTTCCTTTGTTTTCTATACTTGAACAAATGATTAAATACATTGAGAATAACTCCAGACCAGCTTCTTTCTAACTATAGGAGAAGTGAGTTACTAACATGAAAAGAGGATCAACTGCAATATTCCTTGTGATGTTAAATTGGACTTGTTCCTATCAGAATAAACTGCTACTGCTTAATATATGGAGACAGAAATAAAAACATATATTGTGTCTCTTGATAGAGCCTGTGAACAATGACACCCCAGTACCAATGAAGACAAGCAGTGCTCAGATTTTGACTTCTAAGCGTTACCCTCTACTCAAAAAATAAAATTAAAAAATAACAGAGAGAAATAAAAAAAGACAGAGACCTTTGATTGAATAAACGCCTAATTTCAGTTCTGGGGCAGTAAAAGCATGAGGTGAATTGGAAACATCTTGTTGCACCTGAAAGTTAGGAAATATGGAAAGAATGAAGCACAGAAACTACATTGAGTTGCCTCCCATTGGCTAAACCTGGGACAACTTGAGTATGATGATAATTATAGTAATAGACAGATTCATAATTTAGAATAGATTAAATAGAATACTGAGCAATGAACTTATTACTGGTAGAAGTTTGAGGAAGAATATTTACATAACTTCACAGCAGGTTCCCATGAATTTCTTATTAATCACAAAACAAAAGGAGTCAGTGTAGTGGAGAAAAATAGCCTATATCACCTTTAACAAGTGATCAAAGTTAATATTATTAATACTAGGTATTAAGACAAACTGTCATTAGGTGCCTCCTAATAATGAAGCACTAAAAAGCATGATAACTAGAGACCATTATCCTAAGTGAAGTATCTAAAGAACAGAAAAACAAACACTACAAACACCACATATATTCATTATTAAATTGGAGTTAACCACATGTGCACAGAAGTAAGTAAATCTCAATGGAAATCAAATGAATGCAGGGGAGAGAAGGGGATGGATGAAAATCTACCTATTGGGTACAATGAACACCATCTGGGTGATGGGCACACTTTTAACCCTGATACAAACATTACAAATGCTATCCATGTAATCAAAACTATTTGTACCTCATAATGCTTTGAAATTGAAAAAAGACATGATATGACATCTGCAGCATTCCAGCCAAAAATGCATAGCCTGTATAGAATTATAAGGAAATATAAGACAATCCTGAGGTGCATTGTACAAAATCACTAACCTATAGTCTTCAAAAATGTCAACATCAAGAAAGGCAAATAAAGACTTAGCATAGGTTCCAAACACAGTCTAAGGAGGCAGGGCAACTAAATATGATTCATACATATTCCTGGATTGATTTTTGGAGCAGAATGAAATAACTACAAAAGACATTATTTAAGCAATTGGTGAAATTTGAAAATGCACTGGGATAATGTAATAACGACAATTTTCCAGATTTTTATCTTAATAATATACTATGCTTATGTAAGAGAATGTCCTTATTTTGAGGAAATATACATTGAAATATTTAGAAAACCAGAACACAACCTATTTAAAATAGTAGTGAAGAAAATATATGTGTGCATAAGAAAGAAAGAAGAATAAAAACTGGAACAAAGTATAAACAAATTGTGAATTGCCAAAAAGATACAAAGAAATCTCTTGTATGATTTTTGCAAATTTTCTCAAAATTTAATTTGGCAAAATAAAAATCATACACATTCAAATAAATCTAGGAGCAATATAAGATAGACAAGGGGTATTTCTTGGGGGGGGGTGAAGTAAGGCTGGGAGATAATACTGCAGAAAGGTAGAGTTCTTAGCTCTGAGAACACAATTTCTTTGGTTTTAAAATACACAATTGTTATCCAGATAAAGGAAAAAGGAGGAAAGCCTTGGAGAAAACAGTGAAGAAAAAATAACTCACCATCTGGAGGACAACTGTTCTTAGAGGAAGGTACACTTGCTTATGAGTTTTATTTAACAGAATGATGTCTACTCGAAGGACAAAAAGTAAAGAGAATCTCAAAGGTCTAATTTTTAAAGGATGCTCTTTAATGCTGTATATCTCACTCAAAGAACACTAAAGGCCAGTTTTAGTCTTTATAACTGCTACTTAGTAGTTGTATATAAAGTTTACATTTTATGTGCTTGAATTTTCTCATTTTAAAATAAAAAGGCATGATGATGCCCAATTCACAATATTTTCATGAAAATGTAATAATAATTCATATGAAAAAATTTAAAACATTAAGCACATTGCTTAATTCAAAATTAATTAAATACTATATGAAAAGTGGTTATGTACCTGTATAAATATCAAAGTTATGTCATCTCTTGACATTAATAGGTTCAAATAGCATATATCACTATATTCCATATTACGTACTTTCAACACTGCTAAAAAGAAACAATAATTGCTAAAGAAAATTTTCATTTGGACATAATATATAACCTTTGGACATAATATATAATGATTAAGACATTTTACCTTGATTTTCCTTTTGCCTTTTAAGGATATCTTTGTTTTCAATACTTCAATCTGTGTTCCATTGATAAACACAAAATTTTACAAAAAGCAATCAGCTTTGCAGATTGTTTCTCAAGACTATCAGGGCTGCTGTCTTGAAATCAAGGCCATTTCTTACACAATGAGTAGCTATATATACTTTAAATGTCAAGACATGCTCTCAAGTTTGTATTGGTTTTTCATGAAGTCTAACTTAGAACACTGTCACATTTTTAATTCTACATGCACTGATTTATGAACAATCACAGTAGATTTTCTTGACAATATATTTTCTTTTAAAGCTTGATCTAGCATTTCTGTTAAATACATTTTCCATTATCTTTTCTGGCAACCTAACAGTTCTAAATTAGTAAAAAATAAGAATGATTACATATATTTGCAAAAGTAATTTAATAAAAATATTTAAGTTGTTATGATATTGAATATGATAAGCACATTTATGTATGTATATATATGAATACATTATAAAATTGATAAATGTCACAAAACTTCAGCAGATTAATAAAGTCACATTAAAGGATTATCACTAATGATAACATATTTATCTGACAACATGAGAAGGAATTTTGGGATAAACCACATATATATAGAAAATATGAAAATATTTATAAATGTAATGTTTCCTATAATTGTGACAAAAAATACTGATCTACAGTTTCTGATTTTAAATAACTTTCTGTATATTCAGGTCTAAGGATTTGTTTCTATAATAGTCTTTGATAACATACTATAATCTCATTGTTTTCTCTTTAAAACCATAGTGTTTATTTATTTTGGTAATGGATTTTTTGAATAATAAATATAACTATGATAACACAAAAAACCTGTTAAGGATTATTGAAATGAAAGTGACTCATGGAACATGCATTCATATAATTAATGCCTGTACTTATATCTAATTTTTAATGATTAATTAATTTTAATTATTAATTTATCATCTCACTTTGACTTTTTCTACTTTCAATTATTCAAATAAAAATAACCAAACAAAAGTTTGAAAGTACATACTATATACACACTAAATGTGTAGCTATGCACTATACAATGTAATTTAAGTTAGCAAATAAGGAAGAAAGGTAAGGGAAAGAGAAAAGAAGGACAGAATCTAAATTTAAAATTTCTGATGATGATGCTATTGCACATATTGAACTGAATGGATAGAATTCCTTTCATTTTTCGATGTGATCTAGGAAGCTAACACAGTAATTCATAAAGTGATCTTTAATTGTCCATCAAACAAATACAAACTAATAACTCAGCAGAAGCTTGACTGTTATTATTTAAACCAGATTTTTTTTCTTTTCTTGAAGACGTTTCAAAAAGGACTTTATAATTCCCAAAAGAGGTCAAACTGTCATCCAGTGAAAGCATTTTACAAAGGATTTGTCTCTTTGTTTTCATGCTCCTGGAACATCCTCTGTCTTCCTGTCAGAGATAACTTTATGAGATGTAAATCAAATCCCTTCCCCAAATCCTCCAATGGTAGTTTACTGCATTTGGAATCAAGTCTGACCTCCTAACTGAGTTTTACAAGGCCTTGTATGAACTGGTCCTTGACTAAGTACCAGGTATCATCTCACACCTGGCATCTTCTCTGTTTTTCTCACCAAGCTTCTTAAATGCTAACCTGCTTGCTGATTTTCCAATAAGCCAAACTCAGTATAGCTTAGAGGTGTCGTAATCGTCCCCCTTCCATGGAAGACTTCATTGCCATATCTTCACATGCACGACTAAATCAGTTTGTTCAGGGCTTCTGTCTAAAGTAATTCACTTCTGCAACCCAGTCCCTGTTGATATCCTGTTTTGTTATCTTCTCAGAACTTATAAGTAGATGTGTTGTTCATTTTTGTTTTACTTGTTATTTATAGCCCCTACAAATAATAATAATAATAATATGGCATGGCCAAATGAGCACATGCTTGGCTGTTGTGTCACTACCATAATCCAGCATAAAGAACAGTGTCTGGCAGTTATTTAATAGTGATTTTTAATGAATGAAATAATAGGAAACTAATAGAAGCTGAGTACATAGTTCTCTGATTTCCTGGATAGTAGAATAGCATAAATTAAGTTATCTGAATGAGTAATTTTCAATGCTCAAACTGTGAAAGATTCTACATTAGGGTTCATCCAACTGGGTTAGGAAGTTGAGAGAGTGAATGACTGCAGCTGTGGTGGTCCTCACATCCTCTAAACTGAGCAAATTTTCAAAGTTCTGTTTTATCTTTTGAGGTTATATATAATATTATAATATTTCTTGGAGAAAACGGTATTACATGTTGAAACAACAAGAAAAAAATATTTTTTAAAACACTGACTCACAGGAATGGGTGCAATATCCATAATTTTAAAGCAAATCTTCACCACCAATTTTTTTTTCCTTTCAACTAAAATTTAAAAGTTATCAGATAATGTTGGGTCCAGGACTAATTCCCTGACAAATCCCTGAAGGGAAGTCATTCTATGTAACTAAAGTGCAGAAATGTGTGCTTAACGGTATATATATATATATATATATGTATATATATATATATATATATATATATAATTGTAGATCCATATAAGAAGATTTGGCTTAATATATGATCTCCCATCTCAGTTGGAAAATCAGATGAGAAAGTATAAACTGGTAGGGTCAACTCCGCTTTCACAGTCAGATAAATTATAACTGAAGGCCCAGATTTCTTCCTGACACCATGATATTAGTTAATATTTTTGTTTTCAGGCCACCAGGTGATGAATAATCTTTAAGAAGTGTCATTTTATTTAATCCTCCCAATAATATTATAAAGTAACTGCTATTATTATTTCCATTTTAGATTTAATCCATATGGTTTGACTTTCGGGACATTGCTCCTGACCACTCTGTCATGATTTAGACTACATTTTTTAAAAAATAATTTTAACCAAAATATCTGAAAGAGTTAACTTACATAGTAATTATTATCTACAAACCTATTAGAATTTGGGACTGTTTTTTTTTTTTCAAAATTCATCTTTGACTCTAATGTAGATTAATCAGATCTTATATATATTAATTATTAAAAAATATTTAATTACTTCAACTCCTATAATTAAGAGCAGTCACAAAATCTTATACCCATGACAAGAATATATATACACACACTATATATATGATTACCTTCAGGAAAGACTATTTAGACATGGTTCTCAGGCAGTCTATTATTCAAATTATCAAGAAACATATTAAAAAAGACTATCAGACTCACAATATTTATGAAGCAATTCATCAAGAGACAATCCTATAGAACCTCATTCTCAGGGCAACAAAGAAGGACATGATTCTAAAGAGAATCAATAACTGGGAGTCTCTAATGTATGTGTGGCTCATGAAGGAGGTTTTAGGAATATCTGTCCATAAAAATAAAGGCTGAAGATAGGTCAATCTAATTTTTTTTTTTTTTATGACCAACTTCTCATGTTAAATACTGGCATGAGAAACTCAGGCCTCCATTGAGATCCTAACATATATTTTGGACGAAATTATAATAAATTAATACACATGTAATCTTGCATGGATAATATGAGTTCATGTCTGGACTGTCACAAATTCTATTAACTGCAAGATATTTTCATAACAGTAACAAGGAGGACTTCTATAGTTCAGGTTACAGCTGAATGGGAGTCTTGGCCAGATGCCAGAAGGGTCTTCTATGACAGTAGGAGCTGAAGTGAGGCCAAGAAAGACCGGATCATAAATTACAGCTGCTGAGGTTTTCAGTTGTAATTGCCAACATATCAAGCAGCAACTTGGTGGCCAACAGATAGTCCTAGAGAGAAGGACGTTCAGACACTCTCATTCTGCCAAGTCTTCTGCTTCATAACCCATCACAAAGCTGCATAAACCAAATCTCTGCTCCAATATACCCTGATATAATGGAATACAGCTAGGAAGGAAGAGTAAAAGACAATTCAAGACACAACATTTTTTCTTATCTTTGTATAGAAAATTACTTTAATGATTAGGTCACTATGTTTTAAACCATATGGGACCAATATTTAAACCTTTTTCTTCTAAAGGATACTTATGGGCTTAGAATAAAAGACAAAATTACTTTAAGACAGAAATAAAGAAAACACCCTTTCTTTGTATAAACTAATTTTGTGACCATTCTCTACACTTATATATTACAACTTTTGTAAATCCTCATTTTGCAGTTTTACCTTGTGAGTTCAACCTCAAACAAGCTTAATTTTAAAATATTCACATTGATTACTGATATTTTGTCAAGCATTAGTGAAATTTTCAATTCATTTCTGGAGACCAGAACCCTAGCAAAATATAAAAAACTACAATTAGGCTATACAGAGAGCTTTCCAATGAGTTCATCTTTTCATAATGGATAAAAATGAAAGATTCTTAAATTCATCTTTCTAATCTTTCCAACACAAAATCACCAAACATAAATTTATTCTTTTTATGTAATCAACATTTATTAATTTTATATTATTAATATATATACAAAGCATTGTCCTTGTAAATTGAAAATACAGATATACATATAATGCTATTATTAATCTCAAAGAGTATGTAGTAACAAAGTTATACAAATAAAAATAATGCAATGAAATAATTTCTGCTATAGAGTCAGGTTCTAAGTGCTTTGAGAATGGAATGGAAGAACAATGATATTGCTTTGGCTGCTTAGATTCACTTCAAAATGTAAATAACTTTTGAGTTGTATCTGAAAGATAAATAATATTTGGGAGCCAAGTATAATAATAGGGGGTATATTATTCTAAGTAATAAGAGTAGCTTGTGCAAAGACGAGATACCATGAAAAAAATGGGCATTTATATAATATTGCATAATTTCAATGTGGCAAATTTATAAGAATAAATTGTGGTATTGTGGTAGTGAGTGACAGGGGATACAACTGGAATGGAATCTGGTGATAGGACAGGTTCAGTACTCAAATGGTATCAAATGAAGAATTGCAAATTATTTAATACTAAATAAACAAGTGGCATTTTCCCACTGGTCAAGCAGTTTGCATTCTGCTATTTCTCCAATGTACCTCCATTTGTGCACAAATATGAGCTTCCTAAAACCTAAATCTATTAATAATAGGAGAATCTACTTTGTATTTTATTACTCCGGCTTAAAACATTCCCCAAACTCCCTAAGAGACAAGTCAACACTCCTTTGTATAGTATATAAGACACTTTACAATCTGGCTAGGCCAGCTTCTCCAGCAAACCTTCTACTTTTCCCTCTCCCACACATTACACTCTAGCCTTAGGGAAATCTGCAGTTCTTGTCCATGTTTCAACTCAGTCTAATTATCACTTCCTCTTTTAAAGCCTTCCCTGGTGCCTTTAGGCAGTCAGTCATACCCCTCTGTCTGTTCTCATGAAAAGAGGTAATTGGCTGTCCTTCAAGGATTTTATGGAGATTATTCCAGTATTGAGACAGACGCTGGATTAGATAACCTGAAAGGTCACTGCCAACTCTTTATTACTTTTCTACAGCTGTTATGTTTGCATAAACATTACCCACATCCTCGACAAGGCTAGTAACAATGAACTTTTTTGCATTTAAGCAATTTAAATAAAATAAAACTATGCCTTACTTATGAGCCACATTTTTATTCTAGCTTAGAACTTCTGGTGTTTTTCAGAATTGTGGCACTACATTTTATATTAGATAGGTAGATAGATATATTAATAAATTGGACAGATAAATTATCTATACTAAGTAGTATGGTATAATATAGTGTTTTAGTTTGCTAGGACTACTATAAAAAAGCTCTAAAAACTGGGTCACATAAACAGAAATTTATTGTTTCACAGTTCTGGAGGCTAAAAGTCCAAGGTCAAAGGTGTCAGCAGCGGCTCCTTCTCTTGTGAAGGAGAAACTATTCCACATCTCTCACCTAACTTCTGGTGATACTGTTGGCCGCGTCTGTCATTACATGGATTATGGAAGCGTCCTCCATCCTTCATCTTTATATGGCATTTTCCTGATGTGCATGTCTGGATCCGAAATCCCCTTTTCTGTAAAGCCACCATTCATATTAGATTAGGGAGCCATATCCCTAGATATAGCTAGCCAATCCCATAGATTAGATTAGGGAGTCATACTCCAGTATGACCTCATCTTAATGACATCTGCAATGATCCTATTTCCGTATAAGGTCATATTTTGAGATATCTGGATTTAGGACTTCAATATAGGAATTTGGGGAGAGATAAAATTCAACCCATAATATATAGACAAATTGTAGTTTAGTGCTATCTGTACTATTAGTGTGTTACTATGTTAGGTAGTATACATCTATATTATAACAATATGTAGATGTATATATGGTTCATAGATAGTACATACTGTACATTTAGTATGTTGTTATAATTGATAGTTATATTTATATATTTTATATTACATAGTTAATAATGTAGTAGTCATACTGTATTCTCTCTTTTTTTTTTTTTTAAGACAGAGTCTCACTTTGTCTCCCAGGCTAGAGTGAGTGCCGTGGTGTCAGCCTAGCTCACAGCAACCTCAAACTCCTGGGCTCAAGTGATCTTGCTGCCTCAGCCTCCCGAGTAGCTGGGACTACAGGCATGCGCCACCATCCCCAGCTAATATTTTTTTCTTTATATATTAGTTGGCCAATTAATTTCTTTCTATTTATAGTAGAGACAGGGTCTCGCTCTTGCTCAGGCTGCTTTCGAACTCCTGACCTTGAGCAATCCACCCGCCTCGGCCTCCCAGAGAGCTAGGATTACAGGCGTGAGCCACCGCGCCCAGCTTATTCTCTTATTTTATATTGGTAAAATAATCCTACAATGGCATTTTAAAATATAAGCAATATTAATCAATCTTGTGTTTTATATAAATATGTTTGTCTCCCTGTGTATATGGGTGTGTACATGTGTGTACACATGCATGTGTGTATCTGCCATTTGCTAAAACCTATTTTAGATAGATGTTCAAAAATACCTAGTTACATGGTAGTTGATGAAGTAAATAGCACCATTTAAAACCAAATGAGTATTACAAAATGACAATGTTTTTAGTGAAACAGCTTTATTTTCTCTTTTGTATTCATAAGCCAGACCCATCTCCTCTCCTATAACATTCAAACTTTCCCTGAGTTCCAGTCACTTTGGAGGAGTATCTAAGTAGTAGAAACCATGCTGTTTTTAGAATTACAGCTCTCATACATTAATAGAAGAAAGACTTTGTTAACTGTGGCAACATTTTAGTGACTAACTCTGTCCCCACTGGGACAAATTCCCTTTCCTAAAGTTTATTCAATATTGCACACACACACACACACACACACACACACATATGTATGCAACTGTGTATATGTATATTATGCATATATGTATATAACAATGTATTTTTGGCAAAGGGGAACTAATTGTTTGCAAGAAACACATAGTTGTTTCTAAATTCTAGTTTAGGTTCTAGCTAGAATTCCTGCTATATTAAGACTGACTTGCTTCTATTCTTGGTGCTTCTACTTATTAATTTTATGCTTCAATTTTGTTCATCTGTATAATAGGAAAAATATTATTGTGAGTATCCAATAATATAACGACTGTAAAGCAGTCCCACACATATAGTAAGAACTCAATAAATGAGATCTATAATCACCATCATTATCATTATTATCATTATTCTGTTTGAGATAATAAAAATCAAAATAGTAACAATGCCTATCTCTCCATGTTGGAATTAAATCTGGTCATTTAATATAATATTTTAATAGATTTTCCAGTACTTTACAAACACCATGAATTGTATTAGTAATAAGTAAAATAGTACTTTGAAATGAAATTCAAAAACATCCAAAGTATTAATCCATTAGTATTAACATAAATTATGAGATAGTTATTGTATAAGATAACATTATCTATATCAAACCAAATTGTGTAATTACTTATGACACTAAAATATTTATTGATAACCTTGACATATTTGAAGATGACACAGGCAAACACCAGTTACTACTTGTTTTTTTCTGATTTGTTGAAAGTAGAGCCTTATTAGAGCCATTAGAGCCATGTTAACAGTTTTCAATTGGCATTTCTCTTCTTTTTTATTTTTGTACAATTCATGCTTTTTAAAAAAAATTTACAAAAGGTTATCTTTGCCCTTTTTAACACTATTGCATTCTCATTTGTCTGAGGTTAACTTGACGGACCAGGGTTTACGGATAGCATTTACTGGTGTGTATTTTTATATCTCTTTACACTCAACGTTCCTGAGTCCTCTGATTTAGGTATTTCTCTTAAAGGGGCATACATCTAAACTTTAGCTGATGGAATATTTTTAAATTATCTAATATGGAGTTAAGCTTATTTACATGTGTTAAAATTACTGAAAATTTGAATTATCTTATGCCATTTTTCTTTTGACATAATTTTATTTGCTTTTACCTTCTTTTCTGGCTCTTTAAGATTAATTCATTTTTTTTCTTCTCTGAAATTTCATTTCTAGGGTTGTATATTATGAATTTCTTCCTACTTTTTTCTTAAATTGTTAATATTTAAAAATCCACATTTTTTCTAACCAATGCTAAAATTAATCAAGACCTGCTCTTTATTCAGAAAAAGTCAAGTAGCATGGTAAATTTTAGTTTCTCATGAACCTTTGTTCTCCTGCCTGTCATGGCATTTCTATGTAATAGTTAGTACAAAGTTATTATTAACCATGCAAATTACATATTTTTTATTTGTATTCTATTTCTCATTTCATATTGTTAATACATAACAAATTTATTACTAGCTTTACCAATATTTGTTCTTGTTAGCTATTTTTCTAATTTTTCCTTCTACATTCATTTATTTCTTTACTTCCAGAAGCACATCCTTTGGTAATTCTTTTACCAATATGTCTGTGGGAGTAATCAAACTAATTATATAAGTTTCTTTTCATTAGTACTATAGTGAAAGAATACTTTGATGTCCTAATATAATTCTTCAGTAGATAATCTGACTTTTTATCAGGAATAGAAAGGATTCTAGGATTTTCTCTTGGTCCTAAAGCTCTGCAATTTTACTACAGTGTATCCATTCCATAGTCAGGGGGCTTCTTAATCCAAGAAAGAACTCATGAGTTTCTTCACTCCAGAATAATCTGAAATTTTATTTTTCCAATTATTTCCTTTCCACTGTCATTTTATTTCCTCGTGTTTATTATTTTTTGGACATAATGTTATAGAACCTCATCATATCTCTATCCGCGATTATTTTAGTTTCATGTCTGCCATCTTTTTACCATTTCATATTGTATTTTAGTACATTAATTTGTTCTACCTCATTCACTAAGTATCTGCACAGATATTTTAATCTCAGTGTTTCTAAACCTTCATTTTATTGTGGAATATATAGTCAATATTAATATTTTAGGGTACACTTGGGTAAAAGACAACTCTGGTCATTCCAGGAATTTGTTTTAAATTTTTAGCAGAGCAATTGGTGTTCTTTCAGTAATGTATCCAAGATTTATAGCTAGTGCAATTAATCAGCAGTCATTAACATCTTAAGTTCATCAATTTCTAATAAAAAATGTTTTTGATTTAACATTCTGGTTTTGTGGTTTGTATATATCAACTGACATGTTATCATTGTAGTTACTAATCATTTCTTCAAAAATCATACCTCTCTATTTCTTTCTATTTTCTATTGTATTATTGGCACCAAATGACAACGTTGACAACCCTGGCAATCTAGTTAAGAGAATTGTTCTCCAATTATGAGTGTTTGACTTTAGCTACTAGCTGTAGGACATTATGACTAGATTGCTGAGTTCAATCTGAACCTCTTTTGAGGACCTCATAAAAGGATAAGAAGTTAGAATCATTTTCTGCCCATGACAGATATTTTTGCAGTAATTTGTGGATATAATTATATGATGCTTGACACTATTGCTAGTATAACTGTTAAATGAATGTCATCATTGTTTCATTTGATAAATTTTCAATACATTATCTAGCTTAAGAACAAAAAGAATAATTGAGGAACACTAAAATACATTTGTATATGTTAATGTTTTTTCCTTCCTTCTTTCTTTTTTCCCTCTTCTTTTTTCCTTTTCTTTCCTTTTTTCTCTCCTATTTCTTTGTTTGTTTTTCTTCGTTATGATTGCTTGTGACTTTGATGACTGAATAAAAGTCATAGACTATAAAAAACATGTAAATATTCAATTATTTTAAATATAAAACATTTTTAGAAACATTTTGGCTTCAAAATCATTTTTTCTAAAAATAATGTTTTTAAAAATTACAATGAAAAAACTGAAAAATCTAACATGTTTTAAACAAGGTAGAGAAGATTGAAATAGCAATATTGTTTAATTTTTATATCCTGTAAAAGTCACAAAAATATTGTTTACCTATGATGAATTACTCATATAATCAGTTTTAGAAAGCCCATTTTGTATGTAAATAGCTAGTTTTTAAAGAAATAAACATTGTTTTCAATTTCTAAAAAATAATCCATCAGATATTAAGCTGTGGCTAATTTCTAGTATCAGAAAACAATAATGATAACAAATAAGATGTTCAAAAAGAAATTTAAAAAAATAGCACAATCAATCATCTTATATTTAAAAAGAGCTAAGATCAGATGATGGAAATAATAATAATTGCTAGAAAAAGTTAACAAAAATTCTAGATTATAGAAAAACGTGCCAAATTAAGTAATATCTTTTATGCTCACAAAACAAGGACTATCATAATATAAATTGCAATTAATAATCATCAAACTGAGATATTTAACTGTGCTATGGTCTGCATATTTGTGTCCTCCCAAAATTGAAGTTGAAATTAATCATCAGTTTGATGACATTAGGAGGTAGAACATTTGGGAGGTGATTATGTTATGAGGGTGGAGCCCCCATTACTGGGATTAGTGCCATTTAAAAGAGATCCCAAAAAGCTGCCTTGCCCCTCCCTTCTACCATATGAGAACATAGGAAGGCCTAATCTATGAACCAGAAGAAGACCCTTAGTCTTGTCTGAATTTGCCAAAATTTTGATCTTGCACTTCTCAGCCTTAAGAACTGTGGGAAATAAACTTTTGTTGTTTATAAGCAACCCAGGTGATAGTAGTTTGTTAGAGCAGCCCAAAGTGACTAAGGCAAACTGGAAGATTGGGGAGGAGATCCTGCATTGTGGCCAATAGAGAACAATTTCTGGTGCAGGAACTGAGCACAAAGTCACACAGGTATACCTGAATAATGAATTCAGGAATTTTATAGAGAGAAACACAAAAACTTTCTAAATTAATTTCAACTGCAGGCTTTTTAGTGCTTGTAAAGTAGTTGAAAATTAAAATTTATGATCATTTATATTTCACAGTAAACTATAACACACTCAAAGAACAACAGTGTTGGGAAACTGAGCTTCTTCACTCTTTAAAACCATAATAATTTTTTAAAAATTAAAATAACTCTAATATTTTTATTTTCAGATTTTTACTATGTTTTATGCTGATTTCATGGAAGCTATTTTGTCCCAAAGCACTTTGATTATTAAAAACCATCTGCAGCATTTTAGAATCAGTTTAGAAATTTAGACCTATCTAAATCTCTGAGCATGAGCCTGGACATCTCTAGCTTTCAAATATTCTGCCAAAGATTTTTAAAAGGGTCAAAAACCACAATTTCTAATACAGATTTTTACAGTCCTTTTTAGCCTGCTATACTCTCTTTACTAACTGTGCTGTGAATTTTCTTGGCTAGAGTCTGTGGGCAGCCTTCCATGTAGTAATACTTCCCATATACATTTTATAGTTTTTCTTTGTGAGCTCAACCTCATCAGTAATCGTCTTCCACAATCTCTCTATAGGGTACTTCCATAGTTACCTGTTCACAATCTCTCTATAGGGTACTTCCATAGTTACCTGTTCCTGGTAAATTTCTAATCAGTGCTTACATTTGTTAATATACTAGAAGTTTAAATGCCATTGTGAATTCAAATGCCATTTGTCTTAAGTTTAATTCCCATTTTCCTTTTGCTAAAACTGGTGCCTACTGAGTTTTAGGCTTTTGATATTTGGTTGTTGATTTTCCTATATTTCAGTCTAGGTAGGGAACTGTCTTCAACTGAAGTCCCATGTCAACAGACAAAGATGCCCTGGTCCTTATTTATAGGCAGAGCAATACCTTTCTGGTTTCAGGCTTTACTAAGAACACTTTCATAACTATGAGTTCTCTGTGAGTTTTAAATCTTACTTTTTAAGATCCATCTTTGCTCCTTGTCACTCTGTGAGCCCTGTGAATTTAACACCTACTCACAATTCCAGATACCTATATTTTTTCTGATCATTTAGAAATTTTCTTTTCTAATTTTTGAACATGGATGTCTGGTAAAAATTTAAGGAATTATTCCTTTGCAACAGAAAATAGGGTATTCTAGCACATCATTAATCAGTCATCTTGACTGGAATTCTTGAAGACTGATTCTTTAAATGTGATGATATACATCTCTGAAAGAATTTTCCTTAGATCAGTAAAAGAATTAAGTTTATTTTATATTTGAAAGTCACAGTTTCTCTTGACAAATACATGACTGCCTCAATGTTATCCTAAAAGTGACAAAACAGACTTTTAATAAAGTTGAAAATAAATTAAACACATTTTACTCACAAATACATACTAATATATTGCTGGAAATTTTAAAACACTACAATGTTCTAAAACATAATCAAATTTTTAGCTAAAATAATATATCATCAGATGTCATTCACATTTTAAATGTGATTTATTAGTGGTTTAATAGAGCAATCAAAAACTTACTAGGCTCTCAGAACAATGCTAGGCTTAAATATTTAGGTTTATTTTTATAGTACAAATCAGTCCTGAGGTTGCTATAGTAATGGTCAAATGACAAACACAGATAATGATATTTTGGGGATAGAATAACAAAAGAGACTTAATTTGCCTGGAATGAATATATTTTTTTCTTTTGTCCTATTTATAAGTCAAATCCTAATTACTGAATTTCTTTTTAGTAAACTATTAGAATATTCTTAATAATGATTCTAAATTATATACTACCTAAAGATTTCAAAAAAACTTTATTTTTAAACATTTTCTATTAATCTTAAATTTAATTTTGATTTTCTTGCTGCTAAAATCATTTTTCTGCCTTAGGTTATTATATATAATACATTCACAGACATTTAAAAGTCATAAAAATATGGAAAAATGTTTAAAATTTACAGCGGAAATACTTATGCCTTTGAATATTTTCTCTCTATAAAAGATTTTTGATATGAGTCTTTCTCTCAAAAAACTATTCTTAGGTAGTATTATTGTCTTTAATTCATAAATCTTTTTCTTCCATAACACAGCCTATTTCTTCACTTTCTTTATATGAATTCCTCACAAATTTATTATTTTTCTGTAACATTGCACCCTACTTCTACCTTCTATATTTCTACTTCCCAATAATGAATAGCAGACTTATTCACCAGCAAGGTAATAATAATTTTTAAAAGCAAGAGTTACGTTTCAAACGCCAAGTCTTAGCTGGAAAAGTTAAAACTTGGCAGGCATGCTTTATAGTTCTGATATTCTATCAAATTTTAATAGTTTTAATTGCCTAATTATCTGCTCCAGTGCAATAATAAAGCTTTTTAATACTTCATTTTCTACTACAGGCAAAGGTATTCCAGTCTGTGCTAGAGAACCTTCTAACCCTTTGTTGAATGCTAAGTTGAAGTTCTTTTAGTATAATCTTGCACTTTTGTAAGCCAGCTCCATCTGTCATCTCACTTTCTGTCCCCACCACCTCCCTCCTATACTCAAATGTTACTTGTTTATTCAAGGAACACCTCGTTTTCTTTCTTTTATTTTTTTTGTTGTTGTTGTCATTGGCAGCTCCGCTTTTTATATCCATCTTTATACTCTTCAATAAATTTCTCTCTATTTCTATGTGTGTGTTATTTAATGCAGGCAATAACTTCGTTTCGGAATCTTATATGCCTCCCCATGCCTCTGATCTTTTTTTCTTTGGTCCCCGATCTTGCCATTAGCACCTCTCTTAATCTGCCAGTCTGTGCTGTACTGAATAGTTAGGAGAGAATCAATGCTTCTTTTCAGGCACTGACAGGAAGAACTGCCTTGGGCACACTCAGCAGAACAAGGGACCATGAGGTCAACAACAATAAGCGGATTTAAAGACAACTTGTAGGCACTGAATTCCTACTCCGGAAATTCTGTGATCCATTTTTATGTCTCCTTTATTGAACTGATCAATCTATGAGAAGTAATATATACGAATGTATTTATTTACAATTTCAAGAATTGATTTCTCACACCACAAGCACATAAGACATTCCAGAGTTTCATGCACAGAAATACTGCTGTAGATGCTCAAATCAGTACTACCTGCATGTTAAGGATCAGAACTCTTCGCTTCTATTTTTTTCACACTAGTCTCAGCCCTTTAGCCCAAGTTATTCAATCTTATTCTTTATTCAGGTATTACCTGCTTGTTCTGAAATTTTTGACATATCATAAGTGAAAATGTTTACTTTTAGTTCATTATATGGCAGCAATAGAATTAGTCAAACAGAAATTTGGGATCTAAATATTCTTCAGTGATGATACATCAATTATAATCAGCGTGGGTAAATACTTCAAATAGTTTTCTTTTTCAGAGGAAAACATAATGCTCAGTTGAGAAAATTAATAAGCAATCAAAACAACCAATTTTTGAAAATCATTTATCTTTAAAATTTTTTTCTTCATAAATGTGAGTTCATTGCAATTCACCAGATGATATTAAACCTAAATAAAAAATTTTCATGAGTAATGCAACTAATTCCATGATAAACAAAATGCATTTCAATAACACATCTGAACAGGTATTAACTATAAGACTATTTCCACTTAATTAGTGATTAACAGGGAAAAATCAAATTTCTCTCTATGACTTAAGGCAAATACAAACTGAAGTACAAGACTTGTAACTTGAACTTGTAATTGGTTTCAAAGTTTGATTAGTTTTCTGTATAGTAGAAATAGAAAATAGAGATTATATGTTTCTTCAAATAACACTTTTTACAAATAATGCATCTAGGAACATTTTATAAGAAGAAGTATTTATATTCCAATAATATGCTAAATCAAGCTTAGAAGTTTTTGCACCATACCTGGTTTGTCATTTTATAGGCATGTTAGAAACAGGTAAGAATATGCTTTAATTTATTTTATGGAAAAAACTGTGATGAGAATTTTTGGACAGGCCCAAGTTGCAAATAATTAGTATAAATGATCCTGAGTAGAACAACAATCAAATAAGGATTTGCTTAAGAATTGAAGCAAGACATGTGAGAATAAATTATTTTTATTAAGCTTTTAGAAATCATAACTCTTGCTAGTAATATTTATGAAACTCAACATCTGCCTATAGAATGAAAACTATGAAAATATATATTTTAAGGAATAGCAGTTTATATTTGCATTTTATTTGAAAATATTTAAGTTGATAAACTTAATAGGATTTCAAATCTATGCCTTGTTTCCAAACCATTTTTCTTTCAAAATTATTTTTGAATTAAACTATTTACTTATTTAATATGTTTATTGTTATCTTCAAAGCTCACCTTACATATTTAGGCTGTCTTTAGTCGAACTCTTTTAAATTAGTGAAGATAAATCTTTTTTAAAAAACAGATATGTGATCAATTCTAGAATTAGGCGTACATATAATGTTAGAAATCAAATTTATGAAAAAGAAAACAGAGCTAATAGCTTACACAAATACAGCTTTAAAAAAGACCTGCCAAATGATTTTTGCATGCATATTATTTTATTACATTTGTTTGTATGTTCACTTATACTCCTTTAAGTGTTGCAATAGTTAACTTTACACCTAACCCACAGTGTGAGCTACAGGGTGGAGTGGTCGCTAAGCAACCTAACCAGGAGAACATTAAGTACCAGATTTTCCTCATTTAAATCTGTTTGAGAGCTAGAGAAGTGAGAGATTTTTATGGGCAGAACTTTTCAAGTTGATTTGGCTAAACTAAGCAGACTGCAATTTGTATGCTTGAAATCTTGTCAGGTTGGCAAAGGCCAAAACAACAGAAATGCTTTAAGAAAATACTATTACTATTGTAAGGAGTGTTTTTCTCTAAGGAGTAGACTCAGCTGTGTTCTTAAATAAAAGACATATTTTTCAAATATAGTAAAAATTTAGTATTTGGTATATTTTTATTCCTGTCCCATTTGATATTGTGAAAGTAATTATTTTGAAGGCAATTTATGCCATTAGAATTAACCCAAATCCATCTTAGGTCTTACTAAATAGAAAATCTTTACTTTTCTTTATAGATTTAAGCTGAGAAAATTTCAATTTCTAATAGGTCTCTGTCATTAATAACTCAAGTTCAGTAGGGGAATGGAGTGGGGAGAAAGTGAATAGGTCTTTCATTTTAAAAACCCACAAATATTGTACTTTTCTTTCTATAAAGACTTTAAAAATAATTTTCTTGTTGGAATGTGTGATGTTATTAACTATGTACATATCTTTATCATTATAAATAATATAATAATTATAATTTTAAAAAGATAGTTTATAATTGCTTATTTTGAGTTTTATATTAATAGAATTATATCATATTTGTTTATGAACTGTATTTTTTCATTAAATAATAAGTTTGTGAAAAAACATTTGCTTTTTGTGAGCTATAGTTTACTACATTTTTATTATATATTACTTAATTATATGAATGTAATGTATACAATTATTTGGGCCACATTAATAAATAAAATATATATATTAATTTTCTGCCCAATTTGCTGTTACTGCAAATTTAGGGTATTTCCAGTTTGGAGGTATTAAAAATAATTCTGCTATGATATTCTTGCCTATGTCTCCTAGTGTGTTTGCAAATATGTTCCTCTGAGGTATAAAAGACTAGGTCATAGGGAAGCTAGATCTTTAACTTTACTATTAATAGGAAATAAATAGTTTTCACAGTGTTTTTATGAATTAATACTCCCACCACAGTATATGAACATCCCATTAATTGTTACAAATCTTCACCAAAGTTGTTACCATGTTTTGTTTTGTTTTGTTTTTTTCATTTTTGCCAATACAGCAAATCAATGTATATTTCATAGTGGTTTGAATCAGCCTCCTTATGATTGATAATGAGTATCATTTAATGTGTTTCTTGTCTGTGACATGCCCATGGAAGATTGTATGAATGTTTAAAACCTCTCCATCCCTACCTGAAGTGCACTTCCCATGATATTTCTCTCTGTGGGAGAATTATACTTTTTTTTCATATTAAACTCAAGAGTGGTCAGTTAATGTATTGTCACCAATGAAAAGTGAATGGAAATGGTGGGTGTCACTTCCATGCATAATATTTAAGAGTTAGCTTATAATTTTCATGATTCTTTATCCTGCATACTGAGACCAGCAATGCTTTAGATAGGTTTGCTCCAAGAGCCTGGAACCCTAAGTAAACCATAAAGGAGAGCTAAAACCCACCTGTGATGGGCATACAGTATGAGTGAGAAAATAATGTTTGCTGTTTTAATCCACTATTAATTCTTAGAAGCTCTCAAAATGTATTCTGGGTACTAGTTCTTTGTAATATTAAAGTGTTAATGATATCACCTGTGCTATGATTTGTTTTCTATTTTTTATGTGGTATCATTTGATGGAAAAAATTATAAATAGATATTAAGGAATTTGTCAATCTTTGCCCTTCTGATAAATTCTGTTTAAGAAATCCTTTTCTTCCTGAGATCCTTATATTCTAAAACATTTTATATTTTATTTATATATTTCAGTAGAACTTCACTATAAGTCTATTGGCCTTGAAGTTTGTTGCTTGTTTGCTTTGAGAAATGTTATTGTTTTAATTTTTAATTATGGAACTTGTTATTGTTTTTAATTTTTGTTTCATTTAGTTTTAACATCATATTTTTCTTGAAATTTATTCATTTCATATACATTTTTCAACGTATGGGTATAAAGATTGTTTTATATCAGTCAGCATTTAGAATCTCTACTTCATAAAGTTAAAAGACAAATTTTGTTTAAATTTCAATTGTCATACATGTTCTTTTACCTTTGTGTCTCCTACTAGCTTGTACATAGTAGGAGCTCAAAGACTATCGCCTAAACTTGTTCAGAAAGCTCGTGACAGTATTATCTATGTTTCAGTACAAGTTTGCTCGTGATATAATACTTAGTGAATTTTGTGAGTTCATGAAGACACACACACACACACACATAGAAAGATAATATTTACTCTTTATAACCCTTATGACTAGACTTTGTCTAACATGCATCGTGTTTTCAGTTGATTTAACAAATGAATTTTATAACCCATTCAACATTCCAATATAGACTCCAAACCACTAAATTCTGTTCTGCTTTCTAGTGGTATTACTCATGAAGTATAACTCTGCATTCTTGGCCCAACAATTTGCAGTTTATTCCCTCTAAGATCCCTTATAAGATATCTCTTGTAAAAACCCAGGCCGCATAGAGAAGTCTAGGACAGAGCTGTGAGGCTTCTAGCCAGAGAACACAGATGCTTTAAATACAGAGCAGCTGAAAACATAAAATCACACACAGTAAGATGGTACCTTGTAATAACTAATTGAATCTTTTGGTGAGCTTATAGGAAGGATGTAAAGTCTCTCAGCAATGTTATTTGATAAAAATCCCATAGTGGCAGTGATCTTGGGATAAGAACAAAAATAAAACCTTAAAATATCAATACTGAGCAAAAGGACATAACCATTCCTATACAGAATGAGCTTGAGCAAAACCACACAAAGGTAAAAGAAGTTCGGCAGTATTTGGAACTCAAGAGGAGAAGAAACCAAACCCATATGGAGAAGAGAAAGTAAAGAAATTCTAAATGTTCTAATAAAAGATTTCTTCCAATTCTAGTGATATGGTGTAAGAAATGCATAACGGAAACCGATTGTACATTAGAGATTATTCCTTAAATTAACTCTAGAGAAGATAGTTTTCACCCATTTCATTCAGCGAAATTCTATTTTATAAACACTTTCTAAGTGCCAAGCAGTAAGGATATGATAAGTTTCTTAATCTCTTAATGCCTCAGTTTTATCACTTATAATATAGGAATAATAGCATATTTTACTCATTGAGTTTCCTTAAGGATTAAATAAGTTGTTCTATCTCTAGTGCCTACGATAGCTCCTAGTACACAGTAAGCACTCAAAAAATGTCAGGCAACACTAATGTTATATATATGCGAAATAAGTGAGGCTAAAGAATAGCAGTAACCATGTTAAGAACATTTTTTTCCATAAATCCCTTTTTCTGTCTTGCCATATAAAGTGGAATTTAAAAAAAAAAAAAAGAAAGAAAACCAGTGGTTGATAATTATGAATAAGAGCAAGGTAAAAGAAAAGCATTTCAGTATATTCTTCACTCCCACCTACCCACATGTATTTCACTCTCCCTCCTTGGGACAGTGTCCCAGTGACTGACAGAAACTGTCAGCAGTCTAAGTAGGTATTAGCTAAGGGCCTTTCTAACTGTGCTCAAAATATTTTCATTTATAGAGAAATCATGATCATATACTTCAGGTTTAATTTCTGTAAGCTATAAAGAATATAAGAGGATGCTTAGAGTAGACTGGGAATAAGGATTCTAGGAGGAAAAGTAAATGCTTCCCAAGTGAGGGAGATTAAATATGGGATCCTGGTTAACAGGTATTATGTACACCCCACTCCACTGGCTTAGAAACAATAGAACAATGGTCATTAACAATATGGCTAGGCATGCCTTTGAATTTGTCTTCTTAATAGTTTTTAATGAGACATAAGTTTCCTAGGAATGCAAAAGGAAAGCTGAAATAACACAGGTTTCCTTTTAACAAGTGTAGGTTCTTGAAAATATAGTGTTAGAAATATAGTGTTAGAAAATATAGTGTTAGAATGGCCATTCTCCCCGATGGGGAAAAGAAGCAGATTTGGAAAATAGTGAGTGAAAATGGAGGTAGCATTTATGATTAATTTGTGTGATTACCACCAAGATTAAGGGAAAATTCAACTGTAATCATGGAATTTTTAGCACTAATGATTTTAGAATCATGAATTTTAACACAATGTCTTCATAAAAATCTATGTTAGACTATTGCTTAGAACATATGTTTCAAAAAGTCTATTAAGAGAGTCAGATGGCTGTAGTCATCCTCTTTATTTTGGAATACACCCTCCACTTATCAATTAGGAAATTTCATTACACAGCAGCAACAAGTGTTTGATATTACCCCAGAGAAAATAAGCAACCGACTACAATTCACTGGCTGACATTTGTTCTAGCTGAGCTTTCAGATTCTAGCCTAGAACAAAGTCATGCTGCTGCATTAAGTTTTAATCTGCATTTAAACAGATTAAAGTAAAGAAAAGTAAAGAAGTCTATAATAAGTAAAAGTAAAGAAAAGTAAAGAAAATCTATAATATTTTCTTAAGAAAATATTTCCTTAGGTATGACCAGCTACATCTAGTTATCCTTCTACCTGCATCTACAATATTTTAAGAGAACTGTAGTCATGTAGTCATCCTTGTCAGAAAAGAACTAGTTATTTCATGTTACAGCCTCACACCAGCCTAAGGAAGATCCACCAGATGATGAGTCAAGAGCAACCTGTACTTATGCATTACACGAAGTACATATTCTTTAGCCTTCAAGTACAATGTGAAAAATTAAAGAATTGGAAACAGGCTAAGGCTAGAGTATGGGGAAAAACAACAGTTACAAAGCAAGAAGTGATAAAAGGCTGTGTAGAATTGGTGATGGCTCTTATAAACATAGGGGAAAGTATTGGGTACTATAGAATTTGAGGATTTCAAAAATTGGTCTGGGAAGAATAAAGAGAAAAGAGGCAAATATATTATCTATATTTCAACCCCAAAGGAGAAAGTGGACCATTAAAAAGAGAAATCAGTAGTAGAGAAAAATGAAAAACTGAAATTGGACATGAACATTTTTATTGTTGCCAATACTTTATCTTCTTTGGATTTGATATCTTTAAACAAGCTAAATTCCTTTAAAGTACAGGGGAATATAGAAAGCAACAAAACTTAAAGAAGCTTCTTTTGGTTTTAAAACAATGTGCTGCTATTAAGTAATCAAAGTAGTCATTTTGTAAAACTTAAAAAATATCTCAGAAGTGTCACAGAAAATGCTCTATAGAAGTTTTAAACATCAATAACATCACAAATTAAGTGACAGCCTTCCAAAATGACTATTTTGAAGAATTGCCATTTGAATGTAGAAATTCTAGTGTATACATTTAAAAAAATAAGCTCTTTGCTCTTTTTCTGCACATTAAAATGCATATATGTATACATATATACATATCTGAATATTATTAAATGAATATTAAGAGTACTTTCAAACTTTGATGACTATCTTTTTATGACAGAGATAAAAATAATGGCAGTGTAGTATAATACTAGAGAGAATTTTATAGTAACAGTGAAGCAGAAGTAATAGCAAAATAAATACATTTAATTAAATAATCTTTAAAGCTCAAATTTTTTATTTTTCTGAATACTACCCCTAATAGTATATAAATATTTGGTAAATCTAGCTTTAAAAAATAATATTTGGAAAAATATGTGAAGAAATAAATACATTTTTATATTTGGAAAGCAAACAACATAATCTAGAAAAATCAAGAGTTTAAAAAATATCATATACTCTCTATGGGTTGTGACAAGAGAGTTAACCAGACTGGATTAAATAAAAGTAAGATCATTTCCAAATTCAAAATGATATTCATCTTGAGTTAGAAACAGTACATAGCATGGAAAGGGCTCCTAGGTTGACTGATAAAATGAAAACATACATTCTTTTTCAAAAACAATTACAGTAATTTCACAATCAGAGTGGATAAGGGGGGAAAAAAAGCAAAAACTTAAGCTCTGCATGCTAGCTACATAGGGAAGAGTGGGTTACCCTGTCTACCATGATCCCAGGTTTTACTCTATTACTAACTGATATATTCAAGCATACCAAATAGGTATAAAATGATAGTAGATGACCTCCTGTGGGATTCTGCGCACAGAAAATGGAGAATGAATCAGCCTGAATTGAATTGTGTTTCTCTCTCCCACAGATAAATATTGCATACTAAATCAGTTTCAGCGTACTTGCATTGCTTTCCTTTTAGCTTAATATATGCAGTGTCAAGTTATTTCAAACTGAGTACCGTTTGACTTTACGTACACAATTTGTCTAAGGTAAAAATTGGAAACAGTTAAAGCAACATATAATGAAATTCTTTTCCCCTTCCCACAATGTTTCAGGAAATAGTGAGAAAAATCTATGAGCTGAGGCAAAATCCACAATCCACTGATGGGATACATGTGAAGTTTATGGCTGATCCTAATGATAGGGAAAAGCCCCCGCCTGTGGGCCCTGAGGCAAGATCCACTGCGGATTGGATACATGAGAAGCTTATTGGCTGATCCTACTAATCCCACCATTAATCGGATACTTTTGCATGCTCATAGTTGATTGGCTACGTGGGATCCAAGAACTGTATATGAGACCGGAGAGAAGGCAGCCTCCTCTGGAAGCTGAGGAGTTGGGGCCGACCGGAAGCCTGCTAAGATGAACCCTTTAACTAAGGCGAAGCTGACCAGCAAGCTGAATGAGCGAGAGGTCCGGCTTGGGGTGCCCGATAAGGTGTCCTGGCACTCCGAGTACAAGGACAGCGCCTGGATCTTCCTGGGAGGGCTTCCTTATGAACTGACTGAAGGAGACATCATCTGTGTTTTCTCACAGTATGGGGAGATTGTTAACATTAATCTCGTGCGGGACAAGAAGACTGGGAAGTCCAAAGGATTCTGTTTCCTCTGCTACGAAGACCAGAGAAGCACAATTCTGGCAGTTGACAATTTTAATGGAATCAAGATTAAAGGGCGAACTATCCGACTGGATCATGTATCTACCTATCGGGCTCCCAAAGACTCAGAAGAACTGGAGGATGTGACCAGAGAGCTCCAAGACAAGGGCTGTGGGGCTCGTACCCCCTCACCGAGTTTTCTGAGGGCTCTGAAGATGACAAACCCACTAAAAGAAGAAGAGGAAAAAGAGAGGACTGACCGGGCAGTACAGGCAGAGCAGCCGTCCTCTTCATCACCCAGAAGCAAGGCAATAAAGGAGAAGGATGGCCCTGGCCCTAAGAAGCACAGCAGCAAGAACTCCGAGAGAGTTGAGAAGCCAGAGTCCAAGGAGGGCCGGAGCGCTACTCGGCCTCCCCTGAGGCCAGGACCACCTGGCATGGTGGAGCAGAGGACCTGGAGAGGGAGCCAGAGGAGAAACCCAAACATGAGCACAAGTCCTCAAGCAGGAAGGAGGCAAGAGAAGAAAAGAACAGGGATAGGGACAGAGGGCGAAGCTCAGACACACATTCTGGCTGGAACAGACGTTCTGAACACCAACTTAACTGGTATTTCTAATGCTACTTACTGGCATGAAAAACCCATACCCTTCAAATTTTAAGAGAATTTACTGGATTTTTTCATCCAGAGACTTCTGCAAACTAAGACTTTCTTTAGTCACTGTCTCAGTCAACTGGCCTAAAGGCCTAAAACAATTTTGGTAAAGTTTTACAATAAGACCTTTCACTAGGTTACAATGTTCCTGAAAATATTGCCATCTACACATTTTGTATTAGAGATATTTTTTGTGCAGAACTGTTTTTTGTATCTCTGCACTATGTGTGTGGGTGCGTGCACGTGTAATATATGCACAATGTAGTTTATACACAGGTAAGGGATGCTGGATATATAATTCTTGACCGGAGTCATAGAGAAAATATAATACCTCCTGCTCTACTCTCTTTTATCCAGCAGACATTTTTGCCAAACCTAAACAAGAGACAAAGGACAGGTAGGAAAAGAAAAATGGGTGATAACTGTCCAGGTACAGACGTGAGGCACTGTGGCTTGTTTTGTTGTATTACATCCCTCTGGCATGACCTGATTTTAGAGTTTAAGGTGACTCACCACCATGTGCACAATCTGCTTATTCAGAAAGGTGAAAGGGAAAAGAAGAAGGGTCATATTTGATTGGGTCATATTAAGGGTACAACCCTGAATGTTTAAAAAAATTAAATTTACACTACATCACACTAGTCAAAAATTAGTCACATGCTCCATCTAGGTTCAAGAATGATGGAAAATGCAGTCTTCATTCCAGGCAACCTTGTCCCTTGCTAAAAAGTGAATGTTTTCCTGGTTAGAGCTGGAACCCATACTACTAAGTGAAGTATCCCAAGAATGGAAAAACAAGCACCAGATATATTCTCCAGCAAACTGGTATTAACTGAGTAGCACCTAAGTAGACACATAGGTGCTACAGTAATAGGGTATTGGGCAGGTGGGAGGGGGGAGGGGGGCGGGTATATACATACATAGTGAGTGAGATGTGCACCATCTGGGGGATGGTCATGATGGAGACTCAGACTTTTGGGGGGAGGGGGGAATGGGCATTTATTGAAACCTTAAAATCTGTACCCCCATAATATGCCAAAATAAAAAAAATAAAAAAAAAATAAAAAAAAAAAAGTGAATGTTGGTTGATTATAGCTACTAGAAAATTGTGAGCACTTTGTCATTTTACCATAAGTTGGATACTAAAATTTATAATAATTAATCCTAGCACCCTAATAAAAAAGGCCTGTCACAGTTCCTTACTCTCTTCATTCTGTTAAGACTTACATATCATATCACCTCTGATGAGAGGTGATATGATACAACTGTTTAGAAAATCACTTCTAAAAACATATAACTTTTGTTGAATCCCAGTTCTACTTTCTTGCTAAATTAGACTTTTTTGTACCTCAGTTTCCTCATCTGTGAAAATTAAAATAAACTTTATTAAGTGACTATAAATATTAAATATGTTCTTGGATTCACACATTTAGTACTTGGCACATAAATTCTCAATATATTTAGCACATAAAATTATGTGTCTGCTTTTCTCTAGAATGATAACTTTAAAAATAAAGTCTTTATTAGTCTTTTATATGTTTCTCTTAATTCCTGTTTATAGACTTCTAATTTATTTTCTTAAAACCCATATTATTTAACAATACATAAATGAAAAACTAAATCAAGCCCCTAGAACTACATGTGTTTTCTTTTAAACTTGGAATCTTTGTAAGCAATTTCTAACAAAAGGCGTATGTGGTTTTTTTTGTTTTTGTTTTTTTTTAATTTCATATCCACCTCTTTAAATGATGGCTTTGTTAATTAGCTAAATAGGCTTATTAATTAGCCTATTCTTATTTTTAAAGGCCTAAAAATAATGCTAAATTTACAAAACTCTGTGTATATGATTAAAAAGAAAAACAGACTGTTTTAGACAAGTAGAAACTAATAACTCTTTAATCTTTCATTCCAAGCATACAGCAATAATAAAGATTTGTGAGTGCCTACCAGAGTACAACACAGCTTGAGGAATACAGCTAAGAATGTTGAAGGCATCCTGATGAAAGAGAGTCAGATAAAATTTAAGAAATTATGTGGAGAATAAATTATAAGCAAGCATTAACCACAACAAAACCACGGCAAGTAGCTGATGTTCTGCATAAGAACAGGGCTAGGCAGTAGTAATAGAGCACATGGTTCGTGCCTGAGCATGTGGATATACTAATATCAAAGAAAACACATTACTACCTCCCATGATGGATCAACAATGAATGGATTTTATGTCTCAAGACAGAAGAAACAGAGGGAAAGAAACACAGAAATATTCAGAGAGTAAAGAGAAAGAAAGGAAAGGGAAAGAATAAAATAGGAAAGGTATCCAGTTTAATATTAAAATTGTGGATCTGAAAGAGGAAAACAGGAATAGCAATGGACATCAGAGACAGGGAGATGGAAGAGTGGACAGAGAGAGAGACAGAGAGACAGAGAGAGGATGGCAAGAAGAAAAACAGAAATAGAAAATATCACCTCAAAATTTAGGGCTGAAAAGAGAGGCTAAGATGCAAGGCAGATCCCACACACAAATGATCCAGTCCCCCTGCATCAGGCCTCTGCTGTCATTGTATTAGTGAATAGGTCTTCTTGATGTCCCTTCCTATCAGTCTTCACAAGCTGAGGCCTATTCCATCTCTTAGCCTTGATACCATGCCACTTTCCTTATCTACACATCAGCACTTGGGTGACCAATGCTGGTTGAGAAGCCAGTGAACCCCAAGACATAGCACCATACACACATTTTGTTGGCCATAGGCAACATAGATCTAAATGGAAGTTAAAGATACAGATATTGCCACTGCTCACTCTTGGCTACTGAGCACTAGTCCAAATCGAGATGTGCTGTGCATCCCAAACATACAATGGATATTTTGAAGGCTTAGTACCAAAAATATGTAACATATTAATATTACACTAATATTTTTATATTGATTACAGGTTGAAATCATGTATTTGGTAATGTGTTGTAAAAAAATCAATGTATTTCTTTTTTCCTTTTATTAATGTAAGTACTAGAAAATTTTAAATTGCGTATGTGGTTCAAATTACATTTTTATTGGACTGAGCTCATCTGTTAATAGAACTTTACCCACCACAAGGCAAAATAATTTGCCTTTCTTCAAATTCAACAAAAAGGACTTTCTACTGGACAGAGATGTCTAAGCCTTATAATTATAGTGAATAGTTTCCTGCATGGCCCAACACGCAAGGACAAATGGTTGCCCTGGCCCCTACAACACCTGCGTCTATCTTTTATCTGAGGCCTTTACACTATGAGCAGTCTCATTTTGTTTAAGCCAATTAAACCAATCACTACTGTTTATACCTCTACAATCACTTTTTATATATTCTACCTTAGTAACGATAAAGAAAAATATAAAAGGTGAAAGAAAAAATTATAATTTACACCATGATCACTGAGAATCAAAGTCAAAAACTATAAATTATGGTAGCTGACTTGTGTATTGAAATGAGGGATAGAAACTAATATGTCTATTCAACATTAAATATCTGAGAAGTCAGGACTTGAAGGCCATATCACTCAGTAGTAGGAAAGCTCCACCGGAGATCTAGTACTGTATTTCATTCATTATAAGTTGCATGTTTTTTCCCCCACAGTTTAACATCTTTAAAATCAAGATGCATCTGTGATTGATGGCATCTTATAATTTCTGTCCAGCAGACAGCATTAAACAACAAATATATCACTGCCTGTGGATGAGCAGGTGTCATTGTTATTTGTGGAGTGATAATACAACTATGTCAAGATTTTCATTAATTAAAAAACTCCTTGAGGACCATCTCAGAAAGGAATATGAGTTCTGTTTATATTTTTTAAATCTTCCATAAACACTTTCAAGTATGGATAAGTGGAGTATCAGCAACAAGTCTTATAAAATCAGTGTTCATATCATAGAAGAAAGTTCAGGAGACAATGCAGAACACTAGACAAAGAAATTATTTATATCTAACTATCTTATTTATTTATTTTATCTATTATCTATTTTATTTAAATATTATCTATTTATCTATCTATTATCTATATATCTATCTATTTATTTTATCTAGTTATATTTAACTATCTTAATTATTTATATTTAACTATCTTCACAGCTTGGCAGACAATATATTTTATTTTAAAAAAAGGGACATTTATAAAACTGGAAGGAATAATGATTCAGATTTTCATATAAGGAATTTTAAAACACTTGATATATAAACAAAAAGTCATTCTTAATTTATTAATTATAGACAGTATTTATTGAAACTGTACATAACTCATCTCTCCTTGTGTCTCCTGACTTATTTCCCTAATACTGTTATTTTACATTATCTAAGTTTATAATATTTACATTCTTAAACTACAATTTAATCCATTGCTTTTCTCTATTTGTTGATTGAACAAACTGAAAAGCAGTACACCTGAGTCACAGTATCATGTTTAAGTAACTACCTTTTACTTCAACTACAAAGGACATAATTAAACTTATAAAGAAAAGAAAAACAAAATTAAATCAGTAAATATGTCTCTTGGTTGCTTAAAAATCATACTACCATGTTTTTCAGCATAAATGGATTAAGGTTTTTTGAATAGCCTTTTATTTTTGTTAGTGATTTAGATTACTTTTCACCTTATGTATAGAAAATAATTTTACTCTTTATAAAATTATAAATTTCCTTGAACTGTAATACAACACACTTTTGGTCATCTTTTGGCACCTCTTATTTGCCTTTTACATTCCACATTTAAAAACTTTCTATTCATGTATTTGGTTTGTTCTTTTTTAATTCCAGAAGTTCCTGCCTGTTAGGTTGCTTGTTTGTTTTTACTTTTTTTGTTTCTTTGTTTTTGTTTTGGTGTGTGTACATCTTCAAGTAATTTTTTTCTTCCGAAATAGTCTGTGGAAGGTAGATTTTTATGAGATTTTGTGTGTGTGTACTTGAAATTGTCTTTATTTTTGGTCCTCAAACTTAATTTGTCTTTAGGTATAAAGAGTCTGACTGGCTTACTTAATACTCTTTCCCAGCTCCGGGTTCTTTTGTCAGCCTCTAATATAAAGCCTTAGGAGAGTGAAATTCACTTTCAGTACTCAATTCTCAGCTTCCTGACAGCTATGAATGGCTAAGAAACACAGTTGTGTCTGGTGAACATAAGTGAAATTCTGCAGCAGAGAAATGTATCAGAAAAAAAAAAACAAAACAAACAAAAAAAAAACCCAAAAACTTGTGTTTCCCCGAAGAAATGCAAATACAAATACTGAGCTAAAGTCCTTATACCTTCCCTCTCCAGCCCTCTTACCCTCTTGTAGCTCATTGGGAAAAGTGGCCAAGAGCAATAAGAAAAATCTTGTGACCATGAAGCAATAAGAATGAAGACAGCAGCCAACATAATATGTGGAGCAATGGCCAAAACAAAACAAAACAAAAAATCCTATGAGTCTATATTCCTTTTAACATTATTGAGTTAAACTTCTATTTTCAAGTGGCCAAACAATGCATAAATAGAAGCATGCTGGCTAACTCTGCCATAGCTGCTGTGTTGGCTTGCCACATTCCCCAAATATTGGGTCAGTAAAATGACAATGAGCCCAAATGGGTTTGGACCATTTATTCCTTATGCAGACAGCATAAGCAAGATCAGCATGGTGTCAGCTTCTTACAGAATGACACCGAATCAGAGGGGCAAGATAATGGATGATACCAAATACTTTTATAGGTAAGGAAGGTTTTCAGCTAAGTGGTGGATACAGTGGAAAGTTCCATATCTCACCAGAAACAGAAAGGTGAATATGAAACGTTTTTGTGCATCTCCTCAGAAGCTAAGGGCCATGTTCCATGAAGGATCACAAGGTGTTCTGCCAAGAGGTGGGTGAGCCTGTGGTTAAGCTGTGCCTATATGGCCTATGCTGAGATATGCATTGTTGCCCTTTCCCTGTGAGTATTTGTTATGTGAGAATAATAAAACCTTGTACATATAAACTTAGTCTGGTTTCCTTTTATTTATAGCTAAGCTATCCCTACCTGATTTACTTCGGTACAGAATTTTAGATTAAAAAAATTATCCCTGTGGACATTGAAGAAAATACTCAACTATTTTCCCAAATTCATTGATGTAAGATTTCTGATGCCAATCTATCTAATTCTTGTTCCACCTTGATAACATGCATTTTCTTTAATAAAGATTTTAAAATCTTTCTCTGTGGATGGTACGCTGAAATCTTGTTATGTTGTGGGACTTTTCTCATTCAAACTGATTGGCACTTAATTGGCCCTTTCAATCTAAACAAATCTATTTAAATATGACCCTAGGAGGAAGGAAAGGCAAAGACTCAGGAAAAGCTAAGTCTGATTACCTTGAAAAGTAATCTTTATTATTCCTTTTCAGAATAAGAAAACCGAGGCTTACCATGTATGGAGAGTTTAAGTAAACTGATCAAGTCCCTGTTTTCAAGCTTGCACTCTACATTGTTCCTTTATTGATGGGCATACGAATTATATTAACAGAAATGCACACACCCACTTAACCATTAAATTGAGATATAATAAAAGTAAAATTTGTGATGTTATATATAAGCAACCACATAATTAATGGCATTTTAGTGACTTTTCCAAAAATATTAGTAGGATGGTATATGTGTATATGTTCATGTGTTGTAGAGACAGGAATAAAACAAGCTTAGCAGCTAAGGAATTTTATTTGTTGAAAATGAAGAATTTATAAAATACTAACAGATGACTTTGTTCAGTATCTAATCTTGATAATACTTACTGGCAAAAATCTTGGGTGCTGTTTAATCCAAGAATTCAACCTCAAGAATTTAATTTATATGTACACTTGCATGTGAATGTTAACAAAAATGTAGGAATGAAATGTATACTGTTGGAACATTTATAATAGTAAATTACTGTAAACAACCTAAGTGTTCATCAATAAAATAGGTTAAATAAATTATGATATATTCATATACTGGCATATTAAGCGATAATTCAGAAAAATAGCAGATTTATATGCGCTGATATAGAAAGGTCTTCAAGATATATATTAAGTGAAAAAATATCAAGGTCTAGAACTGGGTGTACCATTTTTTAATTTCTATAAAATATTTTATGCATATACATTATATCCATATAAATTAAGAGTCATTTTTAAAAGAAACTCTTAGCGATAATTTCTTCTGGAAACAGAACTAGGACACTGCTAATAGGATAGGAAAGCAAGACTTTTCATTGATTATATAATATTTTATATCTCTTGTTTTTTATCATATGCATGTGCTTATCATCTATATACTTTTTCAATTAAAAATATATAAATATCATATATCTGAGAAAATAACATAATTTTGTGAATATATGAAAACCGTTGGCTTGTCCACTTTAAATAGATGAATTGTACTATATTTAAATTATATGTCAAAAGAGTTGTTATTAGAATATATACATCTACACATACTTTTCCCTGATAATATTCTATTCAATAGAATTATTTAAGATCTAGTTCTCAGAGTTGTCATAGGCTAAGGTGCAATGATATTCAGGAAGCAAAATACAGCTAGTACTAAAGCCAATTATAAAAACAAAATACCTGCTATGTGAAAATTCTTGTTGAAAGCAATATACACATATAATTTAATTTACATCTAATTTGGATATATAGGTATTATTATACCCTTTTAAAAATGAAGCAAACAAAAAAGAAAAGGATTAATTTCTTTGCCAAAGGTGATGCATTTGCAAGGTGTTTTTGTTTGGTTTGATTTGTGGCATTTGATGCTATGCCAAACTAGTAGAGAGGGCTTTGGTGAGGATAAAAAAAGAGAGATTGATAAAAATAAAGAATAAAATCTAACATGCTGTATGGAAAAGCAACAGTGCAAGAAATAATTCCTCCTATTGCATGGGAGATATATATACTAAAAAACATTTGATTTTTATTTATAATTGAAATTGGATTAAGTAGGGGTGAATGTACACTTTTGTGGTGTGTCAACTTCAAGAAGGTTTTAATGGCTTAAGTCTTGGGAGAAGTTGAAACAGCAAGGTGTTTGGGTGAAGAGAAGTAGAGGAAACCAAGATATCCACTGATACTCAAAACTTTTATTTTAGTAATGGGGAGTGAAAGCACTCCCTATGTAGAAATTTTTTGGATTAGAAATGTAGCTGAACAAAAATACTCCTTTTGTCTGATATATTTTTTTCTGGATCTTCTATACCAATGGAGAGATATCAATATGTACTCAATACATAGTTAAAAAAAAAGAAAAATGGAGATAAGTAAGAATTAGTGATTTTGGACACAGTGAATAAGAAAACACTTGTTTCTATAATATATATATGGCACATTTTATTAAACCACTAATGTATTGATGGGCACTTGGGTTGTTTCCACATCCTGGAAAAGCAAAACAAAACCGTGAACTCAAAGAACACTTTTTGAGAATGGAGAAAAGGCTAACACTTTTTTTTATTATTATTATTATAAGGAGCCAATGGGACCCTATTGAATTTGTGACATCTAGTTCCAGAAAATCAAATTGTGTTAGTTTTTTATTCCATCCAACCAGGTTTTAGGGTTTTGTGTGTGTGTGTGTGCATGTGCATGCAAGCACATATGCAGATACATGTCCATACGTCTGTAAGCAAACACATGCATGTTTCAGGTTGGGTAAACATCAATTCTATACATAATTATAAACTGTATATACATATATACACTATATATTCCCAAACTCTATAAACCCTCTGTTAGGGTTTTTAAAGAAAGATATTTTTATGGGATGAAATGGCTGCTCAGGCTTTAGTAAAAGAAATAAGAAAAATGAAAAAGAAATTAAAAAAATAAAATAAAAAGATATTTTTATACAAAGCTGTATTACCTTAAACTATAGAATTCCTTCTCTTCTAAACAACATTTATAAACGAGGATATATGAAACATCTACGGAGGAATGACCCTTTGTTTTGCAGTGAAAAAAATCTTCAGGGTTACCACCCTTGCTGCAAATTATCACAAAGTCTGTGAAATAAGAAAGTCAATATGTATTAGACAAAGAGAAGAGAGGAGTGTATAGAGAGTGAACAGGAAGCCAGCGATGAGAAAAACAGCAGGGGGTTGCTTGTTGAGCCCAGTGACCTTTCTCTATGCCTAATACACTGAAGATTGTGTAGCTTACAGAAAAAAATATATATATATTTAATTTTTTAGTTTTTGATAGACAGCTAAGGATTTTTCTCTGCACTATTTTCTATTTAACTTTAATAATTTTCTCCATTGAGTTTATTGTGCTTGTAAATTCAACCCAGTATAAGTTAAATAGGAGAAAATTATACATATCTTGATGTTTTTCCTAATACTATTTATAAAACTCTACAAGAACTGATAGTATTCTTCCTCTAACAAGTAATACTATACACACTAGGGGAAATGAAACAGAGCTTAGAGTGAGTCTTGCAGCCTATTAAGCATTTAATAAGTAATAAGGATCCATCAAAGTGTGGACTATTTTTTACATATTACGACTGCAGACAGTCATTTCCCAATTTGAGCTATAGAAGGAAGAAGGAGGAAAGCCATTGTGACAGAACAATCAAATTTAAAGTGACTAAGAATAGCTGATTGAATGTATTTTTCATTTGTTAATATGAACTTTCAAGGACTGAGTCATGAATGCAGATAGTTTTGTACCATTGTCTATGTGCATGCGTCTCTGGCTCAATATCTCAAAATATTGAGATCCTATTTCTTTTCTAATGTCATCATAGTTACTTTGATACATTCATTAATCATATCTCCAGATTGCAATTTGTCTTGCCTTGTGATATGAGGGACTAACACCAATATAGGAGATATTAAACATTATTTGGTAATTCGGCATGCCTGTCATATTCTGATTTTCAAGACTAGCTAATTTCACAAAGTCAAAGTGGTACATTTCAGTGATACCAGGCTTAGTGTCTACTTCCATGGGGAATGTATTATTTATTTCTTCTTCATTCCACTTTTCAAATATAACCTCATAGCCTTCTGTGAATAAGATATATTTTTCATCATCCTCTACTGATAAAATCAAACTACTCTGGCATATTTTGATGGGGAGGATGAGTTCTAAGCTGCCCCCAAGATTTCTGTCCCTTGCTCTTCATCCCCTGTGTCATCCCTGCTCCTTGAGTGTGGGTGGACCTATAAATGTATTGAGATATCACTGCCATGATGTTATATTATATGGCAAAGATAAAGGGATTTTGCCTAGTTAAGCTTGTCCTAATCGGAGCCCTTTGGCTTAGTCTTTTTCTGATCTCAAAGATTCTCTCACTGGCTTTGAAGACATGAGAGGGTAACATGGTAAGTATTGAGGTGGCCCGTAGGAGCTTGAAGTGACCTTCAAGTGAAAACTCATAAGAATGCAGGAAACTCAGTAATCAAGCCAAAAAAACCAAAACAAAACAAAACAAAAAAACCCACCTGAGTCCTGCCAATAACCTGAATGAATTAAGAAATAGAGTCTTCCCTAGTCAAGCTTTCAGATGAAAATGCAACTGGCCTGGCATCTTAGTTTAAACCTTGTTAGACTCTGAGCAGAGTACCAAGTGGAGTGGTGTCCAGACTTTTGACCTATAGAAACTATGAACTAATAAATGAGTGTCTTTTTAAACCACTAAGTTTGTGATAATTTGTTATGCAGCAATGGCAAACTAATGCAAATGGCTTTTTTGTAGACCAAGGTCATCATAATATGAAGTTGGCTGATACTGCTTTGAGGACTATGAAACACTTTGAATGCATGACTGCATTAATATAAGCTCTTAAACCAGTGTTGAACACACAGTATATACTGAATAAGAGTTGCATGTGTGACTGAATAATTGGTTACCTTATAGTAAATACTTTATAGTGTAGATTACAAACAACTTTGAGATATATTGATTTTTAATGATATAATATTATTATGAATGCTATTATTAAAATTTCCATTTTAGAAGTGAGAAATATAATTCACAGAGAGGTTAAGGATCTTGACTGAAGTCACAGTATTGGTAAGTACCAAATCTACCACTTTAATCTCTTTACCTATATTAAACAGAGGCATTGAGAAAGTAAGTGGATGGAAATCTGTTTGAAAATAAATATAATTCTGATTAACTCATGAAACCAAGTAGAAATTGCATCAAGAAAATCACTTCAGGAGCATGTTATCTAACATCTTTGAGTTTCAATTTCTCTATCTATAAAATTGAATTAAAATAGTACCAGGCTTATAGAGGGCAGAACATTCACATAAGCATGTCTCTTGCAGATTGATAAAAAGAAAATGGCAAATGTAGAGTTTTGAGATTAAAGCTTTTATAACCTTGTTATTTGCTGTCTTTATAGATAGCTGCATATATAATACTAAAAATAATAAAGAAAATTAAATCTCTATTTTAAATCTAATTTAAATTTTTAAAAATGGATTTTACACACTAAGAAGAAAGCATTGTTACAGGCTATGGTCAATCTTTCTTTTTTCTTTCTAAGCAGTTAATTTGTTCAGTAAGGGTTTGAGTTGTTTACAAAAGTGTTGATCATGCCCCCATATTTTTCTATCTCCCTCCCAAAAAAGAATATAAACACTGAGGTTCACTTAAGATGATAATAAAAGCACATTTCTTATTTATCTGTCATCGCTAGCATTTGAAAAGCAATCAAAGCCACTCTGGAATATTAAGCAAAGGACTAAGTGACTTATGAAAGATCTTTACCTCTTTGAAAGGGGGACAAAATGCATCTTTTCATTAAATATTGGAAAGAAAACCATTTGGTAGACATTTTTTCCTGATAGTTTCATTGAAATCAGTTTCTTCTTAAAAGTTAAAAGGAAAACATTATCATTTTGGTACCACTTAAAAAATATTAAAATAACCTCTCAAGAAAACTTTTTTTTTTTTGCTTTTGAGTTGTTTGGTACTTGATAAAATAATTCCAAAATTTGCTTTTTATTTTTCAAATTAGGACACACATTTTTGAGCCTAGTAATTACTTTTGATATTTCCAAAAGGATTCACTTCATTCACTTGCCTAGAATACCTCCAATGGATCTTGAATAGGATTTCCTGACAAATACACTTAAGATATGAAACATCTTGCAACATGATTGACAGATTCTCATATACACACTAGAGCTAGAGAAAGTAGATGTCATTTTCTGGGCCGCAAAAAAAGATAAGTTTAAAATATCTAGTTCTAAATTTAACTAGTAATTTTCTTTACAGTCAGATAAAATTAATAGATTGATATATTGATTCATAAATGATCACCAACATTGTATTCTATGCAAAGAAAAAAAAAATAGCAGTAAACATTCACTATTCATTATGTTTATTTTTCTGTACCATGTCTTAGGAGTACCTGTGGCAAATTCTCACTTTTATAAGCATCTGGATTTATTTTCAGTAATTGTGTGTGTGAAATATAAAATATATGAAAATATCAGACAAAACAAATTCTTGTTTATTTGATGTAGTTTTATGATTTATACTATCTTAAATCATAATAGTGCTTATCTCGTACACAAATGTAACAAAATGACTCATCCACCATCGCAGATATTAAACTCAGACAAGATGCCTTTATATAAGTTTTCACACAAAGCAGGAGTCATTATTCTTTCTGTGATGAATGGATCTACAAACACAAGAACTCCCACCTCTGCCTGTACTTAAAAAATAACAAAGAAATTGCAATTTTTATCTGTCTGTATTTTCATATAGAGTAAAAAGAATGTAAAATCAATCACATCAATAAACAGAAGAAGGAAAATAAAGACATGTATGCAAAGTATCAAGTTTCAATTTTCAGGAAAGATTTTAAGTTAGGCAGATGATGATAAAGAAGCTATCTGCCTTTTGTGCCTCCAGGCAAAAGAAAAGCTACATATAGTCAACGTGCCTTGAAAATAGTGCATTTTGATTGTGTATCTTAACTGACAGTATGGTATTTCAACATTGTTTTAAATGACATTAACAAGTGTAAGTGATTGTGATTATAGACACATAAACATGCATGAATACTTAGGAAGACAGCACAAAAACAATACTTTTAATATTTTATTAACTGGTTTTTTAAATGTTGTGATAACTCTACTACTTCAATGAAGATGTTCATGAATATCTTTCTAAAAACAAAAAGAAATGCACTTTTACTTTATTATAAAAAAGCCGCTCATGGATATTGTAGAGAAGGGTGATGAGACAAGTATAAAACTAAGATAGATTATATAAAAACTGAGCAATTTCCAACAATTAGCAGATCATTTTTACTTGACAAATTGGTACTTTTTAAAAAAATCTTTTTATCTCAGAGAGAAATTCAATTAGAGGCTTGAAGTCCCCATTGCCTGAGCAACAGTCACATACACCTTGTCTCTGTCACAGTGCTTGATATTATCTATAAGTGAGTGACAGAAAAGTCCAGGACTAACAAAGGCTCACTCTGTTCCTGTCAGGAAGCTCTGGTATATCTTTCTTATTAGAAGTACCCAGGAGTTTTCTCTGCAGCAGTAGAGTCCTAGAGTATGTAATAGCTTTTTCTGGTTTTTAACCATTTGTATTCCTGAATGGAAGCAGATATCTCCTTTTATCATGGAAATGCCTGCCCCCTTTTGGCCAAAAACCAGCAATTTAATTTTCATTGAGAAAACACAAAACTGAGTTGGGGACTCTCTCCATTCCCTTCTGTCTTAAGTTTTACAGTGGTTGATGCAGAATTTCAGTTTCAAGGAGACTCCTATTTTTGATGTTATTCAAAATTTAAAAATTGGAAGGTGTATATGATTTTAGTTTTTTGGACAAAAGGGAAAAGAAGGTCTTTGTTCAAAGATTTTCAAGTTTAAATGTGCTCGTTGTCAGCCATCACAGATTTATTACTTTGTCCTAGAATCAAATAATTATAATAATAACAATAGTAGAAGGAATCATAAGGTTAATTAAGATTACAAGTTAAATATCAACCCTAAAAATTGCACTTATTTAAAAACTAATTTTACATATTTCTTAACTTGTAACAGCATCACAAATTATTGACTCTTAAAAGAAAAATAAAAACATTCAGTTTATATCAGTTGTTAATGTATTACTTGGTTTTGATATTGTGATCAGGGAATACTGTTCAGTGGAAAATATTGTATAGAATATGAAGAATAAGAAATACCCAAAGGCAAAAATAGCTGATTCAATATGACTGTGAATAATCAAAAGAATGTCAAAAAAGCTGAAGTTTTGGCAGAAAAATAGAATGATTTAAAGCGAGTAGCAGGTTGGTCAAATGCTAACTTTTGATTTTGTGAATGGGAATTTAGAATTAGGTTGCAGTTCCTGTTGCAGGGGGGAAAAGAAAACAGCCCTTCTTGGCTTTGCCCTGAAAAGGTGATTAATCAAGAATGACATTAGATTTACCTATTTTTTTCTGTGTGGTATACCAAGTGGAACACTAAGTGGCATACCAAAAAAAAAAAAAAAATGAAATTAGATGGCATATCATATCTTTTGGAGACAGACTAAAAAATAAATGGTAATTTTTTAGAAAAGATTACTAGAAAAACGTATAGCTGTTGACAAAGTCATATTATTTTATTTAGTAATTTATTTGATCAAATCTAGTAAGCATAACGTTAGCAATATTTTCTTGGGTCTTTCTTGATGTCAGGAACTCATCATTTCAATAGGTCCTTGTTTTGTTTTTCTGGGGTTCATATGAAATTCCAATTTATATTTATTTGACAGAGTTGTATGTTATCCGAAACATTACACACACACACACACACACACACACACACACACACACACACACACACACGTTTTGTCTTTCACACAAACCTATACTCAGAAATAGTTTCCCTTATTCTATTTTAAAAGGAGCAGTTCTGATAGGAGCTGATGAAGACAGCAATACTGGACTTAATGTTCCCTTCAGCTTGACTAAACTTGAGGTAAGCTTCTTTCTGACTCTAGGCCCTGATCTCCATTTGCTTAGGACATTTAATGACAGGATACATAGAATTGTAAAATCCTTATCTTCCCTTTTGAGATGTAAATCTTTTTTTTAAAAGGCATCTTACAGGTTTTACAACCTAGGGACATCTTTGTTAAGCACCTGAGAGCCATCTTTTTGAAATCCATTCATCAAGGACAGTGCTGCCCTTATCTCCCAGTTTCTGTGGGAGGCTAGGAGCCTAACTTTAGTGAATGGCCTTGCTTCAAGTTGCAAAACTTCCTCTTCTCATGAAGATAAGAGAAAGTTTGTTTTTGCCTGAGGGAAGGCCAATTATCAAAAATGAGTGTCTTCAGATTCCTTCACTCCACCTCTTAAAAACTTTCCCAACTTTTGTTTCAGTGGGGCGTTCTCTCTCCTCTACTGCAATGGCCTGAATAAAGCTTTCTTTTCCTATTTAATTTTGGCTGCCAAAATGTTTGCTTTGACAGAGCCAAATTTATGACATTATGAACTTTTCTCGTCCTGCCAAACGGTATTGCAACTTTTTGTTCAAATTTTCTGTCTTTAACCTCTTTCTGAAACTCTCTTTCAATCATACCTAGGAATTTTTCTCCCACTGTCCCTTTTTGTTTTTATACTCCCATGTGGACCAAGAGTAGGATGTAGGCATAAAACTAGAGTTTTTAAACTTTATTGTGCCATACATCCCTTTAACACTCTGGTGAAGCCTACAAATCTCTTCTTAGAATATTCCATTTATATCCATAATATAAATACATAGGATTTTAAAAAAGCCAATTATATCAAACTACAATTATCAAAATATTTTAAAAATTATATTTATTTTTTAACACATTAAATAAGATATAGTCACTTGTTAATTATCAACCATAGCATCAAAGTAGTGATAAATGATATTTTGGGATATCTATAACAACTAGAAAAGAAACATGTAATCTCTGTTGGTAAATATCAACAGATTTGCTGATACAGCTGTGGAGTTTTTGTGTATTGTCATAATTAAGGAAAATGTTTAATTTCAGTTAAATTTCAGTTATGAGTAATTTTTTTTTTTTTTTGCTATTCAAATATATGAATAGCTTGGCCTAGAATAAAAACACCAGAAGAGTGTTCTGATCCTAAACTAGAACTACAAATGAAAACTTAAGGCCATAATGGTCCATTCTAGCTTTTCATCATTAATGAATTTATATAGGAGATTATAGCTGAATCCCTTTAGAAATAAACTGTAAATTCCTTTCATATATTTTTCTTATAAAACAGAAGGAGTGCTAGGATGGAAATTCAAGAGGTTGGAATTCCAAATGATTTCATCACATTTTTATTTTTACTAACCCTCTAACTACATAAGTATAATATAAAATGCACTTACTCATCTGACTATGCTAAGTTCAGACGCCTTAGGGACAAGCTGTTCACTTTCAGTAGTATTTTTGTAGTGTGAGATAGGAGAGGGCCCCAAAAGAAAAAATGTTTTAGTAATGAAAGAGATGCTATAGGGATCATTCACTTACAAAGTGTTCTATAACCCCTTGAATATATGAACTTATACAAAAGTGCATCTCATTACAGCTATAGAAAGCCAACTTTGTTTACATATTGAAATGAAGTTACACATTTCTCTTCAATGCTAGTTGCTTTGCAGTTCCCCTGTTGTTTAGATTTTTGCAATCTTAATTTTGAATAGACTTTGAAATAAAAAAATAAGCAGAAATACAGTTAATAAACTTTGTAGTTAGGAAAGAAGTATTACAATTTACAACCATTTCTAACTGATTACATTCCTCAATTTATTTTTCAACCTGATATCAGACCCTGTCAACCTTATTGAAAGCAAGATAATAAGGAATTTAAAACAAAAAAACAACAAATGATTCTAGAATATAAAACAAAATCAGGGTGGAAAGATTAATTTTTAAATAGAGATTTAATTAATAATGCAGTTGGAGGGAGTGATAGTTAATGATAAAATAAATAAATTTAAATTCTATATAAGGTATAAATTCCACCAAAATTTGTTATTATTTTTTCTTTACAGTAATTATTCAGTGCTTCCCAGCTAATTCTTTTATGTTTTATAATCATATCTAAATTTTTGAAAACATTTTTCTTTGAAAATTAGTAAAGGGATGTAATATAAATGTAATAATTTGTAGAAGACAATTGTCTTTCTAGGTATCAAGCTCTCTAGCACAGTGCCTGGAATACAGCAGGAGATCATTAATGCAATAAAAAATGAGCAAGATCAGTTCCTAACAGATTATTCTTATCAGAGCTGCAAAAAGAAAACTGCAACAGACATATATTGGATATTTAAATATCACCAAGGAAATTAACCGCACATCCTAACTGTCCTCAATCTAAGATAACAATTTCTATAAATGTTTATTTTAAAATTTTGCATCAGACAGTGTGATATAATCTTTCACTCAGAGAAGGAGCCTACTTCTGACACTTGGCCTGTTTTTGTGTTAATGACATTAGTTCAATTCATTGAAATTCAACTTTCTTTAGAAGTGTACTCTAAAACAAAATAAGTAGAACTTTTACATATTAAGAAACACAGCAAATGCAATTGACATTACAATAAGTACTCTAGGTCCATGGGTTCAGCTTCTGCAGATTCAACCAAATGCAGAGCTAACTCTGTGGATCCAGTGGGTATGGAGGGCTGACTGTATTTGCTGTCAAAGACACATAAAAAAATGTAAAAAAGGGAAAAAAGGAAAAAAAACATAACTGGCAAAAACTTTTCCATTATATAAATTTGTTTAGTTCAATGAGATCATCAAAATGACAAAATTCCTTAATATCATTTTTCAGTTATTGTCTATACCATTTGTTTGCACTCATATACAACATAATATTGTAGATTACCTTTTCAGGTTTATGTTTCTTTCTTCCAATTAAATAGATCATCCGAAAAGGCAAATATAGCTCATATTTTATTTTAAATACAGTATCTTCTTTCCATAGTGTCTGGTTAATTATCAGCTTAAATATATGCCAACTCTTTTATGCCATCGCCTGAAATATTTGTCTCCCTCAATCCCAACACAACTAGAATCCCACCTGGCTAAACTTTTCTTAAGTTTCAGTGTTACATTTGGATAAAATAATGCCATAAATATACCTTTTAACCATGATCCAATGTGCTCTTCTTTTCTTGAATTTTTTAAGATCTACCTTTGAACCTGGTGAGAGTTGAGACTTTCTAGAATCTAAAGCTCCCCCCACCTGTCACCAGAAGTGGGGCTGTTTCTAATAGATGCTGAAAGTCCAGGGAACTAACTAATCCCTTGTTTGGTGTGTTCCTTTGGACGATGATCCCATCGAATAATAGTTTATGTTGTCTGGCAAATCCTCCGGTTCTCTAGTCAAGATTCTGTTCCATTATCTATTGCTGCTTTTCTAAACATAGTCTAATTTCTTGACAATATCTACAGCTTTCAACTTAGACAAAATAAAAAGGAAGTTTCAAAGAGAAATATTATCAACTTTTAGTTTTTCTCCTAATCGTCAAATAGATCAGATAGGTCATGTTGGTCAGAGACCTTTCCCAATATATCTTCAACTTCTCCCCACCTCCCCACCAATCCACTGAAGATCTTTTACTACACAGTTGATTACTTAAGTCATAAAATGTCCTTCAACATCTACCTGCCCAGAACCTTCAACAATGGATCTGTGTTTAATATTCTCTTTGTTTTGCTTTTGTGACAATTCCTTCCACTTCTTTCTTTCCCCCATCTCTAAGATTGTTCCTTTTCTATTTCCTGTCTACTTCATAAACACTGGTTTTCCTAAATCAAAAAAATTGGGAAACTCAAAAAACATTTGCAATTTTTTTCCACCTAAGTAATAATAATGTTCATAAGCAATGAGAAGCTCCCACAAATATTAAATTCTGAAATTCTATAACTTATTTCACCTAATACTCTCAGACTTCTTCATTGCCAGCATTATTAGCTCAAACCCTTATCTATCTTACACCTGGAATACCAAGAACTTCTTTCTGAACCATTTTCCCTATATTCTCTGTGTCTTTCTCTAATCCATTTTACGCGCAGAAGCCAGAGTGATATTTTTAAAAATGGAATCTTAGCATCCTGTATACATATACATGCTACACACACACACACACACACATCACTTCAAATTTTATTTTATAAAGATAAAGCCTAATATTTGTAACATGGCCTGCAAAGTGCTGTATGGTTTTGTTTTGCTTCCTGCCACTGCCTCACTTGACACAATTTCCCTGGCTGCTTCCCGGACTCCAGTTGTCACTGGACTACTTTCAGTTCCTTTAAAGTGTCCTACTTTGTTCCCGTCACCACAAAGTTTGGCAATTAGTCTTCCTCTTCTAGCCATGTTTTCTCCTCCCCTTTGGCCTACTTAATTCTATTTTTTATTCAAATTTTAGCTCACTCCATCACTGTTTTAAAGCATCTCCCCTCCCCTGACTTCTGATTAAATTAGATTCCTTTACTGTATGTTTTGTTACCACTGCCTGTCTTTCCATCATTGTATTATTGTAGTTTATAACCATGCATTTCATTTTCTGACAAAATTTGTTTAGTTGATCAAGCTAGAAATTGCATATCCAACAAAATATCTTCTACTCCCTTAATTTCTCTCAAATAGTAGCAATTGTTTCTGTGCCTACAGTGAAATTTCACTTAGATTACCTCTACAGATTAGCTCATATTTACCCTTTCTTTAGTAATGGACATTTCAATCTAATTTCTACTCCCAAATAAAAAATAATATTTCTAAGATATAAACCTGAACTCATGTTCATTCCCTGCTTAAATCAGTTCAAAGGTTCCTCATGGCCCTCAGAATACAGTTCAAATTGCTTAATTATATGTAGAAAAAATTTCATTAGGTAAGCCTTTGTCCTATCACTTTATGACAAATGTGTGAAGGGGCTCCCAGGTCCCTGCTTCAGAGTCTATTCATTCTGTTTCCTTAGCTAGCTAGCTTTCGGGCATCGCCTCCTTGATCACATATAACTGGTTTAGTTGCTTTTAGTCTGATTTCCCATAGTAGCTGGGCTTTGTTGTTTTTAGTCTGATTCTCCACATTACTTAGATCTTTCATATCTACATATTTATGTGTGTATCTCTCTCTCTCTAGTCACACACGTATAGATACATATATGTCTAGATGTGTATGCATATATGTATTAGTATATACATTTATTTCTGTTATTTTTCTTGCTTCCCTACTGAGCACAACCATAAATGATTAGATAACTGAGTATATTATATTCACTTGTTTCCCTATGGCCTACTGTCCAGTTATGCATTTCTTAGATATTTATTAAAATAATAAAGCAATGCCATATCAATTATATTTTATTGTGCTAATGTATCTATGGGGGTTTGGTTCCAGGATCTCCCACAGATAATAAAATTTGTGGATGCTCAAGTTTCTTATATTAAATAGTGTAATTGGATATAACCTATGCACATCATCCTGCATATTTTAACTTATCTCTAGATTTCTAATAATACCTAATACAATGCATACATACTACTTCATTCACATGGATTTAGCATAGTATACTATGCTAAATACACTAGAAAATTCAAGTTTTATTTTTTGGAAATTTTTGAATTTTTTCCCCAAATATTTTTTGATCTGGGGTTGGTTGTATCCACAGATGTAGAGCCCACAGATACAGAGGGTTGGCTGTATCTACTTATCTAACCTTCCATAATATATTATGAACTTCTTCAAAGTTAAAATATTATATTGATATTTATAAAATTTTGTCAAATGAAAAATAATTTCACTTGCATTATCTCATGTAACTTATAGAAAAAAATTGATGAAGCAGATGTTATTAGTAGTCCTATGTTTATGATGAAGAATTGAGACTCAAAGTGATAAACAGTCTTGTTCAAATACACATATTATTAAATATTACAGAAGGAAAACACCATTTTAAACTTTAAATCATAAACTTGTTACACTATTTGCTTCATGTGTCCTTTTTTGTAAATTCAAAAGTACATAGCTTTGTGGTATGTGTACAATTTTTGGAGCGATTGAATAAAAGAATGAATTAGTACTCTAAATGGGGATTTTACATTTTTGTTAAAAGGTTAATAATTGTTGGAAGAATGCAAAACAAAGTATGGTAGATTCATAATTTTATGGTAGCTATCACTGTACCAGAGAAAGTTTACAGTATTATGGATTGAATTCCATATAAAATGGCATTTAATTATTTTATCTTCTCTGAAAGGATCAATTATATGAAGAAAATATAAAGTGTAATGTAGGATGTAGACCTTTGTTTAATGTTAGAAGGTTTAGAGTTGGTTTAAAAAGTTATGGATCAGATTCAACTTTCCTTAATGCACAGAAATATTCTAAAATAACTTGCAATTACATTTTAGAGAGTTTCTTTCCATTTTTAATTGATTTTGCTTTAAAAATCATAGGGATTTAAGGCTTAACATCTTTGTAAAGTGCTATGAATCACACCTGCCTTTATACTTCTCTGTTCATGTAAGTGTGAATGCAAATTATGAGAATGAGAAAATTATAGGCAATTTACATTTGTTGTAGCCTTGTTTCTATGGCAGTGGGAGAAGATGACCATAATCTGTTGCCCTGGTAACCAGAAATGCAGATAGCATCAGAAGGGGCTGCCCCCACAAAGTACTTCTCTTAAAGTATTAGTGAGAGAATAAGAAGGATGATACACTCAACTTTAAAATATCTTCAATAGCATGGCAAGATTTGGTCACTTTAAAAAAAAAATCATAGTCCTTAGTACATCTCCTAAGTGTCTGTATGACACTCACTGTTTCTTAAATTAAAAAAGGGGGAAAAAAAAGAAAAATGGAAAAATCAAAGCCTTTCTCATTCTTAAATTATGCCTTGACACAGATCCAGTTCATCGCATTTATAAAAGTAAATGTTCTTGATTCAAAAGAAAGAAAGGAAAGAAGAACAAAAGAAAAAGATCAAGAATTGCCACACATCATTGGCTTACAAAGAAATCTTAGTTTTTAAATTTAAAATTATTTTATTTCATGTGAAGGGACAGTATTATTTTAAATATTTTTCTACAGATTACACATTCTTTAAAACAATACTTCTGATTTCTGTGCCCAAAGTTCTGTTGTATGCTATATTATACAAACCTCTTATAGGATTTGTAATAATTAGTTAATGTATTGTAAATTTATTCTCCAAGAGAAAAATGTCCACTCTATGAAGCTGTATACAAGTGTATACACACAAGCAATTTGAAGAGATATATATAGGATTAAATGGTGTATATATAAGCATTTCAGAAAATAGTAACTCTAAAAATGCAGTTAACAATAGTTCCTAAAATACATGGTGAAAATGTGCATTCACATATCATAGGCTATAAATGAAAAGCTTTTAATTATACACCTTAAAGTCCACATGGTGCAGAAAGGTTGTAAATTAAATACACAGTTGGAATGTGGCCAAATATACATACAATTACTGAGTTTATGAACAGAGGGATCTGAAAACATGCACACAGTCTGCTGCTTAAAGAATAATTCCTATTTCTTGCTTGGAACACACAAGAGATCACTGAATACAATTTTCCTTTGTTGTCTATTTTATGTGGGAAATAAGACTGCACTGGGGAAGTGTGTAGCCATTCCCAAGGATATCATCAGTCAGTATGTACAGCATATTATTCCATTCTTCCATGTTAATAATGGATAACATCATGTATTGTTCTAATTAATTCCTATGGGAAATTTACTTCTCCAACAGGTCTAACTTAGAGAGATCCACACATCTTGGCCCATAACCACCAGACTGGATCAATTTTATTTAGAGTTAGCTTCTTTATATTGACTCTAGTGTCATTATGCAATGACTTTTATGCTTATGATTCTTTCTTTTAGCACCAAGCATGACTTAAAAAATCAAGAATCCCAATTTTTGCTATCTATAGGCTCCATTTTTAATTCACTGCATGGAACTCAGGGCACACTGGAACTGAGGCACCCTGTACACTCACCCATAAGATTCTGTGTATCACTTCTGTCCTGATTCTAATCATCTCCTACCATGACTCTGATTTCACCTTTCCTACTTGTAGTCACTTAAAATCTATGTAGGAATCCAATTCATAACATTTACTCATAAAATATTTTTCCTACTGGAATATCTAAATTTTTTGGATAAGAATTACCATTAAGAGTTGCAGTTGAATATCTGAAAATCTAAGAAACAGTACACATTCTACTTTACATGTACTGCCACTGGACTAAATCCTAATGGAAAAAAAAAATCTCTACAATTGGGCTATAGTAATCCATGAACAACACTTTGCATCTTAGATATGTAGTTATTCTCAAGTTTTTTTTTCATTATTATCCTTCACATCCTGTGACCTCTTTCCTGACTTTCCTCACTACTTACCCTACCATTTGCAGTCCTTGGTCCATATTTTAATCTCATTCTCCCATTTTGTTTCTGGGTTCTAAAGCACTGTTGGACAAAATCATAAGACTCTACTAAATGGGTCTCTATAATCTTTGCTATCAAACCTTAATTGATATCAAACCCTTGTTTTTCCTCATTAATATTTTTTGTTATCGTTCTTATTTTGTGGCTTCTTTTAGACTTCCATAAAGCAACTCTTTCCAAGTTTCCAGCCTTACTCCTGTTTTCAATATTATCCCTGTTTTCTCACTCAGCAGGTGACATTGCTTCTTCATTCTCTAAGACTAAAATCATTAGACACGATTTTCAAAATGTTCTTACTCTAGACAAACCCAACACCTCAACAGGTATTTCTCCCAATTATAAAGTATATCCATCTCTTGAAATGTCACTCCTGTTAGCCCAGACTCAGAAGCCCTTGATCCCAGCGCTTCTTCCTTTCTGCTCCAACAAATATCCTCTCTCTCTAGTCGATGATACTACATATAGGATTTCAAATATTGTATCAAAGAGGGAGATACAAGTAACTTATCAATATTACTATCTCCACTTCTTTAATGTTTATTCTAAGATTTTCATTATTTTGAGGTCATCTTGCACTACAGAAAATTCATTCTGGCTTTTCAAGGAGCTGCTAAACAAGATCATCCAAGCTGGTTTGTTCGTTACTAAGAACACAGGAACTGGGGGAAATAAAATAAAAGAAAAAAAAAAAAAACTCTTACAATTCAAATTTTGTTCCAAAGACAACATGTTTAAAATTCAGTTTGCTATAATCTGGGCAAATAGATATAAAGGTATTAAAAAATAGTCCTCAAATACCATCTAATATGCACTTTTCAGTTAATATATCATTTAGATAAAAAGTTATGTAAAATATTATCATTTGAAACTTCCAATATTTTACATTCTTACTGGATGACAAATTCACATTTTTTTCTCTAACTGTAAGTCCCAGTGTTAATTCCTAATGATTTTTATTTTTGTTCCCATTCTAATATTTACATCTTTCCTACTCCCCAGACATTATCATAATTTTGCAACATAATTCTAAAGCTATTTGCTATCTTAAATGGTCCAAATTTATAATATAGTCACACTAGTAGGTATTGCTCTGTGAGTATCTCTTATGCACATGTACTAATGGCCAAACCTGGGTAAGTTTATTATCTCTTTTATTTAATTCTGACTCAGGAGTTGAAGCCTTACTGGAGAAAATATGGTAATTGTATTAATAGGCTTCTGCACATTTTCAATTCAATTTAATTCAACAAATACTTATCCAATGACTATTTCACTCAATGCCAATAACATGACTGGGAAATGGGAAATAGATGAAAATATGATAGTTCTTCATTTTAAAAATTTCATTTTAAAAAATGAGTTCTTCATTTTAAAAAATATTTAAAAAAAAAACAATCATTTCAGTATTTCTCATGCTGGGTGTTAGGGACATAAACTAAAATAAAAATCAATAACATTTGACAAATGCTAAGAAAGAAAGAAAAAACAATGTGCATAGTCTGACAGGAGCACAGATAAGGGGCACTTCACCTGGCTTAGAGTGGGTTTGAGGAGTGTCATAAGAATAAATGGATTGCAGGTAGAAAGATAACTTCAACTAGAGGAAATATAAATTTTCTTAGTGTATTTAAGGAATTATAAATATCTTCAGTGTAGCGTAGGAACTGAGGCGAGGAAGGTAGGAACAGGGTTGGTAATAGAGGAATTTGCATATACTATTTTTTAAAGGAATACATAAGTGTCATAGCTTGAGTTGAAGATGAGGGATTAAGACTATGTATATCAGTTTGATTAGGAACTTCCGATGTAGGTGCATGCCAAGCAGTAAAATATACAGTTTTGAAACTTAGGATAGATATCTGGGTAGAAAATATATATCTGAAAACACTTCTATATAAAAGTAAGTGAATGCGTGACTGTAGATGGGATCACTCAGCTATCCAAGATCAAAGAAGAAGGTGGGTCAAAGATATTCCTAAATGAATAGAGGCAGGATGTTTACAAATAGAAGAGAGAAGAGGAATCTTGAAGCATTTTAGAAAAGGGCAAGAAACTTAAGAAGAAAACTCAAAGTTGATAGTACCACAAAAAGCAAGAATAAGATTGTAAGAAGTCTGTGCAGAAGATGAATTCATCAAAAATCCTAGAAAAAAATTACATCAAATTGCCATATGGTCCCTAGTTAGGTGTGTTCTAAACATAAAAGAAACGGTATAAATTTCAAAGGAAAAATATCAATGTAACTTCACAAAACTAAAAGAAACATGTACCTCAAAGAAAAAAATATATATTAAAAAGTAATCTTCAAGCAGAAAAAAACATAAAAAAACTATAACATGTAATTAAAATTATTGTGGCATAAAAATTCAATACATTCAGGTATGGTGGCTTATGCCTGTAACCCTAGCACTTAGGGAGCCTGAGGCAGGAGGATTGCTTGAGATCAGGAGTTTGAGACCAGCCTGAGCAAGAACAAGACCCCATCTCTACAAAAACTTTAAAAAACGAGCCAGGTATGATGGTGCATGCTTATAGTCCCCTCTACTTGGGAAGCTGAGGCAGGAGAATATCTTGAGCCCAGGAGTTTGAGATTGCAGTGAGCTATGGTACTGCCTGTGCACTCTAGCCTCTAGCCAGTGTGACAGAGTGAGAATCTGTCTCAAAAAAAAAAAAAAAAAAAAAAAAAAAAAGAAAGAAAGAAAGAAAGAAAGAAAGAAAGAGAAAAGAAAAAAAGTATAATTAAATGGGAGAAAAATATTCTAATAGAGAAGTAGACAAAATACATGAAAGAAATTTTACAGAAGAAAAATACTAAAATTAAAAAGTATATTAAAATGCTACAAATTACCAGTAACATAACCAAATAAATTCAGAAAGAATGAGATAGTATTTTTGCCTATCAAATTTTAGCAACTACTACATTGCTGGCTAGTTCATGGATGGTGTGATAAGAAATCTCAACCACTGAAAATAGAGAGCAAATTGATGAAAACTCTGAAAAGCAATCTGGTAAAATTCATCAAGAACCTTAAATATATCCATGTTCCTTGATCCAATTCAACTTCTAAAATCATGTACTTCTAAATGCTAATAAATATTTAGGAACAAATATACTCATTTTTTGGTTATTGCTAATAAAAAATAACTAAACTACATATTTAACAACATGAAATTATGATACATCCATATGAAAGAAGCTTCATAAGCATAAAAATTCTTTATGTCAAATTTGATTAGGCAAATAAAATTTAATTTGCAGTGAACTGAAAATAGTAGGACAAATGTAGAGTATATTTTTAAATGTGTGTGGATTTGTGTATCTACAAGGAGTTCGGGGAGGTGTTGGCAGTAAGAATTCTTAGGTGAGCCATCACTCTTGATGGGATGTAGATACATTTGGGGAAATTAGGGATACATATAAGGTGGTCCTAACAGAAGCTTGCTGGAAAATAATCTTTTTTAAGAGAAAGACGAATATTGCATACTGAAAACTTTTCTTTTTTTCTGAATTTTGTTTCCAAAGTGTTATTTGTCATTCAGATTTCTTTTTCTTCTATGGACTCATAAGTGTGTCCTAAAGTAAAGGTGATACTAGAAATAAGTAGGTTAAGTATTTAAGCAACAATATGGGAACAATCTGTGTAAATGTTACCCTTGAGAGCAAGTAACATCTTCCACACATCAGAGTGTCTTTGATGTACTGACAGGATAGTGTCCAACAATTTAAAATGATATTTAATGGTGGGGACTTATCAGTTGAGACCAGAAAGAGAGGAGCATACAGAGCAGGAAAGGAGGAAGATGGAACATGTCCCTTAGCAGTTGCAAGGATTTGTCCATAACATGTGTGAGGCACATTCTGGTAATTCCTAGAAAGGACTGGAAGAAACATTTTCAAGATTGAAGCTTCTATTAAAACCTAAGAAACAGACTATATTAGTTTCTTATTGCTGCTGTAACAAATTACTACAAATGTAATGGCTTGCAAGAAGACAGATTTATATTCTCATAGTTCAGGAGATCAACAGTCTTAAATTGTTCTCACTGGGCTAAAATAAAAGTGTTAGTAGGGCTGCAATCTTTTTGGAGGCTCTAGTGGAGAAATCAGTTTTCTTGCCTTTTTCAGTTTCCAGAGGCTTCTTGATTTTCTTGGTTCTTGGACCCCTTCCATCTTCAAACCTGGCAAGTGTCTGTCTCCCAATGTATGGACACTTGTGATCACATTGGTCCTACCTGGGAAGTCTAGGATTATCTCAGTTATTTTTCAACCTTAATTACTTTTTGCTACATAAGGTAACATACTGATAGGTCCTGCGTATTAGGATTTTGATATTTTTGGGTGGGGGGTAATTATTCTACCTAACCAACTACACATTGGCTTCATATTATTTGATCTAAACTTAGTGGTGGGATAAAATGAAAAACTTCAGGGTTATTTTCAATGAGCAATTGTTGGCTGGACTTTGGCTAATAACAAAGTTTTGTTTTTTCCTAATCATGCCTAAATAGCTTTTTCTTGTTAAATAGTATAGAACACTCGACATATTTTTAGAGAAGAGGTATAGGAAAGGTAAGTGGAATCAATGTAAATAGATATGCTGACATGAATCAGCTATTTGGGTGGAAAGCCTTGGGAAATGAGAGGGAAATTTTAAAGAGGAGTATATTGTGTTATATACAATGTCATCCAAATTTCCATCTATCCAGAAACTTTAGGTAAATATCTTCAGTACTTTTGGAGTCATTTTTTCCCATTGGACTTAATCAAATGTGAATGTTATATAATGACAGGAAGAAAGATGGCCAATGAAAATCCAGTGTTTTTTGGTTACAAATATAAATCTTGTTTTCAAGCTTTGGATCCTGACTGCTCCCTAAGATGTGATTCATGACCAATATATTTTCCTCTGTTTCTAGTTACTCTACATACCACCACTTTGTATTTAAGGCTCTGAAAAGACTTCTCAGCGATGAGTGCATTGGTAAGCACGCAGGAACTTCAATAAAACTTATTCTATATTCACTTACAATCAATCTCTGTAGTTGATTACATTAATGTGTGTACTAATTATCTAAGTTTATGTCTTTCAAAAATGTCAATTTTTATAATCCCTCAGGCTATTATTTTGTCTAAAATTCTATCCCTGATGGCCCTTCACTCAATATTAAAGAATTTGATTTCTGATGTGCAGGTGAGTAGTACCTACTAGATAAATGTACCATAATAATACTTTTTTTCTGTCAGAATAGATTAAATATCTCATTAATTTAAGTGTTACACTATGTATTGGGAACATGCTCAGATATGTACTATTTTTTTAAATGTATATATGTCTAAACATATTAGCAAGCCACAATAATAGGTCAGTTTAAGTCAACAGCTGATTGAAATTAATAAAACATATAAATATTTCCCTAGATCATTGGTATTATAACCCTTCATGTACAATGAAACTGTAATATAAAGTCCCGCCTTAATGAGATTCATATACATTATGACTACAATATTATCTATAATATGGTTACTTAATAGAACTATGATTAGTGTGATGTTTAATATCTTAATTGGTAACTGGAATAGTACATTGTATTTTAATATAATTTCATATTTTATTCAACTAATTATTTCATTTGAATCTTGTCAGTGGATCTATATGTCTTTTGAAAAAATCCTATCTACAGTCAGAAATAAGATTTTTTATCAAAACTCTAAAAATATAAAACATATGGCATAGGGTTTAATTACTTAATAATTAATTTCTTCATATGCAGCCAGATGAATATGCCTTTTTTCCTTATCAAAGAGGCTCCAAGGAGATTTTTAGCACATTGCACCAAAAATAAGAGAAATTACTTAAACAGAATAAACGTGTAAACTGTTTGTAAAAGGAAGATGCTCATGACAGAAAGGATAGCATGTATACTGGCAGGTGAAGAGGTTTGTATATGTAAATATGTATACTGCTGTTAAAGCCCATTAGTCATAAAAATAAGTTCTACTTAATTGGCTATGGATCTGTAAAAGAAATACTCAAATATGTTACAAAGTCTTATATTTTGTATTAAAAAAGTTAATCAATGTCTTTATGTAGAATGATTTTGGTAAAGTCACTCCCCTGCTGGAGGCTTTAGTGTTTTGTCTAACATAGTATTTAAATTAACAATTGTAAAATCAACAGAAAAGTGGACTGGGATATTTACTCTTTCCTTTGTATGCTAGGGTGCTTTGTGTGATATTCCATTACAAAACCAGCAAATCAATTCAATTCTAGTCATTAAATATGAATGAAGAAGATCAAAAAGATATCTTCAATAACAGTGTTCTAGGAAATGCATGTTTTTTGCACTTGCAACAATATATTATGATATTAATTACTTAGAAGACATTAAAAGACAAACAAAAGCATTACATCATTTGAATCATTTTAATTCTTGTAAAATTATGTGCTATAAGTTCCAGCTATTTCATTGTTATTATTCATTTCTTTATAACCATTAAACATTCAAATTAATACAAATCATTGGTAAAATTAACTTAATTGTTTCATATCCTGATTTCTCTTTTAAGAAAATATGGATTATCATTATTTATATCCAGGGTCATTAGAGACAAGGAGTCATAAAAATCACAATGTGCAATACCTAAGTCATTGACTTGCTCATCAACCCAAGACCATTTTCTCACACCTTCCAAACAAACTTCTTACACTTTAATAGCTGATTTTAGAACAGTTAGAGTCAAAATGAATAAAGCAAACCAAATACCCAATGGAAGAAAATAGTTTGATAATGTACCTTTCATGCTTCCTTAGCATTCAGTGTATCTGAAGGTTTCCCTTCTCTCTGTGTGAAATAAGAGGGATTTTTAAAACATAATTTAAGCTTAATATATCATCTTTGATTAGATTCTGTGAAAAGAAGGTTCAGATAAACATTGAACAATGCTATAGTCAAAACCAAGTGTCATACATTAACATTGATGTTATTTCTTACTAGTTAAATAATTATGCGAAAAAAAACTACAGCTGTTTTTCATTTGTCAATCAGACTTACCTAGGATACCTAGGTAACTAAGTGAACCAAGTGAAAAAGAACAAAGTGAGAAAGAGAATCATAGAGGAGAAAGAGACAGAGAGAGAATAAATCATTATAAATCTAATCAGCATAGAAAAAATTATAAACTAGAATTAAATTTTGACTGTATAACCGAAAAGATGAATTTTCACCTAATATAAAAGTGCTATTTGACTATTTTCCATTGAAGTCTGCAGTAGCAGAGTTATTAAAGATTCACACAGTGGTCTGCTATGTGTTGCTAGGCATGCACCCAGTGGGTGTTCAATAAGTATAATTATTGCTTCTGTTTCAGTACTCTAAGGTGGCCTTGGAACATTGTATAATCAATGAAAGAAAAGTACAAATTACATTAATGGATTTTTTTTTTTATTATCTCAGAGTCAGGATGGCAAGCAGTAAATAGAGCAGATACCCACCTACCCAGCATTGTTAAAAGAGTAATTTCAAGACAGCATGCACAAAATGTCTGCCCCATGCTCTAGATATTATAACTTTTCCATATCTAGCTTTTGTCTAAAGTAATCCTAACCTATCTTCAGGGGATACAGGCGAATTCAATCTCTTATTTTATTATTTCTATTAAAGATAATACACAATACAGTTAAAAATTAAAACAAATATAAAAGAAAAAAAGAAATGTTACAGAAAGATATTAAAAATGGAAGGATGGAAGGAAAAAAGGAAGGAGGAAAGGAAAGAAGGAAGGAAGGGAGACAATTGTAAAAACATTCCTTTGGAATCTCAATATGTTTTGGGAAGAGGGGTATCACTGGCCATGGGTAGGAGCAATGCAAGCCAGGACCCCGCTCAATTATATCAGAGTCTGTGGAGGTGGGACACACACAACAATATTTTTCAAAGCTCCCCCACTCCATGCCTGTGACATTAACATTGCAATCCAATGCAGTGAACTACAGTGAACTTCCCAGCACCTTTACAACTGATGTGTTGCTCTAATAACAAAGTCAAAACTGTAGCACCCCTCCTATCCAAGGGTTTGGGACTAGGATTTCAATAGGTGTAACAAAAGATGTTAACTATTTATTGATAGCCTGTTATCTATCAGGATCATGCTAATTTACATGTGTGCATGTGTGTGTGTGTGTGTGTGTGTGTGTGTGTGTGTGTGTACACAACCTCAATCCTCAAAGCTATTCTCCAAAACACAAATTATTGTTCGTATTTTTATTTGAAAATGAGGAAACTTAGGTTGTGTTAGCTGACTCAATAAAATATTCCAGTTATAAACCTGAGGACATCCACCTCTTTCAGAACAGGAGATATTGTTACAAGAGAACATTTCCATGAGACAGACTCCAGCAGGAACTGTGACCACAGCCAGTGTGGGAGTCTGTTCCTCTAAAGAGAAGCAGTCAAGAAGATGGTCAGTTGTGGCCAGTATCCATCTCTGGATCAACAACTCGTACCTTTAAACTTGGTTTTATACAGTCAAGTTTGAGCCATCAAACCTTAGCAGATGGTGAAACATAAAAATAATGGAACATGAACATGAACCCTTTAGAGTTCAGGAAAGGCAAAATTTGAAGGTGAGGGTGAGGAGAAGGGCAGTATGGGTGAAGTGGTGCAAATTTAATTTCTTAGCAGTTTCTACTTAGAGCCTGGGTTAATAATATGCAAAACATAATTTAAAACTGAATAGAATTCCTGAATAAAAAAGAAATCACGAGGTTTCTAATTTTCTTATCCCAAAATGAAAGAGACTCATAAACTATGTAAATGTCATGACTATGGCGGTCAAAATAGAAGATGAGTAATCAAGGGAATGCATCACCACAAAAATAAAGTCCCTGAGGAGAGTTGTTCTAAATACTATAAATATAAATTTCATTCTCATCCATTTTATTGAAGCAAAGGGGAAATGATGTGCAGAGATAAGAAATAAAGACTTGTAACATTCACATGAAGAAAGTGAAAACTCCACAGAAAACTTTTATTTATGTCATTATGGAATATTACCTCAGAATATAAAATGTGCTCTGTTCTTTATTAGTTAGAATAGAAAACAAAATGCCATATTTTGTTTTTTGAATTATATGTGTTTTAGATTTAAAGGTTGTTTTGTTTTTCCAAAATATTCATAATAATGATGATATACCACCACCACAAATCCCATATTCATACCAATCTGTTTTGAATTCATGCATTTTAGGAAGAATATGATTTAAAACTAAACAATTACTCATATTTTCAGAAGCATACATCAAGACAATTATATTTCACTGTTTAGTTTCTTATCTTTTTGTTTTATTTCCTTTTCTAAAAATTAGTTAAGAATACTGTAAATAAAATGAAAAGAAAAATTATGGCTTTTAAGTTACAAAAAAAGCATTTGTTCAGTATCTTCCTTTTATCATATTATATAAGTGTTGGAATGACTAAGAGTTTAAATTTCTTAAAATATTTAAAAATATTTTAAGCATCATATTCTACACATCTACAAAACAGTAGTTGGGAAAATAAATGACCTACAAGGACCAGCTACAGGGTTGGTAATCAAATCTGTAATATTGTGTCTTGAAACGGAATCATGGGGCTGCATACTAAATACCTGACATTATTTTTCCTACTCCCAATGAGAATATGACTTTCCCCTGCAAAACATTTAAATTGTAGTTTGTATCCAATGCTCTCAGACGCTCAAATTGTTTAAGACTTTAAAATTTAATCAAGGGATTTCTTAATGGAAGCTAGGAAGAGCAACATCAGAAATACATTTGACAAAAGGGTAACAAATTTCTACTTAATTATTTACAATGGCCATATACAGCTACACAGAGACAGAAAAGTAGTCAGACTTTTGCGCATCAAACTCAGCCGTCTGAAAGAACAAGGGCATCAATTCGTCCTCGCACCATGCAAAGAGTTTTCCAGATTGCATCTTGTTGGTATTGATAAAATTACAAGACTGGGATCTGAAGCTTTGTGCTGGTAATTTATGGCCACGGGTCACTCTGAATTGAATGCTTTCAGGGTACAGAGTGCCTACTTGTCATTTACATGCATCTCATTTTATTGCATAAAACATTTTTTTCATCATTGCTAAAAGCCACTACTTTTACTTTTTTCTCACTCCCCTTCTCTTTTTCCCTCTTTCTCTCCCAGTATCTATCTCTGTATGTCTCTTTCTAGCATAAAGCAGACATGATTTCCACTCAGCACAATGTTATAATAAACATCAATATGAAAATGATAGATTAAAACAATTTAACCTACTAAGTTTAGGTTAGAGTTTTTCATTTTTTGCCATTTACTGAGGTAAAATTATAGTGAAATCAAATATATTGGTTGCTTCTTTCATAGAAAAAAACCTTATTTATCATATTTTGGACTTTGTATTTGTTTACTTTTCTCCCACAAGTAACTGTCTAGGTTTTTTGTTACTAGGAAATACAGATACAGTTTTAGACTGATAGTTGTTCTCCTTAAAACTACTAATATATGATATACTAGCCTTGACATTTTTTAACTTTTAAGTTATAACATTCATTAGATTTTTTTAAAACTGTCATTGGAGTAATTGGATCTTTCTTCAAGGAATGTCACGATAAATAAATTCATAGGGCTCTGAAAAACTCTACTTGTTCCTTAAAGAGAGGGTATCAGCTTACTTTTTACAATTAAAAGACAAAAAGAACGAAAAATATTATATACATTTGGTGTTATAGGCTTTATTTGGATGGGTTAAGCTTTCTGAACACACGAGGTCCTAGAAATTTATATAAAACAAAATGCATATCATCTCTGAAGTGCCCCAGTATATCTCAAATCTTACTTTATTTTTCAGCATGTATAAATAATAAAACTGCAGAATCTTGCATTACATTAAATATAAGATGATTCCATTAAGAGAATTAAGTAAATGATATGTAAAATATAGCCATTCGATTAGATTTTTGTTGGAAACAATACACAATTAGAAATATTTGTTTACAGTTTTTAAATTTCTGAAACTTGTAAAATTATTAGGTCTTAGAGATGGAAGAAACTTTATGAATCATGATATTCCATCTAATAATAAATCCCTTTACCACATCTTACACAGGTAGTTACCAAGTAAGCCATTGAGACACTAATATGAAAATATAAATCAGATCAATAACCCAACACCTTTCATTGAATATTATATGCTTTGGATTACTTTTTTATGTGTCTCTTACTAAAACAAAAGTAACAGAGGTTTCCTTGGGATGTTCCTATCTCTTGATTAGGATACAAATATATATGAACTAGAAATCTCACATTTCCCACAATTCACTTTGATGCATTTTAGTATTGATCTTTGTTCATTGCAGCTGTTATACTAGATTCAGCATCTTATATACAAAGAACATGTAAACAATATTCAGTCACTTTTTATATTTAAGTTACTGTGAAGTGGTTAGAATTATTTTAAAATATTGCACATGCCTTCACAACTTTAGCCATCTCAGAAAGTTGTTCTCCTATGGTTTTAAAGATTTAACACAATAGACAATTTGAAAAATAATTGATACAAGATGATTGAGAAATATTCAGTTGGGACACATTTTTATCTAGTCCCATACAAATTCCTAATCCATTCTATTACTAGAAGAACTCTCCAGAGGTTTCATAAGAATTACTAGTAGTGATAGATACAAAAGCCTGTGCTTACTAAAAGATGATTGTGAAAGAAGCATGATTTTATATTTTAAGAGCTGTGCAGGGTCTGAGATTTTACCATGTTATGCAAGATAACTTGTTAGCCTGCCACACTTTCATAGATAACGGCAGAAGACATGACAGTGCAGGCTCAGAGAAAAAGGACTTTATTACTGTTATGCATTATACAGAAGGCAGTGTACCAGTTCTCCGTGTCCCCCAAGTTCCGCAGAGTTGAAGCAGAGCCAGGCTTAGGTGAATTTTCACACAGTGAGTTTATGGCACACGCAAAAACTTTCAGCTTAAGAAACACCAGTCTTTTCAAAGAGACTGCTGGCAAACCTGTCCACATTTTTCTTAGAGGGAGACATTATTTCTTATAAACTGGCTAGTAAATAAATTTGTCCTCTACTCTAGAAAGGGACACTATTTCTGTTTTCCAAGGCTGCTTGCTATACAAACATACTTGGAATTTAGTACAGGACAAAAGCTGATACAAGTACAGAAATGAAACGTCATGGAGAATTGTCTTCCAGCCTTAAAATGTGACATTGCTCTTCATTGTGTCTGTAGGATTTCAAAACTAGTACAAGAAGCTATACCTGGCTAAGCTGCTACCATAATCCAAGAAAGCCAAATACTTCACATGTATTTGTCACTAAGGGTTGTGGAATCTCTATACAGAATTGACCTGAATTTCTGTGGTTATAATATATAATTATTTTTCCTGATACATGCTCTTGAGACAATAACAGGATCAGCATAATTGTTAGATAAATTTTCTAATGGAAACATTCATCCATTTTGCATGAAATCCGGCCTGGCTATAATTAAATTTTCCCTAACAGTTTTAGAAATTGGTAGATAGTTTTAGCTTTTAAATGTCGTCTACCTTTTCTCTTCCTCGTACTCTGTTTGGCTGTAATAATTTTCCCATCACCATCAAATCCATTAAAATATTTTCCCCATTCTGCATGTCAGGTGTAAATGCTATAATTGGACCTGCAGGTCCTCATGTCCATGGCCATAGTCTATTATGCTCAACCAATAGCTTCAAAGTAGGGACAATATCTTTACATTCATTCAAGTTAAACTGGTCAGTAATCTATAAACTTGCACTGCCTTGGACTGTCAAAGTTAACAGGGATTTTCTGGGAAAAGCACTTTCACTTAATTGGTTGCAGTCTATGTGAACAGGATTTATTTTAAAAGTGTGAGAACTACAAAGAAAGAAAAAAAAATAAGCAACACAAATTGGGAAAAATGTTGTTCATCTTATCAACAGAGGATTAATTGACATAAAATTCAAAGATATTAAAAATTGATAAGAAAAGCACAATGCAATCAAGAAATGGGCAAAAGTTATAAACAAACATGTCAGAAGGTAATAAAATGATCAGAAAATGTGTGAAAATATGCTCAGCCTTAGATATCAGAAAGTTTATAATCAAAAATACAATATGAAATAATATTTCATACTACTATTTTGGCAAAAATTTGAATTTATAAAAATATGAAATAGTGGGTGTTTGTGGTGTTCAGGAATTCTCATACACTGTCTGTGTATACATTTGTATAATTACTGTGGAAAATAATTCAGTGAAAATAAAACAGTGAACTTTTGTGCATTTGTCCCAGGAAGCATGAAAAGTAACACTACAGCAGTATTGCCATGCAAGTGGAAGCAACCTAATGTTCACCAAAAAATGATTAAATAAAGTTTCGTAGAATGGATACTATACAGAGATGAAAATGATTGCATTATACCAATAAGCACTGAAACTGGGCAAATAAAACAATGCATACATTATAAAAGCATTTTAAAAGACAAAGCAAAAACTTCAAGTTAAAAAAGCTATGGTACATATATAAGTGATAAATACGTTACAAAAATAAAATGAATAATGAAATAATTAAACCAATTTGAAAATTGAGTGCCTGTGTTTCTCTCTCTTTGAAAGGCAGAAAGATATAGTGCTAAGAAAATCCACAAAAGAAATGGTAATGTTCCCTTTCTTTAAATGGAGAGTTCACCAATTTTTATTTATTTTTTTACTATTACACTTCATAATTTACACATGTATCTAACACTTTGTAGTTAATATGTACCAACTGTTTCACAATAAAAAATTAGATTTAAAAGCCAGAATATGTAAACCTGCTAAAGGAATGGTAGCTATCTGACCCCCATCCTCACCCCCTAAACACACGCACACACATATACACACATGCATGTGTACTCAAAAGACAGAAAGAGAGAGAGAGCCGGGCGTGATGGCTCACACCTGTAATCCTAGCTCTCTGGGAGGCCAAGGCAGGCGGATTGCTCAAGGTCAGGAGTTTGAAAACAGCCTGAGCAAGAGTGAGACCCTGTCTCTACTATAAATAGAAATTAATTGGCCAACTAATATATATAGAAAAAATTGGCCGGGCATGGTGACGTGTGCCTGTAGTCCCAGCTACTGGGGAGGCTGAGGCAGTAGGATTGCTTGAGTCCAGGAGTTTGAGGTTGCTGTGCGCTAGACTGACGCCACGGCACTCACTCTAGCCTGGGCAACAGAGTGAGACTCTGTCTCAAAAAAAAAAAAAAAAAAAGAGAGGGAGGGAGATTGAGAGATATTGATATTTTAGTTGTATTTTGCTTGTGTTATAGGAGTGGATGCAATCCCATCCACTTCATGTCGTACAATGCTTAGGCAAATCTTCCACATTTATCTTGATCTTTATTGAAAAAAATCTGTAGAGTTTCTTATGCTAATTGTCCTTGACTTCTGAGCCTTCATTCTTTTTCTTAAGATACATGTTTTTTTTTTTTTTTTTTCCCCTAGGAGACTATCCTGTCCTTATGATATTAAAATTTTAGGCTGTTAACCCTCTTTGGTTTTATCTTAATTCTAGAAATAATGACGCATGAAATTAAGATGATATAGGTAAAAAGAGGAGTATTTTTAGCTGTTGTTTCCTATTTGTAAAAACAAAAGTGGTTTATATCAAATTAAATTTCTCAGGTATCATAAGTTACAGTAATCAGAAGATAAGTGATAAAGCTAAAATCTCTCTCAAACATGAAATATAGTATATAAAATATATAGTATATGCCAACCATATTTATTAAAATGTTCATAACTGATTTATATTTTCATATATATAATTATATAATTAATGGAATAAGACTATATGAATACATCATTTTTCTTCACTTATTTAGCTTTCTCTGCTCAGGAGAATGTGTGATTTGCAGATGGATTTGTATTTGTGTATAAACACACACATACACACACACACACACACAAATTCCTTGTCTTGAGTGCCATATGTTCTCTTTTTAAATCTTTTGTCTTCCAGATTGTATAGACTTTTACTATTGATTTGGTTTATCTAACTCATTTTCAGAAGTGAAATGAGATTTCTGATTAACTTGACTCATTCTTAAATGTATAGATTAAATGTCCCTGAATGTGTCTGCTCACATCTGGTATTCCAGATGTTTGCTGTAATAATCATATAAAAATCAACACAGCATTTCAAGGGCCATAAAAACACTAAAGAATGAATAAAGGCAGAATTGTGTCCCTATCTGCATATTATTTCCCCTAAAAATGGGCAATCTACACTGTATTACCCAAATACAATTCATCAAAACCCAAAAACCTGAACAGTCTCAGTCCAGCTTTAAGTAAACTTGAGTCCTAAGGAGCATAAAATGTATTTTTCATTTGGGTTTCTCCTGAATAGAGAAATCTTACTTTCAGAATTTTCTAAAAGGAGGCATTTTCAAATATTTTCTTCATTATGAATTTTTTGTTTTAATATCAGGATTGGTGCTGGAATAAGCTTATAAATATAATATATGTGTATTCTTTATTCAATAATGGTCCTTCGAGCAAAGGAGTAGAGCCCAAAAAGAGAGTATATGTAAAATATTTTAAGTATTTTAATTTCTGTATTCTACCATACTGAAATGAAGTAAAGAAATAAGAAAAATAAAGAATAAACAATGATGATGTCAATTACAATTAAAACAAATTTAGGAGAGTAAATACAGAATGAAGAAAACATAACAGCATGCTGAATCTTTGTTGGGCATTTTGGTAGAAATAGAGGGCTAAGAAAGCATTTAATAAAAAAATATAATTTGTAGATATGATATAGTGCTTACTTGGAAAAGACAAATCTTTAAGGTGGAATGAAGTTGTCAAGAAGAGATTACATTGCATCTCTTTTGAATGTATGAAAGAGTGAGTCCCCAGGGTAATGGCATGTATTAAAAGCAACAGTACAGAAAATAAACTAAATGGACTATCTGCTGAGTTCAAAATTTTCTTATTAATCTGAATGTTCAAGTCAAGGATTGGTGACATGTTTTGGCACCCTGAAAATAAGATGGGTCTCTGCATCTTACATTTGGTGGAAACCTTGCAATTCAAAATTTTGTTTCTTCCCAGCTGTTTTATCGCACATCCAGAAATACAACCTATGAACTGACTTTTGTTCATCCTGATAGACTTTGACTTATCTGAGTGATATGGACCAGTCTGCTTCACCTCTGTCAGCAGTAGATAATATATTATAGCCACTCCATATCAGAAAAAAAAAAAAAAAGGCTGTAAGATGTTGTTCCTGCTATGAGTACCATGTCCTGGAAAATAGCAATACAAAAACTTTTCTTTTCCACAAGGATGGAAAATTATATTCCGTATGTGAAGGAACATGAGAAAATTGGAGAAGTTATTATTTGAAACTCAACTTAAAAAAAAACATTTAATTTACTATTTCAAAAACAAAACATGGTTATATTATTTATGATGTCCATGGGAATAATAATGTTATATCTCTATTTTCTCATTTAATTTATATTGTACTATAAAAATTATTTATTGTTTATCTCTTTTGTGATGAAAAATTTAATCATGAGATGATTAAATGAGAATTTAATAAAATATGTTCCATTTGCTTCCCGATTAGCTTTGAAAAAAATGCAATATATAAAAGCATGAACAGCCTATAATCTACTTATTTCCTTATTAATAATATGAGCATTTAATATGTTCCAGGCAAGATACTTAATACATTATATAGTTTTTCTCATTTAGGTATATTTTACCTATACAATACCACACTTTTATCAATATTGAGAGAAAAGTTCATTTTCAACTAATGAACATACAAAGTTAATTGATCATTGTTTATATTCTTAGCAATATGCAAGGTAATATATCATTTCTTAACACATTTAAGACAGTTCTTGACACAGGTAGCTTAATATTTTCCCAAGAGATGGAGATAATAGCCACAAAAACCATATAAGCCTTAAGATATCCCTGAAGGTAACCAAGGGAAAGAAACCTTTCATTAACTTTCATATGATTACAAAAGACAGTTTTTTACAAAAGTCTGGATAATAAAAATAATTTTGAATGTGAAACATTTCAACTGTATTTGAACAAGGCATATGCCTTATATGTCAGTTGTTGCTACTTCATCAGATGCTTTATATGACAGTTTAGCCAACCTACAATATCTTTGCCCAAGAAAGATTTCCCAGCTAGCACTGGTAAATATTTTGTTACAGTTTGCAAATGTGAAAATATATGTCTGGAACCAAATTCCAAGCAGTTCACACTGAGGATTTTAGTAATGAAACACCAAAGAAATGCTCATGTAGCGATGCAGTTTGAAAGTCTGTGTCTCCCCTCACTATCCAGCACTTAGAATCCAATTCATTTTTGTAAACAGAATTGGTATATTGTAAGAGGCACATTGCTCAATGGAGAGAGAACGTCTCAAGTAGTTCTTTCTTTACTCCTAAATAACTCCAAACAAGTCCTTAGCTTTGGGTCAATGATTGTAAAGTTAAAAAATATAGAACTCCAAGCTTAAAAAAAAAAATAAACATGATCAATTTGAATTTGCTGTCAGTTCAAATCTATTATATTTAATATTTAAAATCATCCTCAAAAACTATTTTAGAAAATTAAGGCTAAAATTGACTAATTTATTTTACCCTAGAATTTATTCATTCTAAAATGTGTAAAACTATTTTAAAAAACTGTTAGGAATCAGCTAAATGTAGTGAAATAAGATGTATTAATAGTTTTCATTAGCCATTTTTATATTCTGAATGCAATATGTATTTTGGGAAATAATTCACACCATGTAAACCTATGTCCCCAAGTTATATTGTATATTCTCATTGTTTGTATAGGCACAATTTCTAAGTAAACAAATAATAATAGAAATACACAAACTTTATCAATTAATTATAACTTTTTAAAAACTTACTTAAGTTAAGAAAAAATGCAAAAAATATAGAAAAATATGTCTGTGACTTAAATGTAGTAGAAAGCATACTAGACCTCCATTTAAGATTTGAGTTTCAATCAGGCAAATAAATAAAACTTTTAAGATATTAGTATACTCATCTGTAAAATGTTGAACATAGTATCTATGCTACATAACTCACAGAGTTATTGAGTGTTCAAAAGTGATTATAAAATAAATTTTTTGTTAATAATAAGAAGGCATATAATTAAGTGATTAATAAATGAACAGAGAAGCGGAAAAGATTAGTTTGCTCGAAGACTATAGCTTTACAGGTTAACAAACCAATTGGAATGGTACATTACTTCCTAAAGGAGGCATGTGCTTAAGGTGCAAGATACCATTCTCAACAGCCACTGGTGGTTAGGTGTGAGCAAGTGATCTACTCTTAGAGACTTTTTTTTCCCCCAAAATATTAAGAGAGTTTTGTAATAAAAGTTTTGTTACATGGATACATTGTACAATGCTGAAATCAGGGTTTTAGTTTGCCTATTCCCAAAATAGTGTTCATTGTACTTCACAGGTAAGTTTTATCCCTCATCTCCCCTTCCAACCTCCTCCCCTTTTGATTTCCAATGTTCTTTACATCTTTTTGTGCTCACGTGTATACCCATCATTTAACTCCCAATTATTAGAGAATAAATGTGGTGTTAGTTTTTCCATTCCTGAGATAGATACTTCACTTAGGATAATGAACTCCAGTCCATTCAAGTTGCTGCAGAAGACATTATTTCGTTCCTTTTTATGGTTGAGTAGTACTTTATGATTTTATATATATATATATATGTATATATATATATATATAAAATTATACACACACACAAATATGTGAAGCAGGTTAGGTAGGTGTTCACCCATCTCCTCCTCCCCCATCCCCCCTACTTGATTTCCACTTACTTTTTCTTCCCTCTGTGCATATGTGTTAGTTATGCACATTGGTTAGTTCCAATTTAAAAGTGAGTACATGTGGAGTTTGTTTTTCCATTTTTTTTTAGATATTTAATTTAGGAGGATGGTCTCCAGTTCTAGACAAAGTTTTGCAAGAAGCCTTAATTCATCCTTCTTCATGGCTGTGTAGTACTCTATTTTATCAATCCACTCATGACTTGATGGACACTTGGGTTGATTCCACATCTTTGCAATTGAGAATTGCACTGCAATAAACATTCAAGTACATGTGTCTTTTTGATAAAATAATGTCTTTTCTTTGGGTAAATACCCAGTAGTGGGATTGCTGTGTCAAATGATAGGGTCTAGTTTAAGTTCTTTGAGGAATCTCCCTACTGTTTTGTGTAGAGGTTATTCTAATTTGCAGTCCCATCAACAGTGTGTAATTGTTCCTTTTTCTCTGCATCCAGCATCTATAGTTTTTGGACTTTTTAATAAAAGTCATTCTAACTGGGGTAAGGTGGTACGTCATTAAGGTTTTAGTTTGCATTTCCCTGATGATTAGTATTGTTGGGCATTTTGTTTGTTGGTCATTTTTCTATCTTCTTTTGAAAATCTTTGCCCACTTTTTAATGGGGTTGTTTATTTTTTTCTTGCAGATTTGTTTGTTTCTTTTTAGATTCTGGATATTAGCCCTTTGTCAGATGTATAGTTTATTATTATTTTCTCCCATTCTGTAGTTTGTCTATTTATTCTGTTGATTATTTCCTTAGTTGTGCAAAAGTTTCTAAATTTAATTAAATCCCATCTTTTGTTGTTGTTGTTGTTATATTTGCCTTTGGGGGTTTAGATATAAATTCTTTGCCTAGAGTGATGTCTAGAAGACTTTTCCCTATTTTTCTTCCGGAGTTTTTATTGCTTAATGCCTTGCATTTAACTCTTTAATCCATCTTGAATTAATTTTTGTAGGTGGTAAAATATAGGGTTCCTCTTTCATTCTTTTGCTTGTGGCTATCCAGTTTTTCCGGCACCGTTTACTGAATAGGGCTTCTTTTCTCCACTGTATGTTGTTTTCTGCTTTGTCAAAGATCAGTTGGTCATAGCTGCATGGTTTTATATCTGGGTTCTCTATTCCATTCCTTTGTTCTTTGTCTCTACTTTTATATTAGTATCATGCCTTTTTGATTGCTATAGTCTTGTAGTATAATTTGAAGTCAGGTAATGTGATGCCTCCAGATTTGTTCTTTTTGCTTAAGATTATATTGGCTAGTTTGACTCTTTTTTGGTTCTACACGAATATTAGAATTATTTTTCTATATCTTTGAAATATGATGTTGATATTTTGACATGAACTACATTGACTTTGTAAATTACTTTGGGCAGTATGGGCATTTTAATAATATTCTATGAAAAATATTATTCCTTCTATGCCTAGTTTGTTGAGGGTTTTTATTAGGAAAGGGTGCCAGATTTTGTCAAATGCTTTTTCTGCATCTATTGAGATCCTATGGTCTTTGTTTTTGCTTCTGTGTATATGGTGAGTCATGCTTATTAATTTGCATATGTTGAACCATCCTTGCATCCCTGGCATGTAATCCAAAAATATGGTCAATTATCTTTTTGATGTGCTGTTGAATTTAGTTTGGTAGTAGTTTGTTAAAGATTTTCACATTAATGTTTATAAAAGATATTGGTCTATAGCATTCTTTTTGTGTTGTGTCTCATCCTGGCTTTAGTATCAAGGTAAACTGGCTTTGTAGAATGAGTTAGGAAGCACTCCCTCCTGATCTATATAATAGAATAATTTATGTAGGATAGATACCAGTTCTTTTTTATAGGTTTGCTAGAATTTGACTATGAGTCTGTCTAGTCTGTAGCCTTTATTTGTCAGGAAACTTTTTATTACTGCTTCAATCTTGCCATTTGTTATTAATCTGTTCTGGATTTCTATTAATTCCTTATCAAGTCTTAAGAGATTGTGAGTTTCCAGGAATTTACCCATTTCCAAGGTTGTGTGCATAGAGGTTTTCATAGTATTCATGGATGATATTTTATATTTCTGTGATATCAATTGTAATGTCTGATTGAGCTTATTTGGGTCCTTTCTCTTCTATTTATGGTTGATATGACTAATGGTCTATAGATTTTGTTTCCAAGGCAAGGAACCAACATTTTCTTTTGTTGATCCTTTGTTTTGTTGTCATTGTTATTTTGGTTTTTTGTTTGTTTGTTTCTTTGTTTGTTTTTGTGGGGTGTTTTGTTTGTTTGTTTATTTTTAATTTATTTCTGCTCTGAGCTTTGTTATTTCTTTTCTTCTGGCTTTGGGTTTGTTTTGTTCTTTTTCTAGTTCCTTGAGATGTGACATTTGCTTGTTAATTTGTGATATTTCTGTCTTTTTGATGTAAGAATTTAAGGCTATGAACTTTCCCCTTACACTGCTTTAGCTGAATACCATAGATTTTGAAAGTTTGTGTCCCTTTGTCTGTCAGTTTGAGGAATCTTTTGATTTCTGTCTTAATTTCATCATTAACTCCAGGATCATTTAGTAGTAGGTTGTTTAATTTCCATGAATTTGTGTGGATTTAAGAGTTTCTTTTGTAATTGATTTCTAGTTTTATTCTACTGTGGCCTGAGAAGATACATGGTATGATTTCAATTTTTCTGAATTTCCTGAGATTTGTTTTGTGGCCTCAGATATGAGTCTTCTTGGAAAATGAAACCTGTACTGATGAGTAGAATGTAGATATTGTAGTTTTGGGGTAAATATTTTGTAAATGTCGATTATGTCCATTTTTTTCTAGAATCTCATGTAAATGCAGTGTTTCTTTTATGATTTTCTGCTCCAATGATCTGTCCAGTTCTATCAATGGGGTTGAAGGCCCAGCAACCATGATCCTAATGCTTATTCCTTTGCTGAGATCTAGTATGTTTGTATTATGAATCTGGGAGCTCCTGTGCTAGGTGCATATATATCTAGAATTATTATGTCTTCTTATTGTGTTGTTCCCTTTAATATTATATGATGAATACGATGACCATCTTTGTCTTTTTTTTACCATTGTTGAATTAAACTCTATTTTACTTTTTATGAGAATGGCTCATCTTTGGTTTCCATTTGTGTAAGATATTTTTATCTGTCTTTTTACCTTGTGTTGATGTGAGCCCTCTGAGGTAAATGACTTTCTCAGAGATAACATATACTTGGGTTATGTGTTTTCATCCATTCAGCTAGTCTATGTCTTTGGAGTAGTAAGACCATTCATGTTCAGTGTTGGTATCACTATGTGGGATACAGTTCTGTTCATCATGTTGAATGATACCTTGTTGGTTTGTTTTCCCTCTTATGCTACTGATTTATAAGAGCCATGGGCTTAAATTTCGGGATGTTTTTACACTGGTGGGTATCTATTGTGCTGTTTCATATATAGTGTACTTTTGAGCATTTCCTATAGGGAAGGGCTAGTAATGACAAATTCCCCTAGTGTTTGTTTGTCTCAGAACATTTTTATTTCTTCATAATTTATTAAACTTAGTTTTGCAGGAAACAAAATTCTTGGGTGGCAATTATTCTGTTTAAGAAGATTAAAAATGGGTCCCTAATCCCTTCTGGCTTGTAAGATCTCTGCTTAGAAGTCTGTTGCTATCCTGATGGGTTTTTCTTTGTAGGTTAGTTGTTGCTTTCATCTTGTGGCCTATAGAATTTTCTCTTTGACTTTGACTTTGGTCAAGTTGATGATGACTATTTGTAATGGAGATATCCTATTTGCTATGATTCTTCTCAATGTTCAATGATCATCTTATATCTACATATCATAATCTCTGGTAATACTAAATAAGTTTTCCTCAATAGTTCCCTCAAATAGGTTTTCCATGCTCTTTGCTTTCTCTTCTTCTCTTGCCTAAGACTTTGAATCTAGAACAAGTGGTTTCAAGGAAAAGGGAGAAATTGAAATTTGTTCCCCAGCTTCAGTGTCTGGAGGTTGTGGTGACCACTGACTAGTGCAAGAGAAGAGGCAGGGCTGGGAGGTGTCCCAAAGACATTGAAAAACTGTGTCAGCCCTAGGGTGTGACTCTCACTTTGACTCTCACAGCCCAGCTTCCACTGGCTTCTGCCCATCATCTGAGTCAGGTTCTCTGATTGTCCTGTGGTTTCTGAGAACTGTCTAACATCCTCCAAAATGTATCTATTTTTGCCTAAGAGAATAAGAGTTAGTTTTTGCTGATGGCAGTCAAAAACCTGATTGTGTTATAGAAATGAATTCACAAGGAATTTGTTTAGTATGTAATATGGCTACAGTAATATAATTGATACTCTCTTTTTAGGATTAAACACATTGCTGTTGATTTTATGACTTTCCCTTTGTTCCCAGAAAATCCTTCTTCCTTTTTATCACTCTGATCTTTTGGATATGTTAATAAATTAATACTACCTTGTGGTGGTCTGAGATGTCTTCTGTGATGCTTTACCTGAAATAGTCTTACTCATAGAAACTTCATCATGTCTTTTATAGCTCAGATCTCTGTCAGAAACTAAATTATATCATGATTATCGCTGTCATAAAAAGAGACAGTTACAAGTGATATGTACCCAAATAAGAGAGCTGATACACTTAATAATGTATACTTTAGTATCTACAGTTGTTCTGTATTTCCCTGAAATGCAATGTCTCATACCCTTCATTTTGTGTAAAGGAATTGATGGTGTATTTCTCAGGACTGATTTATTTGGCTTAGTTTATATGAATTGATTCATTTTGGAACATTTGACAGAATAGTTGGTATCAAAATAATGCTATATAAAGAACACACAAACACATTATTGAATGAAGAATGAACTAAAAGATCATAAGTTCTCAAAGATGATGCTCACAGCAAGAGAATTAAATTGCATAAAAATCAAGTCGCTACTCTGAAATACACAGTGCAATAAAAACTGGTGAGAAAAATGTAAGATGAACTCAATTTCTCAGCCACTGCCATGAGTCTAGATGCACATCCTGCTGTTATGTGAACAAATACCATGCCTGGAGGGAACTGAATAAATTCTGGCACCTATTGGTAGATGGAACAAAAAAAACCTAAGCTCATTCTCCTATCATGAGGCTCACATGCCATATGCTACAAACTAATACATTAAATTGGCATAATGAGAAAGATAACGCATTTTACTACTGCTTGCTTACATTGCAAAATCTGTAACACCATTACATAAATTGCCTGTAATTCATTCAATTTCTTTGTTCTTGCAAATCTTAAACATTTAGAAAGAAACAAGTCATGTATAAAATATCCCAATGGCTCTGCTTGTTAACAAGAATAAGGTATATTGAACTTTGACTTAAATACTATTTTCTCCAGATTCCCTTGATACGTTCAAGTTATATGCAATATATCTACCTTTAAGTACTATATTATCTTCTATGAATCTTTTTTATGGAAATAGGATAGCTCATCAAATGTATGCACGCATGATATGAAGAAGTTTATTTTCATTAGGTGGATTATCCATATGAATATGTTTTAATTGTATAACTTTAACTTCTTTGTAACTGCTATTATTCTTGTTCCCCATATAATAGATATGCAAAATGTTTGGCATAGTTTACAGTTTCAGTCAAGAGGTCAATGAATCCTTGATGATTGATTGACATTTGATACATAGAATATTTAGAAACTGAAAAGTTTGCAGAACCAAATATCTTTATATCTGACAAATAAAAATGAAGATAAGTGGGAGTAAGAGTGGGGAAAGAACAATTGTCTCAAATGAAAGGGCATCAAATTTAGTAATTCTTTCCAATTATTCCTAGCAAAACCTCCAAGGACATCTCTGAACAGAAAAATAGGCAGGTTAGGGTGAGGTCACTAGGAGTGAAAAAAAAAATGATGTGCATATGATTATTATATCTCCAGACCTGTCATAAAATCAGTCCATCAACAATGTATTCTTCATTTGGCCATGCACTGTGAAATATTCAAATAAAAATAGGATATAGCCTTTCTTCTCAGGGAGCTTAAAATTCAAGTCAGATGGCAACACATACAGGGTTAAAGTTAAAAAAATAAAAACTGAACAGAAAATGAAAATGTAACTTAAATATGATGGGACAAATTACTGTGAGACTTCTGAAAAGCTGGAAAGGCTTCCTGCAGAATATTGGAGTTGATCTAGTCCGTAAAGGATATTGATGATATAGATAGATGAGAAAAAGATGTTAGAGAATACCATGGAAAGACAAGTCAGAATAAGCAAAGCCATTACACTAGCAATGAGCATGCCTTGTCTTTAGCGGAAAGGAGGAATACTGCCTGACGAAATGTCACAGAATAATTTGATAAATGTTCGGGTAGGAAGGAGTAGATACCTCATGGAAAATATTGAAAAAGTGCAGATGTTTGGACTTGATCTGCTAGATAATAAGGAAATACTGAAGAAAATACAATTTCATGCAAAGCTAATACATATTAATGCAATTCCCAGCTGCTGCCTGACCATTGTGCAGGATGTTATCTAGCTAAAATAATTTCCCCTGCTTTATAGTTTAAAAGGAAGGGGAAGTATCTAGGAGTTATATTATCTAGGGTTACCTAGATATTATTAATATTATATTTATGCCAGGTATTTCAGGTGTATCATTTAGTATCAGTTTGTTGATTCTTCATTATGAAAATATTTTATGCTTTTGCTTAGAAGTTTTTTCTTAGACATCAAAAAAGAGAAAAATGAAATTTGGAACTCTGCTTAAGATGACTTTATAATTGATGCTTTGAAACTTGCATTTCTCTTACACCCTGCCTCCTCCATCAAAATGTGTAACAATAGTAGATAAAATATATAAGGATGTATTTTAAAAATCCAACAAAATAAGCATTTTCAGGTTTTAGAAATAGACTGTATATGTAAAGCACTAAACAGGGGATAAAGCCATGTGCTTCCTGGGTTTCAGATCTCAATGTGGCTAGAGAAGTCATAAGTTCACTTTGTCTAAGTAAAAAAAGGTAGGAACTGCATTATATAAGATGAGCCACCAGAGATAGCCTCACCTCTTAAAAATAGGAGTAACGATGATTTTTACTGATGACAAAAGCTTATGTAAGGTAGCATAAAATAAAGCCCAAAGTTATGGCTTATTTGAAATTAGCAATATGGAGAGTAGAAGGACAAAAGCTCAGTTTAACCCTGGGATATAAAACAATCCACCTCTGGTTTGAGATCTGTATTTACAATATCCCCAAAGTCTTAGTCCATTCAGGCTGCCATAACAAAATAACATAACCCAGTTAGTTTATAAGTAACATAAACTTATTTCTCAGTGTTCTGGGGGCTGAAAAATCCAAGATCAAGGCAAATTTAATGTCTGGTGAGGGCCTGCATTCTGGCTTATAGATAGCTTTTTTCTCACCATAATCTTGCATGGCAAAAGGAATGAATAAGCTTCTGGGGTCTTCTTTATAAGGGTATTAATTCCATTTATGAGGGTTCTACCCTTCTGACCTAAATGTTTCCAAAAGGCTCATCTCTTAATACCATCACCTTGAGGGTTGGGACTTTAAAGTATGGATTTGAGGGGGACATGAACATTCAGATCATAGTACTCAGTATCACTGCAGGAGAGGAGCTCCAAGATGACACTGTGAGAATTGCTCCTGGATTGGGGGCCTTATGGGTTAAGTGAAGACATTTAAAACCAGTATGCAAAATGGAATATGAGAAGGAGACGAAGATAAAATGAATCATTGCTCTTGTTACTGCCATATATCACTCAAGATGACCTGAAAAGTTGAAATCTCAGTAAGCACAAAGAATACCCAAATTACTCTGATTTGATTAATTCACCTTGTTTGCTTGTATCAAAACATCACATTTATTCTATAAATATATACAACTATTATATACCCATAATAATTAAAAATAAAAAATATTAAAAAGGATAGAAAATAAAAATTTATTCTAAATGAATTTATTCAGATGAAATAAAAGTAATATTATAATATGTAAAAGACTTAAATAATTATGTTTAATATCATTATAGAGATAAATGTGAGAATAGCACTCAAAAATTTATTTCTCTAAAAATTTACAGAAATTAGACAATATCAGATGGCTGTGAAAGAATCCATTAAAATATTTTTAAAATATAAATATTGATAACAAAACTCAAGATAAACTCTAGAATGTTTAAACTTCTGGTCCATAATGTTAATTGGACCTGATGCCACAGACAAGTACATTAGATGCTTTGGAAAGATATACGCATGCCAAGAGATGAGAGAGTTAAAGCCTTCAAAAACTCAGAAGCTGCCATATCAGTGAAGTTTTTATAATTTAAATAATCTTTGGCATGCTAGGACATGATGTAAAGTCAGTGGTTCTCAAACTTTGGTGTTCATTAGAATCATACTCAGATTAATATATTTTGGTTGAAGCTCAAGAATTTGTATTTCTAACAAATTCCCAAATAATGGGAAGCCATGCATCTGCAGCTAAAAGCAAGACGCTATTTGAGAAACAACTTCTTGTAATCTATTGCACACTAGCTAAGGCTGAGCACCTGACCACGTGACATCAAAGAGAGGATATTATTACACCTAAAGAATCTTAATGTCAGGTAGATACAACAATTCATCATGCAATACAATTAATATACTTGCAAGTGAGCCCTAGAAGATTCAGAGGACATAATAAGGTACATGAACAGGTAGACCAGACTATATCATGTTACCTACCTCTGTTTCACTACTGCCTCTCCTTCAACTTTATACCTATGACTTCTTAGAGGGCTCCCTAAGACTCATTGATGAAAGTGGATACTAATTCAATTCCGATGAATTAGTTGTTATTAGATGAATAAGTTGTTATTAGAGGAAAATGGAGTGCTTCCAGATTGCAATATTTTTTAGGGATGTTCCTGAGTATAGTGCCAGAAAGAAGTGCTCTCCAGTGGGAAGAGCTCCATGCAGTGCTCTTGTTTATTTACTTTGGGGAAATGGGGATTACATTAAGTACAGATATATATTGACTTTTAGACAGACATAAACAGCTTACCTGTTTGCTCCAGATATTAAAGAACAAAAAAAAAAATCAGAATCAAAGAATTTGGCAAAGAGTCAAGTGGATAAACCTATGAGGTTGACTGCAAAACACACACACTTTTGCTCTCATATTAACACTCACCAAAGAACAATGTTGGAGACTCTTAACAACAAGGTGAACAGGGGGATCTTTCTAGCAGAAGTCGACTAACCTTTCTTCTCCTCAACTCTTGTGTTTGCACAATGGGTCCAAGAAGACAGTGTACATGCGAACAGGGATGTAAACTATGTATGGGCTCAGTAATTTATGTTCCTTTTCACCACCTATAAACCTGTCAGTAGAAGAGAACAACTCTGAATCCTTTATCTTAGCACCATTCCTCAAAAAGACCCCTTGGTGTCAGGTTGAATATATTAGACCCTTTCCACCTTGGAAGGTGCAGCAATTCATTCCTCCTGGAATTGGCACTTACCTCAGATAGGAGGTTATCTTCCTTGCCTGCTGCAGTACTTCTGCTAGCATCACCATTTTAGGACAAAGAGAACTCTTGATTTATTGGCATAGGATTCTTTACTGCATTGCCTCATACCAACAGATTGCTTTTGTGGCAAAGAGGTATGACAATGGGCTCCTGATCATAGAACTCACATCTTTTACAATATGTTGCATTACAAATGCACAGCTTGCCTAATACAATCACTGCTAGAAACAGCTCAAATGTTTGAGCTTGAGATAAGTATTTGGTGAGTTTGACTTTATGTTCCAGTATTTGCATGGAACCAACAGTTTATATATGGAGATAGATTCTCAGCAGCTAGAATGCTCAGATCTGGGAACCATGTGGTTGAAATAGGACTGGCATCTCTAACCATTGCTCCCAGAGACCTACTTGGAAAACAAAGGAGCAAGAACAGTGAAGAATAAATTGAGAAGACTTACTCTACCAGATGTTAAAACAGTGTATTATTGTTAGAGACTGACAAAATAAAGTATTCATATGGCAAAATCTTAAATGACAAATTGGGATTTATAAAGCAATAAAGAATGAAGTCTTTATGTAGTGAAGATGGTTGGTTTCTTTATATGAAAAATATAAAATTAAATTCTTTCCTCACATCAAATAACAAAAAATTACTTCCAGGTAGATTATTATTTAAATGGGAAAAGCAAAATATTAAAACTGTAAAAGAAAATATAAGAATTTATAACCTCAAAATAAGGAAGGGCATCTTAAAGGAGACACAAAGAGCATAAAATGTGTAGGAACATATTTATAAATTTGGCCATAATTAATTTAAACTTGCCTATATAGATACATGATAAAGTGAAAAGACTAATTAAAATTTAAAAGAAGATATTGAGTATATGTAAAGGCCAAATAATGAATTATTTTTGTTAGGAACATCTCCAGTAATAATAAGCTCATAATCAAATGACAACCCAATGAGAAAATTAACAATAAAACAATTCACATAGGAGGATATTGAAATGAGCAGTGATCACAGAAAATCTGTTTAACATAGCTAGTAACCACAAGAAATGAAAATGAAAACACAATAAGATGCCATTCTCACCATTGAATGGGCAAGAACTTTAAAATATTTGACAATGCCAATAACTGGGAAAGATGTAGAAAAATAAAATTTGGAATTGTTTCTTGCTCCTGTTGAAAAAGTAAAATAACGTTAACATTTCGGAGAGTAATTTGGCATTATCTATAAAAGCTTTAGAGGCACTGCACTGTATCATTTAGAATGATGTTGAGGTATAAGTAATTGTAAACCAAATTATAGTGGTTACTCAAGAAAGGGTTTTATCTCAGACATTAAAATAAGAATTATCTGGGCAGGCATCCCAGGGCTGGAGCAGTGGCTAAAAATGGCCTCAAGGGATCAGACCTACTTTGTCACTCTGGTTTCCTTAATGTGTGGCTGTGACACTTCCAGGATCATGACAATTCCAGACAAGAAAAAGGTTAGGTAGGATTGTATCAGCAACAGCAGTTTATGCCAGAACAATCTCATAGCTTAGCCACATCTAGCTAAAAAAGAGATTGGGAATCAGAGTTGTATGCTTTTCAAACCCTAAACTTGAGATAGCCACCAAAATGTAAAGGGCTTTGAGGAGTGTTGAATGAGCTAGCCTACTATACCCACTTCATAGGCATACTTAACTACCATGTGAAAATATATGTATTCCTATATATGTCCTAATGACTTGCTACTCATGTTGTGTTCTGTGTTCACTGGACAAGCAGCAGGCATCACTAAGGAACTTTTCAGAAATACGTAGTCTCAGGATGTAACCCAGATCTACTGAATCAGTATCTGCAGTTTAACAGGAGTTTCAGGTGGATCTACCTGCAAATTAAGTTTAAGAAGCACCATTCTAGAGAATCCTTTTCACATGTAACAGTGTATGTGGTATTTTACAGGAGAAAATGGAAATAATCTAAATGTCCATTAATAAAAGAATACACGAATATTTATTTATTCAATAGAATAAGTTACAGGGCAGTTAAAATAAATAACTAGATTGACTAATATTAATCTGGACAAATACCAAAAATACAACATTGATTTAAAAAGACATAATGCAAGTTTAAGTCAACAGTATGATATAGCTTGTACACATTTAAAAATGTACAAAACAATATTTCATAGGGATACATACATACTTGTGAAAATATTAAAGAAATCATCAATGGAAGATTATCACTGATTTGATACTGGTTAACTCAGGGTAAAGAGGAAAGAAAATATGATTGAAAAACCAGTACAAAGTGGTTTCAGCTATATCTGTAATAAGCTATGTCTTTAAAAATCTGAAGCAAATATGATAAAATGTTAAAATGCATGCATGTGTGTGTACATTTATACCTGCAAAGTTATTCTCTAAATATTTTATATGTTTAAAGTATTCCATATAATATTTTAAAAGATAAAATGAATACAGCTAATTTGTTGAAAGGATAGTGATGATGTTACTCTTTTCTCACTAGCAATTTGTTCCTAAATGATTTAGCAATAGCTGGGTAAAATGAATACATTATTTATGAAGATTAAGTAAGTCAGTGTTACAGCAACATTTGTAACTGATTTTTATGATAGTGAGTCCAGGATATTTCAATGAATTTGCAACTTTCTCCTGGTAATAACAGTTAGGAAAGTCAAGAATATATCCAAATATATGCACATATATTTATTACAAGCATGCTTCAAAACTGCTAAAGATAAATGGAAAAGTGTGTTGAAATTGAAAATTATGTCTGTTTTTGAAAGGAAGCTGAACATCCTTGGAAACTATATACTATTCTCCCACATTCTCTTGTATACCTCTCAATTTGCTTTGACTTTGTCAGTGATGTTTATTATGTTTGTTTCTTATTATATCTATTTGGGAAATTTGCATCCTAGCTCTTGTCATGATGTTTGCTTCATTTTTAGTACACAACTTTCTCTAATTTTAGTGCTTAACATTAACACTAGAAATTACATGTTATTTACTCTGTAGAATATGATTTCTTAGCATACAATACTCCTAGATAGAAATAAGCTTTATTAATAAAAGTATTGTTCATTTAGTTTCTTTGCTGTGTGTACTGCCATGTTTATTAGCCAAAAGATAAGAAAACTATTAGGGAGAAAATTTAAGTGACAAACCATGAGGCCACATAATAAAGAATGGAAGGATCAGAGTTGAAACAATCCCCTACTCTTTTCCACACTTAGAATCTTTCACTGTCTCCAAAATATCCTGAAATTAAAACCCAGAGACTGGTATATAAAAGTTTTCTCTGTTATTGGTTTTCAAGTATTACTTCTGGTCTTCTTCTATATCGATGTCAATATAGTCTATTATTATAAGAAGCTGATCCGTGGCTACTTGGCCATCTTCACTGGTACACACAAGTGCTTGAAGCTGGAGCACCCAGAGGGTAATTATATATCTACAGCGGGCAAACATTTCAATTGGCAAACCAAGAAGGAAAAAACGAAATTGTCATTAGTTGCACAAAATATAGTTCTATTTCTAAATGCAAAGGACTGCTTAAAAACCAATAAAACTAATGAGTATTCAGTGAAATAGCCAGATACAAAGAAACATACCAAAATAATAAATTTTCCAAATGCCAGCAATAAAAATTTAGGAACATGTACACACAATTTAGAAAAAAAAGCCACTAAATATTTAGGAATACATTTCACAAATTAGAGAAAGATATAATTGCACACTAACAAAACAGTAAAAAAGTATTTATAAGAAATGATACTGTATTCCTGAATAGGAAGAATAAATAATACAAATATGCCAATCATGCTAAAATTAGCATGCAGTTTCAATGTAATATCCTTTAAAATTGTCATACGAAGTTAATATACAAGTATTAACATGAAAATATGCTCAACATATCATTAGCTAGACAAAGGAAAGTTGTAGAATATCTGATCCTTTATTAATATTCATTATCTACAGTTGTAAATATATAGAACACACAGAAAATACGTGTACTTTTTTCCCCCTTTCTCTGTGTGTATATTTACAAAGAAATGTAATAATCCACACTAGATTCTTAAGATTGGTCATTGCTGGGAAACAAGTGGGAGAGACAGGAGAGATTTTTAAATGTCACGTACTTCTGTGTTACTTAAAAATTCTATGACATATTGTTTTTGAAAAAGGACAACTAATAAATCAATAAAGAAACAAAGTAAAGATATATCATATTAGGGGACATAAAGGAACCATTTTGGGAAAACTCTGTTTTTTTATTAAATTTTTTCAAGAGGAATGCTCACTTATATGAGGAGTCTCATAGAAACAGAGAGTTAATGTGGGTTACCAGTGGTGGAAGGGGCTAGGGGATTGGGGAGATGTTGGTCAAAGCAAATAAAATGTCAGTTAGACAGGAGAAATAAGTTCCAGAGATCTACTGTATATCATGGTGATAATAGTTAATAACAATATATGTATTCTTCAAAAATTGCTAAGATGCTAGATTATAAGCAATCTCACCAAAAAAAGATGAGTATGTGAGGTAATGCATATGTTTAATTAGATTGTTTTAGCCATTTCACAGTGTATACATATATCAAAACATCATGCCACTCACTATAAATATATACAACTTTACTTGTCAGTCAAAAAAAAAAAAAAAGCAGTAAGGTATGCTGAATAGCGGTCCTAATGATATCAAAGTACAAATCCCTAAAACTTGTGAATGTGTTACCTTCCATGGTAAACAAGACATTATAAATGTGATTAATTTAAGGATTTTGAGATGGGGAGAGTATCCTTGATTATACTGATGGGCCCAATGGATTCACAAGTAGAAGAATGAGGCAAAGGGGGATTTGATTACAGAGAGGAAAAAGAGAGGTGAAGATAGGAGCAGACATGGAGTGATGTGACGATGAGTGGAGACTGTCTGCAGCCTCTAAAAACAGGAAGATTCAAGGAACAGATTGTCTCTTGGAGCCTTCAGAATGAACCAGCTCTGCCAACACCTTGATTTTAGCCCTGTTGGACTGCTTATGATTGTTTTTCTTGCTGATTTGCTTGAGTTATTTGTAGATTCTGGTTATTAGACATTTACCAGATGTATGTGAACATGTGAATATTTTCTCTCGTTTTGTATGTTGTCTATTTGCTCAGTTGATTGTTTCCTTGGCTGTGCAGAGCTTTTCAATTTAATCAAGTCTCATTTATTTATTTTTGTTGTTGCTGTGATTGTCCTTAGGGTCTTCTAAAAGTAGATCCACCATTTGATCCAGCAATCCTACTACTCTATATTTACCCAAAGAAAAAAAAGTCATTTTATCAAAAAGACACCTGGAATGAATGTTTATTACAAAAAAATTCATAATTGTAAAGTTATGGAAGCAACCCAAGTTCCCATCAATTCATGAGTGGATTAATAAAACATGGTAAATGTACACCATGGAGTACTACTCAGCCATTTAAAAAGTGAATTAATACCTTTTGCGACAATTTGGATGAACTGGGGTCCATCCTTCTAAGTGAAGTATCTCAAGAATGGAAAACAAACACCACATATACTCACTATTAAATTGGAACTAACTGATCAGTGCTCATGTGCACAGATGGAAGTAAAATTCAATTGAAATCATGCAGGTGAGAGGGGGATAGATGACATCATTCCTAATGGGTACCATGTACACTATCTGGGTGATGGACACACTTACAAACTTGACTCAAGTAGTACAAAAGCAATCTATGTAACCAAAACGTTTGTAGCCCTGTAATATTCTGAAATGTAAAGAGAAAGAAAAAAAAATAGAGAGACTGCTTTTGAATTTCTGGCCTCTATTACTCTAAGAGATAAATTTGTGTTGTTTTAGGACACTAAGTATATGATCATTTCCTACAAGAGCAATACAAAAATAAATGCGGGCAGAAAAAGTACACTGAGATAAATCTGATACATATCAGTGTAGCTAGGTAATCTGTGTGACAGAAAATCTATAGGTTGCTGAGATTGAGTAAGGTCAGCATTGCAAAGCAAGACGGAAAAGGGAATGAGAATCACCATCATACGGGTAAAGTCAAAATTTAAATCACAAGCAGGAAATTTAAATAAAAACCTGGAATAACACTGAGTCAAAAGTGAAAGGCCAAGATGATTGTTGGATCAATCCAGGCAGTTGATTAACAAAGAGGCATGTAGTACGTATTATGTACAAGGCTTGGGATGGAAGTGTAATGAGAAATAAACTGTGCCTTCCCAGAATTTGCAATCAGGAAAGACAAACAAACCACCGAATAAATTTAGATAGATGTATGGAATGATTGCTTGTTTTGTAGAATGATTACTTTGGCGTTATTGATGGGGGTGGGGAAAAAAAGATAAGAAAAGTGGAAGCCTGTGCCCCAAGTAAAAGTCACAGGTAAACCTACAGAAGCAAAAAGAGATTAAGTCAGAACAGCCATAGAAGTTATAGGCCAAAGGAATGAACTGTGCCCATCAGATCTCTGAAATCTAAAAGCCTCTCAAGGGGTGAACAAGGGCTTTGCCCTAGGGAAGGAGGTCTGGAGTTGCAGATGTCCCAGAAAAGATAACATTTTTATTCCACTAAATTGAATAATACTTAATACGAAAAAAATACAGAAAATTGTATTGAACTCATCAATGTCAGACTAATATTCATAGCCAAACTAATGCCAGCTTGCTTCCGATTAATCCTATAACAGTGCCGTGGATCTATTTCTAACCTGCATAATGGAAAGATGAAGAAAAATGTGCACATGCACACACTCATTTGCATATTTGCTTTGTACAAGATTAGGAATTCCATTAAGGTTTTGGAAAGATAATCTATTATTCAATGTCTACATTTGTTTTCATCTGTAGGATTGTTTTTAAAATATAAACTTTTCTAGGTAAGAGTGGTGTGTGTGTGGTCTTGTTAATCTGCTCCAAAGCCATTTCGGTGTCATGCACACATTATACACTAATTGGATTCCTGATGCATCTTTAAAAACTAATTTCAAAACACTAAGTAATCAGAGGCTTTGTCTTCAATACAAGACATTGCATCAGCAAAAAGTGTTTATTACTCAGCCACCTGTGTTCTGCACAAAGCAATTTAAGCAGACACAGTCCCTGCCCTGAGGAACTGTCTAAAGGCAGTGCCATTGTAACATTCAAAAACAGTCAGACAAGTGCACTAATGACAAACACAAGCTACTAACATTATTAAAAAAATAAAATAATACACTTCACAATATTTCTTGAGTCAGAAGATGAACTAGTATTTTATTTTGGAAAAAAAAGACACGAGAACTTGCTGAATATTCAGTAAACATTTGTCAAATTAAATAATGCATACAACAATCACATTCATAGTCTAGAGATTGAAAAATTAAAGTACAAATATGGCTTCTTGATTGGAGTGGATTATACATAGCATACTATGTAAAAAAGTGGATTTTAGATAGTTTACTTAACTAAGGTCAGGTTCATATGTGCCTTTCTGCAAATTCTATTAGATTGTAACCCACTTGAAGATGGGAACCAAGGGATACTACACTGTGTATCAGTTTTCACTGTAGTGTCTGGCATAAAATATAGACCTTATAGAATTGTTGAGGATGAATAATAATGAACAGCATAAAATAATAATGGTCCCAGTTTTCTACAGATAGAGTAGTTTCTGTCTATGTTTTTACTTTACTTGGCTGCTATTTAATAATTGTGGAGGATTATGAATATAGGCATTCCCTTCAGTAGAAAGAATATATTTTAACACCTTGGCTCCTCCTATAACATTTTCCAATAATACAGATTTCTCTGTTTGCTTTTCACCTTCAACTATCAAAATTCTCTCAATTGCAAAAGGAGGGATTAAATTAATTTCCAGTTTAAAGCAGTTGACTCCATTTTGCAAGCCCATTAAGATATTACAACCCAGGATGTACCATACAACTCTGGGGGCAATAGACAGACAGACATAGACACATGAATGTAACTGTGAACGAGAGGCCCTGAGCTGTGCATCGTGGTGTGCCTGAGTGAGTCAGGGTAACATACATGAATCTCAGTGACTCTGACAATGACTCTTCTCATAAACTGATGTGCACAGACACTTCTCAGTTAAAGTAATTTCTTCACTGAACACTAGGTCTCCTTTCTATGATACAGTATTCTTTCAAAATATATTTTTTTTATTTTTCTTTTAGTAAAGAAGAAATATATTAACAAAAAAACTACAGCATTAGAATATTTTTGGTATCCTTATAAATCTGTTTTAGGGAAAAGCAATTACTTGTTCAACCCATGAAATAACTTTTTTCAATGACGTTTTGAGACTACAATTCATTGAATTAAATTCAGTTGCTCAAATCAACTTAAATTTATTGATAATCCATAATCAAGTGTGTGCTATGATAGAAGGTTTATAAAAATATTCTAAGCCCTTTCTGTCTTTAAAGAGTTTTCTGGAAAAATAAGAATTACAAAATGCATAGAGTGAGGATAGATCTTTCAGTATCAAGACATGGGGAGAGGACAGGCTTGATAGTGTGTGCCTGAAGCCCCAGCTAGTGGGAAGCTGATGCAGGAGGATCACTTAAGCCCAGGAGTTTGAGGTTGCTGTGAGCTAGGCTGATGCCACAGCACTCTAGCCCAGGCAACAGAGCAAGACTCTGTCTCAGAGAAAGAAAAAAAAAAAAAAAAAGACATGGGGAAGATTTCTATGAACCATGTAAGAGAGACTTTTGTATAATCACTTATTTACTTTAAATTTACATCTTGCATAATCATTTTCAAAGTGTATTTTAGAAAGATAAAGAGAGAGATTAGGAGAAGGGAGGGAAACAGACTCTATATGAAAAGGAAAAAATGTTTCGTTTCACACATAGGCTGACTAATGGCCTGTCATATTACACAGAATCTGTAAATATTACCATATCTGGAAAGGGATCTTTGTAGATGTTGTTGTTAAGGATCTTGAGATTGGGAGATTATACTAGATTATTAGAGTGGGCCCTAAGTGCAATCACATGCAGCCTTACAAGACGGAGGCAGAGGAAGAGAGAATAGATAGGAAAAAGAGACAGAAAACAGAGATTTGAAGATGTTGTGCTGTTGAACCGAAAATTGGAGGAAGACTTGCATCAAGGAATGCAGCCCTAGAATTTGGAAAAGACAAGGAAACATTTTTCTCCCCTGAAGTCTCCAGAGGTTGCAACTAGGTTTCAGCCCGATGAAACACACTTTTAGACTTCTGACCTCCAGAACTATAAAAGAATAAATGCATGTTGTTTGGAGTTACTAAGTTTGTGGTGATGTATTACAGCAGCCACAGCATACCTACCATGAAATACAGAACTGGAGTCTTTAAAAATTCTCCAAATGATTTACCTTTCTGTTTTCTTTAAAACAATGGAATAATTTATAGCAAACAGAAAAATACGGAATAATTTTAAATGCAAAAGCCTCCATGAAACCTTAGTGAATTAATCAAAGAATATTTAGTCATGTTTTTCTATTTACTTGATCTCTTCTATTTATTGGATCTTCCTTTAATTCTAGGCTTGTATTTTGGGTCGAGTACCAGGTGATATATAAATTTGAGACATCATTTGACAATTCATTTTTTTCTTACTATTTCTCTACTACTCTGTGAATTTTCCCATAATATAAATTATAGATACTTTCAATTTTAGTTTTGTGCTACCTGAATTCAAAATCCAACCCTATTGGTATTGTATTCTGTTGCTGCTGGAACAAATTTTTGCAAACTTGGTGGCTTAAACAATACACATTTGTTATCTTACAATTCTATAGTTCACAAATCAGACACGGGTCTTGCTGGAATAAAATCAAGCTGTCAATGCACCTCTGTTCCTTTCTGGATGTTCTAGGAAAAAGTTCTGTTTTAACTTTTTCACATTCCAGAGACTTCTCACATCCCTTGGCTAGCTCCTGGACCTTCAAAATCAGCAAAGGTAGGTCCAGTCTTTCTCATGCCCCTGTCTCTCTGGTTCTCCGACTGCAATTGTAAGGGTTCTCTGCTTTTAAAATCTCATGTGATTAGATTGGGTGCTTGTGGATATTCCAGGATTATTTCTCCTCTGAGAGTCTGGATCCTTAATCACATTGGCAAAGCCCCTTTTGTTGTGTAAGGTAACATTGTCACAGATTCCAGAAATTATGCTTGAACATCTCTGGTAGCCATTAGTCTGCCTACCATTCCAATCTACTACAATACTTTTCATATGTATTGTTTATACTGTGAAAACCTAAAGTATGTTGATCAATAAACATTTTAAATAACAGTCAGTCATTTTAGACACGAACTCTTTGGATATATTTTATTTTATCCTCCAAACAACATTTTTTGGATAATTAAAAATCAGAAAGGGTAAATTGGTTGGCGTAAGTTATTGCAACAAATGACCCTCTTTCTATTGTATTATTTCATAAATGGATATCAGATTTTCATTATTGTATTATGATATGCTCATGTTGAGGCCAAAAGATCTGGGTTTTAAAGACTCTAGATAAGTTTAGGTATACTTTCAGGCGGGCAGATAAAGAGAAACTCTGTCTTATAAAAACCTCTTATGAAGAGAAATAATGGATTTCAAGATAAAGATAAGTAAACTTAAACTTGAAGGGCAATCAATGGCAGTTCCAAGGAGTAGCCTGGACTTCTCCCTGTACTCCCTGCTGCCCAGCATGGTCATAACATTTCTCAAAACCTGGACACGAACAAAGAGTTTATTATCCTTGTTATACATATATAGCTTGATATGCAAGTGCAGCTTCAAGGTTAATACCCTCTTCAAAACATATTGGCACTTTAAACAACTCCTATATAGATTTTTTTTAATTGACAGTGAAGCTGTGTTACCTAGTTGCTTGAAACTGTCTATGTTCATTTTGTTTTCTTACCTTCACACATTGGTATTAAAGCTAGTTTTTCACACTCTAAATTACATTTTCTGGCATTTGTATGTGCCTTTTAATCATTGTCAAGAGAAATGTGCCAGATGACAGTTATATTTGGAGGCTGAGATTTACAAACAGTCTATCTAACTAGGGACAAACTTAGCCTGGACTTTACCTGTTTACCTTTTTGTCGACTTAGTTGTTTATTTGCCATTGCAACACAGCAAAAGGTTAAATTTTACCTTAAACAGAGATCCCTAGACATTTTTAAAAACATCTTCAAAATGACAGCACTATGATTCAGCATTGAAATATTTTTTTTTATCATACACAGAAAATTGCCTGTCATCTACCAGGCAATGTAATCAAAGGCAGTAGCAATTGCCAAATTTTTCAGTATAGGATAAACCTTTTCAAAGCTGGAAGTTCATGGTGAATGGATTCCTACATGAAAAAGAATAAGGCACAGATGCCAATAGCTATCAAAAGAAAAGTGTTTTGGCAGACTTTCAGGAAGAGCTAGTTAACGTTCAACAATATTTAATTCAATTATGATAAAAACAAAACAAAAATTTATCCAAATAGGAAATGCAGACAGAATTATGCTAGTCTTTGATATGACTGGAAATTATATGCTGAGGCTTAAAGCTACTCATATATACTGAGGCCTAAAGATATCTCTAAAAACTAGAAGTGTCTCACAGTGATACAATAACTGTCAATTACCTGAGTTGATTTCACAAAAACCTTTGTACTCTGAAGTTCAATGAGGTATAGATTCAAATTTTAATTATGACAATTAAGGGGGAAAATGGGTGAGAATTGAAAACATAGCATTATCAATTTTTGATTCATTAAAAAAATATGTTTTTAACAGAGTAGGTTATCTAAAAATTGATTGTATGTTTTCAAACTATATGATGTGTTAGCTTCAAGAAAATGTGACAGTAAAGTCATGATTAAATGCTCTAGCTCAGTTTCAGCATTGTTCCAAGGAATTAGGGGGCCCCAACTCACTGGATTTCTGGTACTATTATGAAAATTAGTGAAAGCTTGTCAAGATAAAGGTGGTTTCATAAAAAATATTCAAGGATATGACGTTAGACCACCTCTCCTCATATTATCAATCTTTAGGGATTAAGTTTTAGTTTTATTAAATCCAAATGAATGAATTTCCACTAGAATTATTCAATTAATAAGTTGTCATATGATTCCAAACTCTATGCTCATGTCCACAGGATACTGAGTTTCAAAAATCCTCTAATACAATTTTTTCAATATCGTGATTAAATATATTATGTTGGAAATTGTGGCACATCCTCTGAAATATGTCTATTCTGGTGGCTTTCAGAAAGATACCAAAGTGGTTCTCCCACTCAATACATTAGGAAATTAAGTTATATTTAGGTTGTATTCCCTATGTCCAGTTGTCTATGTATCTAGGAAAGAACAGTTTTTAAACTTTGGACATTATATACCACATCAATAAATTATAAAAACATCAAAAGAGTCCACATTTTGGAATTAGAGGAGCTACACAGGCTCACAAGAAATTATTTCCAATAGTCTATAGTTGAGGTTTTATATCAGTTATCAGGAACTCTTAAAATAAATATTTATTAGAACATTTGGGCAGGAATGACTAAGAACAAATGTTTCCATTGTTCTTTATTCATCATCAAAGAACTGCATTGTCCTTTGTTTGATTATTGTACGTCCCATGCTACTTTATCTTGGCAAAATTGTTTCTTTGACACTGGGCACTTAATACTGACTGTGTATCCAATTTCCCAGTGCCACCAAAATTAAGTACCCAGACATGGTAGACCAATGCATCAACACTCACTATATTCCAATGTATAGACCCACAGGTCAACTGAAGCAACATATACAGATACTCCAGCAATTCTCTGCTATGCAGCAAGAACACAGACTAATTGTTCAATGCTGTAGTCCAGGTTGATATTTCTTGCCCATGAAGAACTTGCCATCTCTCCTGGATCCTTCCTTCTCTCTCCATTCTTTCCATAATTAAAACAATCTACATTTTCTTAAGTAGCATCAAAAATATCTATAATCTTTACCAATCCTTGCAATTCTATTTTCATACCCCTTGAAGATATAGAAGCCTCATGCTTTCATTAGTATATCAGCTTCCTAACAAAGACCAACTTGTGCAGCCCTTGTCTTTTTTTTTTTTCCTTTTTCATTTTCTCTTAAAAATTATTTTATTTTTAGTAAAATAGTACATGTCCATAGATTTATAGTCAGAGATCTAGGAAAATTCTCATGAAAAATACTTTATGGTTCACCCTTCCTTATATGCATGTCTGTTCCTTATAAGAACAGTATATTTCATATCATCTTTTATTCTATAATTTTATACAGATTTCTGACTTCTTAATTTTTTTAATTTAATGTTATTTATCTCATTTCTTGAAATTTTATCTATGTATGTTTGGGGTTTATCTTCCTTACTCTCAAACACCAACCACAAATCTCCTATGCACAACAACCTAATACAGTCATGCTCTCAACTATGCTATCCTCTCAATATAGTCAAAACAAAATATTGGGTTATTGTCTTAGTCCATTTAGTGTTGATATAAATAGAAGTCTGAGGCTGGGTAATTTATAAGGAAAAGAATTTTATTTGGCTCACAGCTTTGTAGGCTGTGCAAAAAGCATGACTGACGTTTGCTTCTGATGAGGGCTTCAGGTGGCTTCTACTCATGATGGAGAGGGAAGGGAAACTGGCAGGAGCAGAAATCACATGGTGAGAGAAGAAGGCAAGAAAAAGAGAGCAGGGAGATACCAGTCTCTTTTTAAAAAATCAGGTCTTACAGGAACTAATTGGGAACTCATCACCATGAGGACAGCCCAAAGCCATTCATGAAGGCTTCACCTCCAAGACACAGACACCTCTCATCAGGCCCCACTTCCAACATTAGGGATCAGATTTCAACATGAGGTATGGAAAGTTAAATATCCAAACTACAGCAGTTATGTTGGTTTTTATTATGTTCATTGTTTTTGTAATGTTTGACTATTTTCCACTATATGTGATTTACTAGTATTATATTTCCTTTCTTATAAAATTTATTTTGTTTTTCTCATAATTGTAGTTATTTTTAATTGGTGAGGGTTTTTTGTTTTGGTTTTAGTTTTTCCTAATTCATTCTCAATCTCTCCTCCAGAAATAAACTTCTCCTTTAATACGAAGACATCAAAATGTCCATTAGGGTCTTTTGGTTTTGGTGGGGAGAAAAAGTTTTATTGGAATCCTCAATTCTCCAGCTCCAACATAAATTATTTCTTCCATATATCAGCTACATGACTGTCATTCTGGGTGTTCCTTTTGTGCTGGTCTCTGTTTCTCAAACTAATATTCCTTCACAAATGTCTCATACTCCTTACCTCTCTGCCCGTATTTAGGAATGAGGCAAACTTAATCCCTCGCATCAGGTTGATTAACTCTTGATCATTATTGGGACCCATGAGACTAGTTGGGAATGTGTTAATGTTTCCCCTGAATTTCCAGGTTTTCTTTCCTCAAAGAGAATTGCTTCAATCTCAAAATGCCTGCCCCAATCTGGAAGCAAGTTCAAGAAGAAGGCCAGGAATCACCTATTAAACACGTAGACTTTCATTTAATCTTGTTTTTATTTCATCAGTTTCATCCTCAGGTCTATCTGTACTGAGTCTTCTGTCTCAGCTTCTTCAGAGAGGAAATTTATAGTACTCTCTCTGGTGTCTCCTGGCTGTGCAGAATGGACAAGAGAATCTTTATAAACTCCTTTTAATACAAACTTCCAAACAATCTCCTGGCTTTTAATCAAAGCAGTACTACTTTTTATAATCCATTTCCATTCTTGAGACTTTTCATGACTAAGGTGCTTCTTACCTATCTTCCTGCAAGCTTAAATATCACCTTTCTAATCTCTGCTGAGTTTCACCCACATTCCAAGTTCAAAACTTTTGTTAACATATATCTTCTCATATCTTCTTATCTCCTTTTTCTTTGTGCTTATGCATTTATGATTTTTTTAAAACTCTTAGTTGTTATGAAGATAGAGTTTCCAGAGAACATGTATTAATAGATAGAAGCATGTGTTCAACCCACTATGTTTGACTGGCTCTCTGCTTCTTTTTCAATCAATTTCTCATTAGTGAAAATTTTGTCCTAACTGTTGTCCTCATTAGACTGCAATGCTCTTCATTTGTCCCTTATTATAAAGTCATGGGGGTTTCATCTCCTAGGAGATGGACAATACCTCTGTGCAGCTTCACTATCCTCAGTACCAATTACCTAAGTTGACTGTAAAGTAAACTGAGATTAGCATTTGCTTCTACCTGCAGCCACCAAAACAAAAATGTTATCTAAGCAATGCAAAAATCATCCTTATATGTGCACTAACTGAAAACAGTTTTTTTTTCTTTCAGTCTGTAATGGCTTAAAATTGATTGTTTAAATACACAGAAGCCATAGGCTATTTTTCTATGGAATTTCTGCTTTCCTGAAACATGTTCCGTTGAATCTCTGTTGGCATTTTATTTTTTTTCAATTGGTACAGCTTTGCAATGTTCTTTTTCTCTCAGAGAAGCTTAGTGTTGCTGCTTTGTGAAAATAAGGAGATAGTCATAATGAGCCACACAAATGTATTAACCTAAAATACAGCATCAGAATTCCTCCTAGAAAAGTCATGATTTTTGTTCTGCAAATTACACCACTGGTACTATATGAGGAAAGAAGAAATTTCAAGCTTAGAGTTTAAAAAAAGATATATCCAAAGGCTCTGCATGAGTCAAAGAGACATTTGTTTTAGTCGAAGTTATAAAAGATCAAGAGAGTTTGGGAAATAAACTGGTAAAACAGTGATTATTTTGTTTTAATTTCAACATAAATGAGTTCACAAATTCAGTTTTTGAGAAAGAAGAAGAAAAATGGAGCTCCAGTAGCATAATCAGTTAGCAAGTGGTACTTATATGAGAAAGAAGAAAAAAATTAAATAAAGGGAAGCTACAAACAGAACCTTAATTCTATTTTCAATGTTTTATTTTTCAAAAAGAAATCTAAATGAAATATGGCAAAATGTGAGAATATATTAGATTATATGGTAGACACATATATATTCATAATATTCTTTCCATATTTTTATGTATGCATGAAATACTTCATAACTTAAGAAAAGGCAACAACAAAAGAATATGGACTGACATCCCTAAATCTGAAAATTATATCTGTATTGTGACTTAGGGAACAAAGTCCATAGTTGTAAGTTTATGAATATCAGCAGATTAGGATTTTTCCAGATCATAGGACTTAGATCTAGGATTTATTTCAAAATCTTTCCAAACTTGAATTTTTATCTGTGAGGTAAAAGTTAAGAAGAAAAAGAAATTATGAAAGTGGAAAAGAAGTGGCAATTATCTTTCACAAGGAAAAAGAAAAGCAAAATTATCAATGGTGAATTTGATATGAGATTACTGACCCCTCCCTTCCACCCAAAAATGGAGTGTTCTTTCCATTGTACCATACTGTTCTGTGAGGGCAGGTTCTAAGACTCTGCTATGCTCATCCCACACCCTACTTGTGCCTCATTTTTTTTTGTTTTTTATAGTATGTCTTATTTCTAGATCTATTTGTTTATATGTCTTATATCCTCGTTGAGACTACACAGTTGATAACATTATTGTTTAATATCATTTCTGAGTTATTTTTGTTAAGATAGAATTACCTAAACTTAATTGAGGATTGAAGGAGCTTTTTATTTTTTAAACATGGAATCCCTATTGTCATTCTGCAATACTAGTATCCCATGGAAGGTACCTTGAAAATGATGAATTAGATGATTCCCTAAGGTGCATTCAAGGGCTAATATTAAATGATTCCATCATTTCCTTGAAATATTGCCCCTTCCTGTGCTGTTGGTGGATGTTCTGCTGCAGCTTATTAAACAGCAGATGCTTAGGCATCCTGCTGTCATCCAGGGAGCAGGTTTATTTTGTAGCAAGTGACACTTCCAGATGGTGAACTGGATGCAGTCTAGCAAGCTGTTGATGAAATGGCTCAGAAAGTGGTGTCAGGCATTTGCGGGGCCATCCAAAATTCATCCAAAATTAGATATTAACACCATGCTTCACACATTGAAATGGTTTGGAGCTTAATGCTAAGGTTCAGCCTTATCCATTAAGTTCACAAAGGTCATACTTCATCATCAAACTCTATGCATTTACTGTATTAGAGTGTGATCTTGGTAGCCGATTTTGTAAAGAGTTTTCAGTTCTTTCTTACAGGTAAAAAATTGCCGTATCCAGTATACTAATGGATATGTGATCTCCTCTTTAAGCTTTTGAACATGCAGCATTTATATGTCTTACAATATAGCAAAGCAAGCTATATTTTTGTATCTCTTATTTTTATTTTCATATGTCCTAAAATAAAATTATCATTCATTAACTTTTTCTCATCTGAGTTTTTAAAAAATCATAATTTTAAGAATAATAGATCAAGTGATATTAATTTATACAATTAAGTGGTTAGTATTAACATAGAAATCTGGAATAGTATAGAGAGCAAGAAGTATAAACACTCCTAAAATGAAGCAAACATTGAATTAGTGATATCACTACATTATATATAGAAGCACATAAAGAACTTATTTTTAAAACTATTGTGTTATTTTGAAATAAATACCATAGCATTGGCATAGTTTTATACTTTCTCCCTACTTGCTTTACAAGGATATTTATTCTACAGTTGTCTCACAGCAATTATTTCCTCAGAAGATTTACATTAGGATATCTCCTTGCTTTCATTAATTACATTGTTGTAGTTTTCATAGATCCATTAGGATTCAGATAAGGTACCTAATTTTATCTGAGAATTTACCTTTGTAAATATTGTGATCCATGTAAACAGTATCATCTACATGCAAAGTATTCTGTTTTCAGATAAACTATGAAAAAATAAGCTCTGTCCCTATACAAAACAAAAAGGAAAATGTTCAAAACTTACTAGAATATCTGTGTTAGTTATCTATTAGCACATAGCAAATTACTCTACATTTAGCAGCTTAAGAAAACCAAGCATTTTACTATCCCTCAGTTTCTGGGGGTCAAGATTCCAACCATAGACTAACTTGATCATCTGGTTTACAGTTCTGATAGGATGGAATCAAACTGTTGGCAGGGGCTGCAGCTTCATGTTAAGGCTCATGGGATTGTTGGCAGGACTTGGATCCCCACCAGAGAGGTGCCTCATGACATGGCAGCTGGTTTTTCCAAGGTTAATGATCCAAGAAAGTCCAAGAGAGAGCAACCAATAGAAAAGCCAGTCTTTTTATAACCTAAGCTTGAAAGTGACATCCCATCACTTTTTCCATATTCTATTCCTTAGAAGAGAGTCTCTAAATCCCACCCACACTCAAGAAGGGATAACAAAAGGGCATGACTACCAGAAGGCAATGACCACCAGGGGCCGCCTTAGATAATAATTACCACAGTATCTCCATTTCTTAAGTAATGAAAGTAAATATATTTTTGACTTCTTACATGTGTCCTAAAAAAATCAGGGGTCATGATTAAGGCATTCAGGTCTGAAGAGTATGGAATTAATACCCAAGAAAGAATATAAAACTAGCAGTCTCTGTGAAGTAATTGTCCCATCTTTATATGAATACATCTAACTGTAATGTTAATAGCGAATTGGCTTCACATAATTCTATACCAGGAAGAGAAAATTATTCCATCTGTAAGGAGAGATATCTGACTCCAAAGGGCAACATGTGTGCATGTGGACATCATATGTGGACATAAATCTTTATGATAAGTTACTAAAATGTCATTTGATGAAGTACTTTTGTGTGCTTTTTAAAAATATCCACCAATTTCAATGCCCTGAAGCAAGACAAACAAACAAAATTATTATAACACTGTATGAGGTTAAACCTGATTAACAGGCAGTTTATATTTCTGTATAACATGAATAGTTCCTAACTCTAAGATTCATACCCACATTAACTTATTACAATTAATGACTTTATTTACTATAGAAGAAAATGTTTCTCTTTCTCTAAACAAGTAACACTGAAAAAAAAATAGGCTATTTTAACCTACCTCTTCTATATAAAAAGCCAACAATGAACTGACAATGAGAATAATGCCTATCTTCCTCTCCGCTAGCTAATATTTTCTCTATTAGGTGTAAGATTTATATTCAAACTGTAACTTATATTTTGTTCCCTTTAAAGTGCCTAGTGCAAAGCTAGTCCCATGCACATGAAACTTCAGGTAATCTATTATTTATTATTTATTTCAGTTAATACAATCTATACAATGAAAGAATTTGAAAGATTGATTCATTAGAAATGTGTAGAAAATATTTGCTGCTTTACAAAGTCATTTTCCAAAATCAATACAGGCTCCCACATTACAGATTAAAACTCACCCTTTTTCAAATAATCCTAATTACAATCTCATATCTAGGCATTAAAAAAGTAGCCTATTTCTATTTTGGATCAATATTTCATGATAGATACCTCTAATGATATCTATCCGTAGCGCACAGCTTTTGTTTGTTAAGCTGACACAGAAAATTAGCTCTGCTTTTTCTTGCTTATGATTTGCACTTGCACATGAACCAGATGGCAGTAAGAATCAGATAAAAGAATAATAAACTTAAGCTAGAGAAATTTGGATTGTTTGAAACAACATATCATTTCAAAGATAGAAAGAAAAGAAAAAAGAAAAAAACCCTGATGGTAAATCCTTTTCCTTTTGCTCCTTGCATGAGCTGTCTAATGCATTTATTTCCATCTACCTTTATTGGAGAATCTGTCCATTAAATTAAACCACGGAAATACAGGGCAGATGAGTCTTCGTTCAGGGAACTAATAAGCCCACTAAGTCATGAACAGTACATCAGATGAGCTGTAGTTTTTCACCTTTCTTACACACCTGGGAGGCATTAAACAATTTTTGCTCTGAAGGGGACTTTTTTCCTTGTCCACTGGAAATACTTTTCTTACACAGACTCTAAATAATGAGCCACTTTAAGGTAACTCTGTGTAGAGGAACTTGCACAGCAGAAGTACATCATAGGATGTATGCTATTAGAAACCCAAGCTTATTACTTTGATGTACCAAATGATCCCACAATTCAAAAATTCCTAAAGCTCTATCTGTTTGGCATGCAATGAGGGAAATAAGTGACAAATAAAGATGGTCTAATATAGTTTTGCTTTCTCCATGTCAAAGCTTGTATAAAACAGAAATCTGCTTCTCATAAAAAAAAATTTTGACACACTTGTGTGAGCATACATAGGTCCATGAGGAGATTATAAATATGTCCATATTGCACAAGGGGTTAGCTTTAATAGCAGATTAAATATAGTTAATAAAAAAGTTATTCTGACAATGTGTAAAAAGAACACAGAAGGTTGAAATGGTGAATGGAGAAGAGCAAGAGATGAAAATTTAAGAGAACCCTAGTTATTTCAAATCAAACAAAATAAAATAGTAGAGATTTTTAAATATATGTTAAAATAATACAGCCTATATATCTACATAGATCAAATACTAATGTAATAAAATGGAAAAAATGTGGAAATGTTATTATTTTTAAAATTTTAATTAGATATTTTGGTAAATTAGCCATCTATTTCAAATAGGAAATCACTCCATCACTCCATAAGTATGGGTGGTTGAAAAAAATGTGTGCATGTGAGTTTTAAAAATCATAAACCTTTTCAGTGAGAACTAAAGTATATTGGAATTGTTTAAAAAAGCCATTTGCTAATGAAATTTGATTTTTTTAAATTTTATTTAAATTGAGAATTTGGCATAATTATGTAAAATGATTATAATATTTTTAATACATAAAGGAAGTTGAAATAACTAAAGGGATGGGATAAGCTATGAGTGAATACTTTATTAGCTATTGTCAGTGCTTTTTGTGTGAAGAGTAGGTTAAATTCTGAGAGGATTGGAGACAGAGGGCCCAGGGGAAATGAAACACATACAGTTGCAGTCTATATTTTGACTTTAAATATCATTTATTATAGAATTGACTTATATTCATTTTATTAAAAATAATATTCATACTATTTAATAATCATTTAAAATATGGCACATATTATTAATAATAATCATTTTAAATAAGATACCTTACCAATGATAACTTTGATTAGTAACATCCTGAATTGAAAGGATTGGATCAAGTCAACAAATATTTGACAGAGCTAAAAATTTGGATTTTTCCAAAAGTAATTAGTTTAATTTTTTAAAAACTAAATTCTAAAATTCTGTAAATGGAAATAGGTAAATAAAATGAAATTTGTTCACCATTAACAAACAAATTCAATGTTCCTTAGCAACCTGAAAGTTTAGTTCAATGTAAGTAAAAATAAAAAACTCTGTTATTATTCATTTTTTAATATTTAATATACAGCTTGAATAATTAAAAATTTTAAAGTACCATTATGCCTACCAGTTAATAAAGTAAAATTGAACATCATTTGGATTACAGTAATAGTTGCTTCAGTCTCACATAATAATTCATTGAACTCCTGGACAATTACAAAACATTTTCTAAATTTTGATTAATATAACATATAGGTGCAGGAGCCCATGGCAAAAATATGGCACCCAAATAGGGAAAGGGGAAATGCCTGCCTTGTATTCCTTAGCTCTCAGTAAATTACAGAGTGTAGAGAATAGAGGGTGGCATGGAAGTTTAATCACTGGATGCTAAGGAGTGAGTAATATATTTACTTACTCATTACTTGAGTTTACAAAGAACATTTGGAGTATGTTTTAGTGCATGTCAAACATGTCGGTTTGTCAGTGTCAACTGTCAATGTGCTCCAGACAATAGATAAATTGTGGTGATTCTATGAATTTAAACCAGAACAAAGGACAGAACTAACTGGTTTAATAGAATTGAATTGTTCTACTTCAATAAAGTTATTTTAAATTTCTTAATATCCATTGCCTCATTTAGGAGAAGATTTTGTTTTTCACTTAAAAAAAAAAAAAAACTAAAGGAGTCTTATGGCCATAGGTATAACATTAATGCTTAAGGACTCACAGATATATCTATTATATGAGATCAGATTGAGAAATTGATTATCAGTTATATTCATGGAAAAATCAAAATCATTCATAACAGAATTTTGTGGTTGAAGGGAAATCTCTGAATTTCAAAACATCTATGCAAGAAATATTATGTTTTCCTGTGATAAGTATATATCAACTGTATAATGAACTTTATAGAAAATTATGTCATGTTATTTCAAAATATTTTTGCCACAAGGAGAAAAAATAATTCTCTACAAAATTAATACTTTGAAAAGTAGCAATCTGCAGTTATTCATGTACTTAATCATGACAAAGTGTGCCCAATATAGCCTCTTAATATATATTTTAAAACGTAAATAATAAAATATGTAAAAAAGTTAAACTACCAGTACATATTAGCTGTAGGAAAGGCCTAGATTTAAAAATAAATAAATTGTAAAGACCAAAATACAGAGGTTTAAATAAGTAGGATATATATTTTTCCTTTCTCATCTCAGTCTAGAGATGAGTAGCAGATGACTGCTTCAGTAAAATGAGTAGGATTCCCAGTCCATTTCAAATTTTTTGCTTTGCTTTTACCAAAGAGTTGTTCACATCTGCATTGTTGAATATAAATCAACACTTTTCCATATTATAACCTGTGGAGAGAGAAAAGGCAATTCAAGAAAATTTCATTGAATAAGTGAGTTAGATTTTCATTCATTTTCACATTTTACTGAAGAAAACGTAGTCATAACTAACTACAAGGGGGACTGGAAAATTTCCTGGTAGTAATAAGCCCAGCAAAAATCTTCTATAATTGAAGAATGAAAAAATGAATAGACTGCCTAAATGGAACCATATATATATATATATGTATATATATTTCCTAATTCCCACATGTAGACAAATTTCAACAGTCATCATATCTTGCTCAAAGTTATCTCTTAGTCAGGGATAGTCCTTTCTAGCCAAGCCTAAATAAGACATTTATAATCTGGTAATCTATAAATTTATAGACACTTTATATGACCACCTATCACTCAATATGCAATGGAACATTAAATCATTCTACCATAAACAGATCACTGGCTTTGGTAGGCCAGGCATTTGGTTTAGTTTCTTTGGCAATAGAAAAACAGAGTGAGAGAAGTTGGGCATGGTGGCTCACACCTGTAATCCTAGCATTTAGGGAGGCTGAGGCAGGAAGATCCCTTGAAGTCAGGAGTTTGAGACGAACCTGAGCAAGAGGGAGAAAATGTCTCTACAAAAAATACAAAAGTTAGCTGAGCATGATGGTGGATGCCTGTAGTACCAGCTACTTGGGAGGCTGAGGCAGGAGGATCGCTTGAGCCCCTGAGTTTGAGGTTGCTATTATGACTCCACTGCACCCTAGCTATGGTGACAGAGTAAGACCCTGTCTCAAAAAAAAAAAAAAAAGAAAAAAAAAAGAAAAGAAAAAGAAAAAGAAAAAAAGGTTTTCACCTTATTTCCTTCCAGTCATTTTTTGTTATTGTTGTTAAAATAACCATGCCTAAAGATTTATTCTAAACGTATACCTCAAGCCTGCCAATTTTTCTCATTTATTTATTGGTTCTAGGATGGACCCGTCCACTCTACAATCAAATAAAAGGAGCTAAATTGAAGATACCCTGAAACCATGCATTTGGGTTGGAAAGCAACACAGCCTATCAGAGATTTATCACAGACTGGCTCCCTGTTCTATCTAAAATGTTTAATTTGGAAGCCTGAAAGATAGGCTGCAAGTGACAATCTCATCTTCTGTTATTTAGGATTTTTAAAAAGTTGGTATTCTAATGCTTCTAGAGCATAGAATATTAGTGGCTCCATCAATATGATTGCTGATGTTAAGCAGTGCTATATTTTCTTGTATATAAAACTGCAAAATTATCAGTTCTTGCCTAATCTCAGCTCTCTTCTAGTTATTTTGCTAAAACAGCAAAGAACAGCCAAAACATATAGGTAGTCTGAATTGTTCTAACAAATTCTAGTAAAATTATAGACTGTGTAAGCATAGAGTCTGCCATGGAAGTCATCACAGGTATTATAATATCTTTTCAGATGTTTTGTCATTTCCTAACATGAGTCATCATCTTGCTAGCTAGAACACTCATGCCATCTCTTTTCACCTCGTATCAATGCCAGTTTCACATAATTTGTTTATTTTTAAGTAGCAGGTCACATCTATGTATCCTTTTCTGTATTAATTAAACACTAATTTGATTACAAATAGACCACAAAATACAGAAAAAAAAAATTTTTTTCCTCCTTGGAGCCATGGTGTTCTATTGTGAAATAGAATAAAAACTTTGAAAACAAAATGATTCTTTCTAATTTAATGAAAATTTGTTATTTTTTATTATCTTCTCCATATGAGTTATAAGCATTTAAATTGTCAATATTAATTGTAACAATAAGAACAACAACAAGAAAGATTTTCACGAATCAACTGCAGAGTTTTGCCTAGGGTAAAACCATCAGGTAACATGTATGCTATGCATGGCACCGTGAGTTGCCTGCACACCACATAGCTTCCTAGGTAAAGAGACGTGTGAGTTACATATGCTTCATGAGGCCCCAGGCTCAAAACTAACGTGAGTTAAATACAACTCACATGGCAATTAATGTTTTAAGTATGAATTATTTCTCTCACACGTGCAGTTTGGATATGGTCCAGAATTAAAGGTGTCATGCCTCTGTGAATTCCTTTCTATGAAGGAAATTAGGTTCCTCAGGTTTTGTGGCTTCCCCGAGGTACTGATTTTATCTCTATGTCCAAAGGGGGATATTTTCAATCTATCATTCAGCCTATGGAAACAAAAGCAATCACATTGAGGATAGGCAACTTCCTTTTGAGCAAAAGACTCAGATGTTACACAGATTTCTTCTGCTATGCGTGTTCTGTTAGAGGCGATTTAGTCCTTTAGCCACACTTAGCTGCAGAGAACATTCCAGATAGACCCCTCTTCAATGAAGAACTTGTTGAGCCAGATTCCTGGAGTGTTGTCAGCATAGTCCAGCTCTCAGCTGTATCAATATTTCAATTCCATAGAGTCACCTTGCCTAAGGACAAGCCCCATGCCAGAACAGCCTAGGCACAGTGACTAATCTAAGTGGGGATATAAAATGTCTGGTCTGCTCATCAAAATCAAGGGCAACTCTGAATGCCCATTAAGTTCCAGAGCCACCCATAGGCTTAACCATGGCTGGGTTGGAGTGTGACTTCTCTCTGTGCCCAATGTTTCCTTTTCTGTTTCCACAGTTATTGATCCCAAGGGCCCTCCTTAAAACATCCTGCATACCAAACTCCATCTCAAGATAGCTTTCTGATGAACTCAATAATCAACAATGATAAAGTATTTCGTTTAGTTAATGCATATATAAATGTATCACTCTATAATTTAGCTAGCTACATGAAGGCAAATACAATACATGGCCCCATGCAGTCTTTTCACCTGATTCAAGCTCACATCAATATAGAAAATTTTCCTTAATGAGGAAGTTATCCTCTACCCTTGTCCTTGTGACCACAGTATCAAGTGCATAATGAGAATGAGAAAAATCTGTGGCTTTAATCATTTCAGTGTGTCTTCCCATGCCTTCTTCATAATAAATGTATTATACCTGTATCTAAAGCCACTGTCTGATAGAAGTAACCAAGGGTGCTCCTCATCACTTTACTCCAAATTCATGTCAAATAGTAGGCAGTGGTAATACTCCTCCCTTCGCTGCATCTATTTGTAAGTAGTAGCATTTATTTAAATGCCTCATGCCAAAGCTAATACATCATATACCACTACAGCCTAAATGAGGAAGCTATTGGTCAGCCCAATAAACAATGCTTGGAAAAGAAAGAAATGCATATAGAGGAAGAGACGTGAGGTCTATGAGGATTTTGCAAGACCAGAAAGCTTTAACCTGATCCTTTTTCTTCTTAATGACAAATGAGGAGGGGAGGACAAGAAGAAGGTTGCCAGTGGGCACAGGAGTAAATTTTCCTTTGAACCAGGGGAGAGATGTTCCCAAAGCAAGGAACAAACAAAGGTGATAAATTCCTGCCAGTTAGAAGATAAGATTTCACTCTGTATAGCTTGTGCCATTTCTATTCTTCCATTATACTTTTTTCTTGAGTCAAATGAAGGCCAAAATTTTAATACATTCTACATTACATAAATTACCATAGTGTGTTTTGCTGTTTTGACCTTTTCAGCATTCCGTCTATAATTTGATTGGGCAGCTATTATACTAGCTTTCTGTTTACAACATTTAACCTGAAAGGAAGAGAGATATTGAGCCAAACAAGCAAAATACTAAAATAACACAGAGACTTAATTAGAGGTATAATGTGCTGCAAGTCAGGGGACCCAAATGCCAGTAAGTCTGGAACTGCCTTGTGAATTTCTTGATTGACAGAGGCAGCAAGAGAAGTGAAAGTGATAAGTGAGGACAACTAAAACCAATTATTGGTATTATTTAAAGGTCATTTGCATTAAAATTTTTATAATACATTAAATGCAATAATGCATTAAATGCAATAATTAAATGCAGTAAAAGTGTTTTTAAAATAAATTCCCAATTGATTACCATGAAATGTGCCAATGTTAAGGTAGAATTGCTTGAATAAGTAAGATTTGGCAAAACAAATCCATCATGTGGCATTTCTTGAGTGCGTAGGATGTACAACTCATTGGTTTAGAAACTGAGTACAAATAAATATAATACATGTTTCAAACAGCTTACAATCTCTGGCTGAGGTTGCAGACAATGAATTTGTACTGACACAAATCCATACAATTGAGTGATTTTCCCCAAGAGCATTCAGCAACCTGAATGAAGAAGTAGAGGCAATGGACAGTTGATTGATTGAGGGTTGAACTTTGCCAGTGCATGTAGCAGAAAGATTAAGGGACAATGAAGTTGTGGTTGTTTGTAAGGTGCTGTTTTTAGTGAGTTCTAAGAGTATGATGAATGAAATGCAGTATGTGAAGAAGGGGAAGAAAGACCCAGTGAATAGTGAAAAGAATGTATAATGTTGGAAAGGATGAAGCAGAAATTAGGGAATAAGTGTGATAGAAATGATATGAAGTTAGCACCTACATTTCTGGTGTTGAACAAGAAAGACAGGAATTTAAATCATGATAGAATTAGCTAATTTTAGCTTTGCTAGTAAAAGAAAGAGAAATATGAGAAGGATAAATATATCAGAGTACAGTAGTCCCCCTTTATCCACTGGAGATACATTCCAAGACCTCTAGTGGATGCCTGAAACCATGGATAATATCAAACTCTATATAGACTATGCATGAATTTCTTTTTCCTTCTTTACAATTTCACAGATAGAAGATTTGTTCTTACCATAGATCTTAGTAACTTCAGCATACAATTTTTTTTCTTTCCTTATTAAGATAAGAATATTCATCTTTTCACTTAAAGGAAGCCCTTTATGGCTTCTCTTGGGCATATCCAAATGGCCGCAAAGCCCCAAAATCACTAGTTTGGGGCTGTAGGACCACTAGTAAGTAAAATAAGGGTTACTTGAACACAAGCACTGCAATACCAGGACAGTCGACCTGATAAAGGAGACAAACAGCCACTAAGTAACCAGGCGGAGGGTAACATGCATAGTGTGGGTGTGCTGGACAAAGGAAGGACTGACATCTCAGGTGGGACAGGGTGGGACAGTGTGAGATTTCCTCACACTACCCAGAATGGTGTGCAATTGAAGACTTTTGAATTGTTTATTTCTGCAATTTTCCATTTAACGTTTTTGAACCATACTTAATGGCGGATAACTGAAACCACAGAAAGCTACACCATGATTAAGGGGGGATTACAGTATGTGCATTTCAATTTCTTTTTGTTTTTTGTTTTCTTCATTATTGTTTCTTTTATCTTGCCTATTGTTGCTACTTCTGAATAGATCTCGATTTTCGAAGGATAATTTAAAACACAAACAAAAAAGGAAATTTCCTTCCATCTATCTAAAAGTTCAAATTATATTTTACTAACTAATTAGATAAATTATAATTTCAATTTGTTATAATCCATAGGATGTGCAGTCTCTACCACTGGTGACATAATGACCTTAATAGTACAAGTATGATTATGAAATTATGAAATTAATTGCCAACAATGTACTAGTGCCCATACATTTAAATGAGTACTACTTTTCAAAGTAGGCTTGAGTCTAGCTCAACTAGTCTAGTTGAATAGTCTAGTTCTATTCAACCATTCAATTATACATGGTTGAATGGTTTTAGATTTCCTTAGTCAATAATATTTCTGATTTCTGATTCTCAAAAAGTATTATAGGCACATGTTTAAAAAGAAAAACAAAAATTCAAAATAAGACATGAGCTAAATAACTCATATTCTCTAGATTTGACTGCTGGGAATCCTCAATATTCTGCACCTCTAAAAATAACCCCTGGCATTTAACATTCTGCCACGATGGTAGTATAGGCATTCTGAAAGGATTTTCACAGAAAAATATTCTGATTAAAACGTACAGTTTTATTTGCTTATAGCCCCTCAGAAGTATAAGAAATCTCATGTATCCTTTTCTCAAAAAAAAGGGAGGTGAGACTCCACTTCTGGGAAGATGGAGTGAACATACTTTTTCCCTTTTGGTTCCTTTAAGTGCAAAAAGAAACCCCATGCATTATATATAAAACAAACATAAGGAGACTAAGAAAAGGTGGAGAGAAAAAGGCAGACCAGCCAGGAACCTAGGAACTCAGGGAGTTCCTTAGGTTTTCTTTGTGCCTCATGTATTCAAGACTTGGAGGTAAAGTAGCCAGCAGCTCAGAATAACAATGGGGGCAAACATGAAAAACCCCAATAAAACACTGTTTTCTCTAGCTAAAAGGCCAGGAAAAGTACAACATAGCAAGACATACACTTTATACATTAATTTCTCTATTTCAGCCAAACACCACATACACACGTGCACAAAAACCCCTATGGCCCCATTGTAAGAACAAGGCTTAATGGGTAGCCTAGACATTCAACTTTGCCAGGATTTTACAAGGCACCCTCACCTCTTGGTCATGGTGGTATCCAAGAAAGCTAACCAGGGAGCCAGAACTCTCATTCCTTCCAATGCATAACAAACACCTCTTCCTGGCATTGACAAAGTCCCAATCCCCTTCACTGCTGATGAGTACCCAAATAGGAATTTTAGAACTGAAAAATACAATATGGGAGATTTAAAAACTAAGTGGATAGGCTCAACAGTAGAATGGAGAGTAGAGAGAAAACTCAAGTGAATTCAAAGATAGAAAAACAGAAATTATTCAATCTGAAAAACAGAAAAAAAATTAAAAAAAAAAATTCAAAGAGCCTGTAAACCTGTGGGACTATAACAAACAATCTAATATCCATGTCATCAGAGTCCCAGAAGGCAAGGGAAAAAAGGGTAGGACTAAAAAAGAACTTGAAGAAATAATGGCTACAAAAGACATAAACATCCAGATATGAGAAGCTGAGTGACTCATTAAAAAATAAATAAATAAATCCAATAAAATTCACACAAAGATACAGTATGAGTAATCTTTGAAAACTAAAGATAAGAAAAGACCTTGAAAACAGAGAATAAAACAACATTTTCGTTTACCTATAGGGGCACAACAATTACAGTAACAGAAAATTTCTCATCAGAAATCCTGTAGGCCAGAAGGTAGCAGCAGAACATTTTTCAAGTCCTGATATGAAAGAACTGTCAACTCAAAACTCTACATCCAGAGAAAATATCTTTCAAGAATAAAGAGGAAATCATGACATTCTCATATAAAGGAAAGATAGAGAATTTGTCACCATATTTACCCTATAAGTTTGGCTATAGGAAGTTTTCTTAACAGAAAAGAAAGGATAAAAGAATAATCTTGAACTGTCAGAAAGAGAGAGAGAGATGGAAGAGAGGGAAGGAGGGAAGAATGGGGGGAAGAAGGAAAGAAAGTAAAATAGGAGCAAAACAATACCTTTCCTTCTCCTCTTGAGTTTTATAAATTTTATTTGGTGGTCGAAGGAAAAATTTAACATTGTCTAATATGGTTTTAAATTTTCATAAGGAAGAGATTTAAAATAATATAAATAGGTGAGGCAAAAAAGAAAGAGAGATAAGGCTTCTACATTTCACTCCAACTGGTAAAATGTCATTATCAATTGACTATGATAAATTGTGTATTTACCATGTAATACCAAAGAGAGACAGTCAAATCAATCCCACCGATAAAATATGAAAGCTCTAGTTCTCCACATTCTCGCCACATTCTTGTTACTGGTGTGTGTAACTCTTTAATTTTAGACATTCTTGTAGATGTGAAATAGTTTTCATTGTGGTTTTAACTTGTAATTGTCTAGTGGCTAATGACATAGGTCTGTGTCTTGCCTTTTTATTTTTTATGGTGTATATTGTAATGACTAGAGATAGTAATATTTTGATTTAATACAGTTTATTATTTTACCTTTTTATTCTTGTTTTGCTTTCTGGGTTTTATGTAAGAAATCACTGCCTACTCTAAGGTTACAAAGATATTCTCCTGTGTTTTCTTTTACAAGCTTTGTAGTTTTAGCTTTTATGTACATGTTAATTAATTCAAACTTGAATTAATTGTTATGTATGGTATGAAGTAGAGATCAAGATTTATTTTTTAATACACTTATCAAACTATTCCAGCAATATTTGTTAAAAAGTGTTTCATTTTTTCCATTGAATTGCTTTGGCACCTTTTTTGAAAACCAATTTAGCTTATTAATCAACTTTCCATTCTGCTCCATCTACCTATTTTTCTACCCTACAACAATATTGAATTGTTTTGAATACTGAAATTTTACAGTAAATATTGAAATAGAGTTGCATGAGTCTTTCAGTTTTTTTTCTTTAGTTTCTGCTTTCTAGGCCCTTTGCATTTTATATAAATTTTAAAACCCACTTGTGAGTGTCTCCTAACAGACCTGTTGGGATTTTGTTTGAGACTGCATTGATTTTAGAATCATTTTGTATTGAATTCACATTTTAAAAATATTGAATCTTCCAAACAGTAAATACTGTATCTTGTTTCAATTACTTAGATCTCCCTAATTTCTATTGGCATTTTTGGTTTGGTTAGTTTTATCTTTTTAGTTTTCATTTTAGAGGTCCAGCATATTTTTTTGTTAAATTTTTTCCTAAATATTTTTGTTTATGATGCCATTATGCCTTAGTAAACCATCAAAACAATAACATCAACTCAAGAACAATATTAAAAAAAACAAAATATCTAATAGACATTGAATTAATAATTTGCTGCATAAATATTTTAAAAAATGGATATCTCATGTATTTACTCTCCCACAAAATGATAGATTAGCACAAACATATTGAGAATAAAACCTACTTTATTTATAAAAAATTTTGTTGAATAGCCCAGAAATTATTTCCAGGTAAATGTTGCTTTATGAAAGCAAAATTTAATAAAATTTATTGTGCAACCAAAATTATATTATGATAAAGAACTGGTCTACTTGTTGGTCAGAAGATTAGTGTTCTGGTCCATGTTGCTCCACTAACTAACTACATGCCCTTGGATAAGTGATGTAAATTCTCATGTTTCTTGACTTCAGTTTTCTTCATCTTTGAAATGAAAAGGATAAGCTATATAATTTCTAAGTTCCTCTTAGTTCCAATGGTGCTCTATTTTCAAAGATTATTTAAGGATTTCTCAACTCCAAAAGTGAATATTGCCATCTAGAAGTCCAGGAAAATTATTGTATATATTCCATCTGTAGAGCTGATGTGTCATACTGGAAACATTTATCACAGATGTCAGATGGAGCTTGGCCCTGTCAGTACATGGATCTTGGAACAGTAGCCTGTAGAACTGTGAGAAAACAAATTTCCATTGTTTTAAGCCACCAAGTTTATGTTACTTTATTATGGCAACCCTAGAAAACTAATAAATATGGAATACAAATTTTTATGTAAGCTCTGTTATTTCCAGTTTATATGACCATGGTACTTAACCTCTATAAGCTTTAGTTTCCTCTGATGTGTAAATTTTGGAAAACGAAATCTGCTTCTGTGAGTTAGAGAACATACAAAAATGATTCACATACTCCCTTGCCACAGTAGGCATTCAGTAATTGCATGCCTGATCATTTATATCACTGGTGTGCAAATTTGAACTGTCAGGGAAGTTTTGTAAAATGTAGATTCTTTAGTCCCACCCTACTTTATGAGTTAGAATTTCTGGGAGTGGTTTTTTTTTTTTTTTTTTTTTTATTTTGGCATATTATGGGGGTACAGATTTTAAGGTTTCAATAAATGCCCATTCCCCCCCTCCCCCCAAAAGTCTGAGTCTCCATCATGACCATCCCCCAGATGGTGCACATCTCACTCACTATGTATGTATATACCCGCCCCCCTCCCCCCTCCCACCTGCCCAATACCCTATTACTGTAGCACCTATGTGTCTACTTAGGTGCTACTCAGTTAATACCAGTTTGCTGGAGAATATATCTGGTGCTTGTTTTTCCATTCTTGGGATACTTCACTTAGTAGTATGGGTTCCAGCTCTAACCAGGAAAATATAAGGTGTGCTATATCACCATTGTTTCTTAGAGCTGAATAGTACTCCATGGTGTACATATACCACATTTTATTAATCCATTCTTTGATTGATGGGCACTTGGGCTGTTTCCACAGCCTTGCAATTATGAATTGTGCTGCTATAAACATTCGAGTGCAGGTGTCTTTTTTGTAGAGTGTCACTGGATCATTTGGGTAGATGCCCAGCAATGGGATTGCTGGATCAAATGGTAGATTCACTTGTATCGCTTTAAGGTATCTCCATATTGCTTTCCACAGAGGTTGAACTAGTTTGCAGTCCCACCAGCAGTGTAGGAGTGTTCCTCTCTCTCCGCAACCACGCCAGCATTTATTGTTTGGAGATTTTTTGATAAAGGCCATTCTCACTGGGGTTTCAAATAACCCCATTAAAAAGTGGGCAAAGGACTTGAACAGAAATTTTTCTAAAGAAGACAGAAGAATGGCCAACAAACATATGAAGAAATGCTCAACATCTCTAATCATCAGGGAAATGCAAATCAAAACCACAATGAGATATCACTTAACCCCAGTGGGAGTGGTTTTTATGAATCTATATTTTAACTTGTTCCTCAGGTGCTCATTATCTACCGCAGCCAGCTGAACATCACCCTATAGATCTCTTTTGGAGAGCTAGTTATTTAAGTGACAATGGTAGCATTGTTGATCTAAAAAAATTTTACATCTGTAATATGAAATTATTGCTTTCAAATGTGGAGAACTCCCAAGAATATAACTGGTCTTTTAAGTTCTTTGTTATACTTTTAAAAGAAAATCTATCTTCCCTTCTGAAAAGTAGTGTATATACTTATTTTGTAAACTAGGATTTTTAACAAAAAAATCTAAAGTTTGCATTTTCAAATAAAAATATTTTTTAAATAACCTCAAAGTCTCTGACAGTGTGTCAAAAGATCCACAATTAGTTTAACTATCGAAAAAGGTTGTCAAATAATTTTAGTCACATGCATTTCACAAATTTGAATTTTAAGCTTCATTGATATTTTCTCAGAAATATTGCCACTATTATAATTACCTTATATCCTTAATGATTATTAATATGTTTCCATGGCTTCATTTTTCCTGAGTCTTACTGAACATTCATTATCAAGTTCAGAAATAATACCATCTGAGGTGAGGAGGGTTCGGTCATTGTACATGTTATAAATTACATGGTTTAAATTTGCATTTTTATTGATTGTGGAAAATAATACATATAGTATGGGGTGAAAAGTAATTCTTGAAAGGATAAAAGTTAGTGATTAAAATAGTAATATAAATATTGCAATCTATAATTGTGATAAATATGGAGACGGATATCAGTACTGATATAGATTATGAATCTTTGTAAGATGGAGTAAATAAAACTGCAAGTGTGATAATTTTATACAAATAGATTAATATGACTTAAAAATGGGATTGGAAAGTGTATTATATTGAACTAGATATTCACTACCTCAAGTGTTCAATATGTTGTCATTTATGAAAATTTACTCTCAAAGCAATGTTCTATTTGTTAAACCAATCACAGTTTTTTCTAGAACAAATTCTCAATAGTCATTTCAATATAAATTTGATGAATTTCATCACTACATAAAGTATAAAAACTATGAAAATATCAAAGTTTTATTCCTCTATGAAATAAATAATCATATTTAAGGCACATTATTTCAGAGAATTAATCATAAATATTATATCTAGAGATAACACAGAATGGAGACTTAGCAAAATTCCTTTATCAATGGAAACATATAAAATAACAGATACAGAATTTTATACTTTAATTAGCCCATTTATGTTCAGAATACGAATCAGCTGTTGGCACATACCTGGAACATAAAAGACAGAAGTATTCAACAGCATTTTAGAGTCAGTCTTCATTATTCCCTGATTCTGTACTTGTGAATTTTGTTACTTGCTAAAATTTATCTGTAACCCTCAAGTCAATATCCGTGGTACTTTCATGGCCATTCACAAACATGCTCAGCAGCAAAAAATTTGAGTCATTCAATGTCCACTTTCCCAGCTAAGATGCTACAAGTCCAAGATCAGCCTTTTTGGTTAATCTCTTAGACAGAGATAACCAGAGAATGAACACATAGGGGGCAGTGCTGTGCAGTGCAAGAAGTTCTGGTTCTGGGGCCAGTTGTATGGGGCACATGTTAGCTGAGTGGCCTCAGGTAAGCTACTTAACAGCTCTAAACCTCATTTTCTATTTTGTAATATAAATAGAATCTACCAGATTGAGTTGTTTTAAGGATTTATGATTATAATCTATATGAGATCTGTGTATCTATATATACATATTTCCCCTGGGGTGATGGTTCATTATTTGCTAATTCTGTGTTTACTGACTTTATAGAATGTAACTACAGTGCATAATAAGTATTGACTGTATATTGTCTCTCGCTGCAAAGCTATATTAAAGGAATAAAAATTTACATATAGATTATTTTGTGATCAATTGTATATGCTATAAAAGTTTGGTCATCTTGAGAAAGATATCATTCAATTTTATATGGAAGGTTGAATACATGAGCTTTTACTTGCCCCTCAAGCCCACTAAAGTAATAGTTAAAAAATAAAAGTATATACACTGAAAGAGAAAAAGAGTGAAAGAGGAGACAAGATTTATGAACGAAATTTGGGGAGGTTCAATGTATGCGATGAATAGTAAAGTTTTCAAGAGGAGAAAGCTGAAATTATCAGAAGGAATGAAGGCAAAATATCTCCCTCTTCCTTTCAATAATAGGTCCCCTACCCTTTAGTTGGACACATGACTGCCTAGATATGACTGTATTTCTAAAGATATCTGGTAGCTATATTATATGTCATTATGATATATTGACTGGAATGTGAATGAAAGTAGCTTGTGTGACTCTCGGATCGTGTCCTTTGAGAAGAAAGATATTTGCCCTCCACTTCTTTTTTCTCCATCCTTTTGGCTACAACTTGAACACAGTGCTGGTGGTCCAGATTTCCTGTATAGGTGAGGGCAATACTATAGATGACGACAGAGTAATAAGGAACAAGGATCCGGATCTCTGAACACTCCCTAGGAGTGGAGCATTTTCCTGTTACCTAGCCATCTATGATGGGCAGGTGAGGGATAAGACTGAAACCAAAAGGATCTCCAGACCCCTTTCTTCATCCCTACAGAAGACAGGAGGTTTATTCTCTTGAAAGACGGAATCAGAGACACTCTGAATAAAAGGAACCATGGCTTAGTTGAGGGTAGGTTTGTGATACACTATAGCAAACAGTAGATATTAACTAAAAATTTCCAACTTAAAACTATATAACCCCATTCCCTTTCCCCTGCTCTACATTGGCTTCTCACATAGGAAATGTGAAGACTTTTCTCTGAGGAAAACTATAAGCCAAAGAGTAATTCTATAAATATTGATAGATGGGTATCACTCCCAAATAAATGGAAAAATCTTCAAATAATTTATGGAAATTCTAGGATCACTACTAGGCTTTTAGTTGCCTTTTAATGTCTTAACCTTAAATATTGACTGGATGTCAAGGAAAAGAATACCATAAACAGAGGAAATCAAAAACAGAGAAAGGAATTCATAAAACACAGAAAAAAATATGCAGAAAGAAACATTATATTCTTTTTTTTTTTTTTTTTTTTGAGACAGAGTCTCGCTTTCTTGCCTAGGCTAGAGTGAGTGCCGTGGCATCAGCCTAGCTCACAGCAACCTCAAACTCCTGGGCTCAAGTGATCCTCCTGCCTCAGCCTCCCGAGTAGCTGGGACTACAGGCACAAGCCACCATGCCCGGCTGATTTATATATATAAAATTAGTGAATCCATTCACTAATTTTAGATTCACCGCCCCTAGCCCCTTTGACTAATATTTCACCTTGCTTAGTGGAATAGTGAGGTGACCAAGATCTGCATATCCAAAGGTTCTGATTGGAGTTGTCTTTCTCATTTCAGCCTAAGTTTGCTGCATAGAAGAACCAAGAAATATCACATTGAAATGAATTCATTCCATACACATCCCTTCCTGTACCCATTGTGCACAAGCAACCCCAGCTTCTCTTGGTAATCACAGTTAACTATACCAGGGAGTCTAGTCATTCTTTCTTTGTCCCTGGAATGAGGATTCCAATATAGGCTAGTGACATTTGCAACTTCCATTTCAGTGAAACTCTTGCAAGTTTCCCCTGGTGGAAATTACCTCCTTAAGCAGGACCTCTATTTCAGCTGAGTTGCTGGTTATGAGGAAAGAATCACAAATTTCATAAATTGGCCACTGGAAGCCATGATGAGGGAGTCTATCCTACTTCTTCCTTCTATCCTTCTTCTTCTTTCTTGGACCCATATATCAGGCACTGGATCAGCACATGACCACCTCCAGGAGGACAATGCATTTGAACTCATTGTATTTTCCAAAATGGCTACAATATCTTCTATCCCATGTGTTTTTCTGCAACATATCTGTCATTCTTATATCAGGAGGTAGAATCTAATGCTCCCACCTCCTTAATCGGAGCTGAATTAGTAAGTATCTTGACCAAAAATAGTGTCAATGATGCTATTATGGACCAGATCATAAGAAGTTTTACAGCTCCCACATGTGTCTCTTAGAATACCTGCTATTAGAACAAGAGTATGGATACCAGATCATTGGGGTTCACTTTGGAGAATATCTACTGCATCATCTGTAAAAGAAAAAAAAAGCAAGTGTTAAGTTGGAGGAAAAAAGAATGCTATACTTAGAAAATGAACTTTTGAAAAATAAAAACAAATTCTTGAAAATTTAAACCTTGATATTAAGCATTAAAAATTCACTGGAAATTTAAAAAATAAAGTCCAGATGTTAAGATGTTAAATATTTCCAGATATTAGATTTGAAAGACAAAGTATTAGAAAATTATTTTAACAAAAGTGCATTGTGATAAAATATGTAGAAAGCTAGATGCCAATAATTCCTTCTATCCCATGTGCTTGCAACTAGTCCTATCATGTGATGGAGTCTATTTTCCCTCACTTTGAATCCAGCCTGGCTCTGATATTTACTTTGACCAATAGAATTTGGGAGCAAGAAAATCCATGATAGAAAATGGAGAGAAATGTCCATTTCTAAGCTAGCCACAGATATTCAATAAATAATACTCAGTTGCTCATTTACATAAAACATTTTGAAGAGGCAAATGAAACTACCATATGTTGGTATGGTATACTGAGTGAAGGAAGAGCAAGTATTTGTCTGCTAACACCTCCCTATCTCCTATATTTCAGTGCTTGAAGTTCACCTTGTGAAGTATTAAGTTTCCTGCTAACTTGTATTGATCCCTCTGAATAGTCACTAGGGAAGTCAAATCTGCTACCACCACCACACAGCATAGAGGTGCTTTATTTGAGCTTGAAAGTGGTGAGAACTCAGAATGTCTATAGTTTCACTAACACTGACTTGGCTGAAATAGATGCTGTTCTCTGTCCACAGTAGGTGCAGTGGAGGCCAGGTTATCACTTCAAGGAAGTCTGATAGAGTTAGTGGTATTAGGAGATCTAAGGACACTGTTGGCAGCCATGGATCTCCATTTGGTAAGCATCCCAACTCAGGAGATAGGTGGGACTGAGCAAATCTGTTAGAGGAGCACATACATTAGATTTCATGTCATCCATTGCTTATGCCCCTCAGATCTGTTCACATTCTTGAATATCTAAATATCACTCTAAGAAGAAAATATGATTATACTACTTATTTACCAAGAATATAGGAACAAATTCCTTCATGTGAGGTGGAAGCAGTTGCAGAATTCTAAAAAGCATCACAGAGGTTTAGCAAACCATCCACACTTTCTGTCACTGCAGCTGCTCTTGAGCTATGATTGACATTCCTCCATTCACTAATTTTAGATTCACCGCCCCTAGCCCCTTTGACTAATATTTCACCTTGCTTAGTGGAATAGTGAGGTGACCAAGATCTGCATATCCAAAGGTTCTGATTGGAGTTGTCTTTCTCATTTCAGCCTAAGTTTGCTGCATAGAAGAACCAAGAAATATCACATTGAAATGAATTCATTCCATACACATCCCTTCCTGTACCCATTGTGCACAAGCAACCCCAGCTTCTCTTGGTAATCACAGTTAACTATACCAGGGAGTCTAGTCATTCTTTCTTTGTCCCTGGAATGAGGATTCCAATATAGGCGAGTGACATTTGCAACTTCCATTTCAGTGAAACTCTTGCAAGTTTCCCCTGGTGGAAATTACCTCCTTAAGCAGGACCTCTATTTCAGCTGAGTTGCTGGTTATGAGGAAAGAATCACAAATTTCATAAATTGGCCACTGGAAGCCATGATGAGGGAGTCTATCCTACTTCTTCCTTCTATCCTTCTTCTTCTTTCTTGGACCCATATATCAGGCACTGGATCAGCACATGACCACCTCCAGGAGGACAATGCATTTGAACTCATTGTATTTTCCAAAATGGCTACAATATCTTCTATCCCATGTGTTTTTCTGCAACATATCTGTCATTCTTATATCAGGAGGTAGAATCTAATGCTCCCACCTCCTTAATCGGAGCTGAATTAGTAAGTATCTTGACCAAAAATAGTGTCAATGATGCTATTATGGACCAGATCATAAGAAGTTTTACAGCTCCCACATGTGTCTCTTAGAATACCTGCTATTAGAACACTTCCTTTCAGAACCCAGCTATCAAACCCAAGATACATGGAGAGGTCATGTATAGATACTTGATTTATTAGCCCCAGCTGAGCTCTCAGCACTAACTGTAAGTCAGGTGAGTAAGTTATCAGCCCCACCCAGCTTTGCAGATCCAGCTAAAGCATCAGCCTGAGCCTCAATTATCTGATCTCAGTCAACTAAAATCCCCAATGAGGATATTCCAGTTGAACCTAGTCAACCAACAGAAGAGTGAGAGAGAATAATAATTTGCTGAAGCCACTTATTTTAAGGGTAATTTGTTGTGCAGCAATAGATGGCCAGAAGAGTATCCCAAACATCACAAGGATTAACTTTAAGGTGATAGCTTAGCAGAGATTTCAATAAACACTTTCATCATTCCATGGGAACAGGCATTTTGGATAAATGGAAAGCATAGTAAGATCAGAAAATCCCATGGTCATGCAGCCACTATCATAAGTCATTCCTATTATATGTCTCCCTTAATTAGAGACAATGCTGTTTGAGATATTATGCTACTGGATCAGGCATTCTAAAGGTCATCAAGATTTAAATATGGCAGAGGGAAGACAAATCCATATACACAGTAATTATCAGTTTCAGTGAAAGCCATCTTTGTTCCCTCCAAAGTGGAAGGTGCCTAATATAATCTACCTGACACTACATGTTTTCTTTGAGTAATAATGTCAGCGCTGGTCTTCACCTCAGCATGTGAGCATTCTGCAATAGCTAACCCAGCCTTTGAAATAAGCAACCCATAATTTTGATAAGTACCTACCCACCAGCCATGCCACCATAGCTATTCTGTTCATAGGATCATGTTACAGGTAATGGGATAGCTGAAGAAAGAGGTTTTCTGACATGCATAGTACAGGTCATCCTGTCCACCTGGTTTTTGAGAGCCTGCTCTGTGGTAGAAGGTCACTAGTGGGCATTAATATGAGACACAAAGATCTGTATACTTTGTGTCCTCTCCCATAAGTTCACTCATATAACTCTTCTCTAGACATCCTTATCCTTAATCTTCCATTTTTATTTCTTCCCAGCCATTATCCTCTACACAGAATTTCATGTTTATCCATATATTGGATCATACTCCCTCTGTGCAAAGTGGATGACTGAGTATTTTGCTCACAGACTTGCCCTCTGATATGATTTAGTTTCATTAATGTTTTTCAGGGCCACCTATGAATGGGGGTATAATGTGGCAGCAGTTCATTTACTGATAATGCCAACATATTGTGATGTTCCATCTGTGAGCCAGGCCTAAGTCTTTTCTTCCTTTGTCAATTGGTCAAAAGTTATCCTCCATAAGGACATAGTTGTGAGTTGAAGGATAAACATTGAATAAACAGAAGTAAGTGACAAGGGAGTCTGGGCCATCTGTTCATTTAATTTACTTGTGCTTTCTGGATCTGCTTCAGCCTACTCCTAAATGTGTCACTTCTATCGAATATGCAATTGCTATACCACCTGCCTAACCTTATGACTAATTGAATTCAAAATAATTTAGTTTATAGTGGAGAGTTCTGGTTATACAATCTCTTGGTTTTCCTTAGTCAGGTGCTCAGAAAATATCAGATGCTCACATCAGAGCAGTTGTTGACATGTGCAGACAAAACTATACCTTTTGAATATAGGATAATTATCTGCTATGGTGGGTTTGGCTTTGCTTCAGGACCCTATATTATTAGCCCATATCCAGACACTCAATGCACAGTCCTTATTTACCACAGATTCCTCTAGCATAATTGGGTCTATGGATGAAATAGTTACAGCCTGCACTGAAGACTGGATCACTGAATCTCATCCAAAACTGACAGCATTCAGAATATTCTATTTAATGGTTTAGAGATATTTTCTCAAGTGATGGTGCATGTTGCCTTCATGATGCAAAGAGGCTTATGAAATGCAGTAGCTCTTTCTTTGTGTTGTACAGTGCTATGAGCAACAATTTGTATTTAATTTAATGCAGATGTCTTGGAATACCCAGATATCTTGGAACTCCTGAAAACGTCACTAATCTGCCAGGCATCAGGATTTATTACTATTTTTCTGGCAATATTTCCCTGCCCTGATTGTCACTTGGATATAAGATACCTGTTGAGGCTACACAGTCTATTTTGTGGTTTAATTCTATAATCAGATTTTTGGTCTTATTTTCAGTCAAATCTATCCTGTAACTATAGAAGATAAAAGTCTTCTTGAAATCTACTATAGAGGCTCTTTGGCTTTGACAGCCTATCTTAAGTTGGTGATTAGTTTTTAATGAGGTCTTCAAAGTCATACAGAAGTTATACTACATTATTAAATGTTTAATTATAACTGGCCTTATACTAATCAACTGCACTTGCCTTATATTTACACCTCAAGTGAAAATATGACTAACTATGATGCCATTGAATATAAGGAGTTATTAACACCCTACTTAGCAAACGAAACATGGACCTATTTCATTCAGTGTGAAGTCTACTCTAAAATCTCTACATCCTGTGAGTTGACTTGCCAGGGCCTGCTTGGTCAATTCTTTCAGTTCAATTTCCCTCTAAACTGTGGCTTTAGCAGAGGCTTGCATGATAATACGTTGTTGTTGTATGAAATCCTAGGTAGCAAGTGGGAAGTAAAAGTGGATATGCAACAAGGGTTCAGAGAAAGCCAATACAAGGTTTATTATTACCCAGCCCCAGCTTTACTTGGTATCATACCTGGGCTTGGATTTCAGAGCTGCTACAACTCTGACTGCAGTGGAAATGATGGAGACTGGCTAGTTTTTAGCCTAGGAACGGCATGACAGCCAGCAATGTTTAATTGTTTAGTGATGAGGTAGAGGAAGATGCTGTGGCCTTTTATTGATTAGACAACAGGAAAGGAGAGTGGGGATTAGAGAATTCAGGTGGGTACATAAATTGGGTCTGAGAACATAAATTACAAAGTACAAATCTAAATTTTGAAGATTGGACAAATTTTCCTAGTATATTCTGGGTTTTATTGTTAGATTAGTCATGTCAGGTAGACAGCGAGGGATTCGGGTCTCCCGGGGACGAAAGTGGGTGCCTTGCCTTGGTGCTGGCCTCAAGCAATTGCCCCACCTGGGAAGAAGGACAAGGGAGGGTCCCAGGGCCCCATCTTGGTGTTGCCCCACCTTAATTCTGCCCCCAGTGACTGCCATACCTGGGAGAAGAGGAAACGCCCTACCAATGTACCTGTCAGATCTTAGCATGCCAACTGCAAAAGAATGCAGAGGACTCACTAGCCCGCAGGCCAAGTGGCACAGGTACAATAGAGTCTGGAAGGTGATTTAAAACAACCTAAGACTAATTACCACATCATTAGTTTAAATCTACTTTGTGGTTTACCCTGACAAATGGGCTTTCAGAGAGGCTCATGGGATATCTGCAATAAGACTCAGGTCATATAACTCCCAGCTATCCAACAAAGTGGTTCTATGATGACATCTGAACTATGGGGAGGTCCTATCTGGACCAAATCAAACCCAAGATCTCATTTGCTATGATGAGAAGTCTGGTAGTCATCTGTGGCATATATATCTTGCTCTGTAAACCTGTATCTTGCTTTTCTCTATAATCCTATTCTGTTCCCCCTCAATAAATTTGACCTCATGCTTGCCTTATTTTGGTGTGTCTGGTCATTCTTGGGCCAAGGGCACACCAAGAACCAAGAACACAGAACAAGATTGCCATAAACAACAATCACACCTGGATTAATAGTAGCAATTGGTATCATTTTCTTCAGATAGTTTGTATACTAGGAAGTTAGATACATTTTCTTGATTTTTTTACTACAAAACACATTATTTCCAGTTTAGAAATGTAGTAAATGAAACTAAGATGAAATAACAATCCATTATCAGACAGTCTTTGTGATTCCAACCTACGTCTGACTTTAAAGCTTATTCTTTTTCTACGACAGCATGACAAAATAAAAATTTTAAAAAATGCTGCTGGTCCATTGCTTTGTAGTATAAAAAAATGAATATCTATTTTGTCCCTTTTAAACTTGTAATATAAATTTGGCATAATTTATTACTCTTACTTGACAGGTAAAAAACCTGAAGGTCTTAGAGGCTAACCATCATACCCAAGTTCAAATTCTTTGAAAGCAGAAAATTAAAAAAATACTTTCACCACAAATCTGCAAATTCAGTAAGCCACCATATGGACTCCAGGAAACAGAAACATTTTAAAAATATGGTTCACCTTTATATTATGCATCTTGTTTTCCCAGTGTTCATTGCTCACTTCTGCCTACTAATTTGGTTATATTTTTTCCTATTAAAAAGGAAGGCAAAACTCAACGAAGAGCTGCCATAAGATAGACTTTACTTGGAAAGCATTCCTACTAATGGAATACCACAGAAAAATACAGTAACTCATAATGTCTAAGAGGAGGGTATGTCTATAAATTATTTTGCAATGATTAATAAATCAGTTTTCTCTTCCTGCATTAGTAGCAAGTTCTAGATGTAACAGGGTGGTCTGTGGTAATAATAAAGGTGCTCTTGGGGTTTGTAGTGAGACATTCAAGTATAATATAGGCACCAGAGGCAGACTGACCTAAGAGCTAAACCTTGTATAGTCAATTAGTAGCTACAAGACTGAAGGGGAGTTAATGAGCCTTTCTGAACTCAGTTTTCTAATGTGTAGAATGGAAACATCTAACTTGCACATGAAATGGGAATATTCAATTTGTGTCAATGAAAGGTAATATTTGCAATTGCTTTAGTAGATGCCTAGTTCCAGATTCCTCAATACCTGGTACCTGTGGTTTAATTTCAATATTTTAAATCTTTATTGTATTGTGTATATATTTTAGAAAAGACAGAGTTTTCCTTCCTTTTACTGCGAGTACTCATGTATTCCCACAAAGCTGGACACGAATTGAGTAGCTAGCTAATTAATCTCAAAATGCTATATACCCACATGAATTAAATTCTTATTTTTATCATAAGTCACTCACTAAAAATAAAGAGCTGTTTTAGGTTGTGTAAAACATTGATTAATTATCTATCACAAAGAAAGGGTTCGGGGATATGTAAATTCCTTGCGTTTCAATAGTAGAGTATTTAACTCAAATCACTAAACTGAGTTATTTTATGGTCGAAGATGAAAAAAAAATGAGTTCTTGACTATGAGAAAGGGGTAACAGAACACAGGAGAATGACCCTATTCCCCATTTCTGCAGCAGCATGTGAAGTCTGTTGCTGTGAAGTGATTGAACAAAATCACATATGGGGAGAGGCAACAGCTGTCTCCATAAAGCCTTTGGCCTCCTGCTGCCCTCTGTCCTAGAGGCAGACGTGGTGGTTGATGGCTGCCCACCATGCTATACTTTATTGCTTCATTGACTGTATTGCAAATGCTGACAACGGTTTACCAGCCGCAAAGAAATTATTTGATTTACTCAAGTTCCTTTGCTACCATTTCAGAGTCTTGCATGTCCTTGGTTAAATGGTGCCCTTGTAAAATTGCAAGGCAAAAAATAAACTGTTTTCCCCTTAACCAAATAGATATAGTGCTGTGATGTGAAATTACTGAAAAAAAAAATGTGATTTGAGGAAATTACAGTTCCTTGTTTAGTATGTATTGTGCATGCCCTACAGCTTTCCCTAACCAGTAGCTCCCAATTTCATTTAAATTGTAATGATTTCCTTTAAGGACAATTAAGTTGCCTAAGAGCAGTGCATGCATACTAATGTCGCAGAGGCAAGGCTTAGTGTAGAAGAGAGTAATAACTGTTTATTAATATGATAATTAAGTGTTAATGCTTAGCAACCTAATGATATCTGTTAAATAACTTACATTTTAAAGCCAAATCCTGGCAAATGGAATTCTATTAAAAATAACAAAATGCAGCGAATATAAAAATAAATGATGCTAATCTGCCATTAATTCACATATATTTTCTGATTTGCATCTCATATGAAAGAAGTCCCCTATTCTCTCTTTTCTACCAAATATGCGAAACCAGTGTAATTATCCATGGGCATTTCAAAGAGTTTTTTATGCTTGTGGACGTTTATATATATTCAAAAGGAAGAGAACTTATAAAAAGTAAATATGAAGATGAATATCATTTTAGGATATTTTAAAAGCTATTTGTATTCTGGATTTTCCAAAAATTCTAATATAAGAAAATTATAATATCAAAAATATGGTATTCAAAATTTTAACACTTTCTATGGGTCCTAATTCTCAAGCTTCAAATTATCATTCTTCTTTTCACAAACTATTTCATAAATAATATTCTATATTTATTCCATAAATAATGGATACTTGCAATTTTCTCGGTATTATCTGATTATTTTCTTTTTAAAATTCACTTTTAAATTTTAAAATGTATACCATTTATTAACATTCAACCCTTTATTATTAATAATATATTTTCAGTGATATGTACATTCGACGGTGTCACTATCCATTACTAATTAAGAAAGTTCTAGCCGATGTTAAATGCTGAGAGAACAAACAGAAATTGTCAGTGTTCTCACAAAATGGGTAAGAGATGATTTGCTCTACTAGTGCGGGTCACTTCTATAAATGTAATGAATAAGCCTTTCATGTGTTGGTGTGTTGCTTCCTTCAGGATGCTCCCAAACTTCTCTGTAGGTTGAAATGAGATATAACAGTATCTTCTTCATCGAGTGATTTTTGCTCTTTGATCTGTAATCTGAACTTAGCAATAAAAGGAGGAAAATATCCTAACAAAAGCCACGTTCCTGCAATCCTGTGTTTCTTGCACTCTGCCAAACCTCTTTCCTCATTACTGCTCTGTTGCCTAAGTGTACAAACTGAGCAGAGTCCTCTGAAGAAGACAAAATGCCTAGTGAAGCTCTCTTCAGAAAGTGATGTATATAAATGTATATAGAATTAAGTCAGCCAAATGCTTAGTGTATTTAATAAAATGGAGGGTGAGAAATAGTTTTTTTGTTGTTGTTGTTGTTGTTTTTTTTTTTTTTTTTTTTGAGACAGAGTCTCGCTTTGTTGTCCAGGCTAGAGTGAGTGCCGTGGCGTCAGCCTAGCTCACAGCAACCTCAAACTCCTGGGCTCAAGCAGTCCTGCTGCCTCAGCCTCCCAAGTAGCTGGGACTACAGGCATGAGCCACCATGCCCGGCTAATTTTTTCTATATATATTAGTTGGCCAATTAGTTTCTTTCTATTTATAGTAGAGACGGGGTCTCGCTCTTGCTCAGGCTGGTTTCGAACTCCTGACCTCGAGCAATCCGCCCGCCTCGGCCTCCCAGAGAGCTAGGATTACAGGCGTGAGCCACCGCGCCCGGCGAGAAATAGTTATTGAATTTAATAACAAAGAACTTTTTAATGACCTTAAAAAGGGCAATATTCTTACAGTACTAGGAGCTGGATCAGACTGCAGTGGGATGAAGTGTGAATTGGGTTAAATTAAATCACAAAGAAATTAAAATAATGTTCATAAGGCTTGGCTATAAACAAAGGGAGAGAGATTGGGCATTAGTTAGAGGGAGAATATAGAATTGAGCACTATTTTAAAGACAGAGAATACATTTACTTTATATGATGAGATGTTAAAGGAATAGTTACTGTGGAAAGTGGTGTAAGATGAGTAGGAAAGGAGTAAGAAATAATGAACAAGGTCCCCAAAGAAGTAAAACGAGATGAGGGAACACAAATGGAGATTTGGGCCCTGAGTTCTATAGGAGCACTTGTCTCTGATAGTTAAGGAAAGGTGAGGTGGTTGTATTTTTAGTTTGAAAGCTGAAATCTCATACCAAATTGCCTTAAAATATTCAGTGAAATAAAACACACGGTTACCTAACCTTTTCTTTACTACAAGTAGTTTTATGTTTGGTGTATTTCTCTTCAAAATACTAAGCAATAGAGTTTTTAAACTACAGACTTTAACAGAACAGTCGTCATTATTCTCCTTTAGTCTGCAGACCTCTCAACCTTGAAGGTTGTTGCTGGTCTAGTTAGTCATTTCTTTTTCTTACTTCTGGCACAAGTTATCATCTTGGGTCTTTCTTTCAGTCTCTAGGGTAGTGAGGTATTCTTTCCTGTTTGGCCCCAAGTTCATCTCTTTGGCTTCTGATCAAAATTATGCTGACATACTGTCTACCTCCTTGCAAACTTGGCTGATATCCATAATGTAAGTGGAGAAGGCTTCCGTCTCTTGGCTAATTCTTCTATTCAGATAGGGACATAAGTCCTGTTTCCTGCCTTAAAACATGCTAGATATTATGTTTTCCTACTTTTTCTGCCTTATAAAAGGGAAGGCATATATCTTATCTTGTACAAAATGTTGTAAAGAAGAAATGGCAGATAGAAAAATAAAAGATTGCTTTTGCTATAAATGCTAGTTAGCTATTTATATTCAGGAGTTTGAACTTTCCATTAATATTCCAAGAGCTTGGAAGTTTTTGTTATTTAATGCATGTCTCCTGAGCAATAAATGAAGGAATAGGATCCAGATATCTTGAAATAGAGAATAATAGTTCGATTAAGTTGGAGTTTAAATGAATTCTTATTTGATTTCATAATTAAGTAGAATAAAATTTGTGTGTATGATCTAGCCATGTGGAAATACTAAAAATAACACACTCCAATAAAAATGTTTCCACAGAAGATTATGTTGGAGGCCAAACTCAGCTTAGGGAAAACTAGAAAACGCAAAAGTCTGGAGACAGCATACCACCAAAAGTTTTCCTTGTGGCCCTAGTGGGCAAACACATGTTCCAGTGGTTTGGGTTGGGTAAATGGCTAACAGGTGAGTTTACTAAGGGATTCTAAATGTGCACAAAAAATTTATCCCTTGGTGCCATATGTTTCTGTTATATTTATTGTATTTTTTCTTAATCAGATTTTCTAATATGACTTTGCGTCAAATGCTTATAAGAAATTCCATATACTGCCTAGTCGAATGAGGTTATTAAGTGGACCACACTATACAGGAGATCATATTAATAAGACACTAAATCAGAAAGCTTCATGCTAATGAAAGTATCATGGGTACTTTAGTTTTTAAAAGGGAACTAAAAAATAAACTATTGATTTCATATATAAAATTGAGCCCATATATTTATATGTCTTCCCTGTACAGGGGAAGAAATTATCAAGTAAGTGTGATAAGTTCTACAACAGGGCTAGAAAAATAATAATATTGAAAAAACAGAATCAGTGCTATCAATAGAACAAAAATTGAATGAATGTTTGTAATAGAGGAACGAAATGAGATTGGATTAAGAACAAAAGTTATTTTTATTTACATAGCATTTGATTACATATATCAAAAGAAGAACAAACAGGAACAAGTAGATTTGTTGATTCCTGCCCCCCCCCCAATATGCACACCTGTGTGTAAGTTTTGTGGGTGGTTGGGGTTGAAGAAGTTTAGAAACCACACCAGGACCAAATCTGATTTTGACTTACATTCTTAGGGTTATTTGGTGACTCATGTAGACAATCTAGAATGGAGAATCTACTAAAACAGTCAGGGAAGCCATTTTCCAATGAAATGTTAGACTGTGACTGCACTAATAACTACAGAAGAAGAAAAACCTTCAGTAAGCAGTGAAATGACCAAATCGGAATAGTCTCCACTTCAACATCTTTCCTAAATCCTTCTCATTTAGGGTGCAAAGTATTTTTAATACCTCACAGGCAAACGATGAAAGAATGTAGAGATTATGTAGCATTAGGCAGATATTAGGTCAAAAACAGAAGGAACCCTATTAGCACCCTTCACTGAGCCCAGCCAGCTACTACATTCGTCCATGGGAAAGGTGCTAGAGTGAGTTCTACCCACCAGCTTCTAGCATCAGAGGTTTCTGCCCTACCCTAGCATTCATTTGGAGAATTCTCCAAGCATAGAAGAGAATTCAGTGATGAGCAGCCAAAAAGTTCACTATGTTGTTTATGTCCTCGGTACCAAAAACACAAAAACCTCAAAACTTAATATAATGCCATGGTCCAAACTTATAAATGTCATATTCTCTGAACCCATCGTAATAAAACTAGAAATTAACAACAAAAAGCCAAATAAAATAAAATGACTGATCACTTAGAAATTGAACAGCACTTGTTAATAAATCTGGGATTAAAAACCAATTCAAAAATTCAACTACAGGAGTATGCTACAAGAGGACTACAGCAGAAATGAGAGCTAATCTGCCCTTCAAAATCCCAGAGGAGCACGGAGCTGTAAGTCAGCACTTAACATGAAGAGCTGAACTAAGAAGCAGAGCTGAAAACCAGAGGATTCATTGAAGGTCTATAAAAGGAACAACCGTGCACAATGCATGTCACTCTCCCACCACTACACACACATACACACACACACACACACGCACACACCCACTCACCCACCCACACACACACACATACACACACAAGCTTAACTTTTGGCAAAAGGAAAAGCAGTTATTCTCTAAAGAAATTGAAATAGTAATAAAGTGAGAGCAAATGTTTCTAATGGAGTTTTGGAGTCTGAGAGTAAAAATCCTCTCTCTTCTAAGAATTTTAAAGTCCCCGACTGGCAGCCCATCTGTTCATCCTAAAGTGAAGACTGACAGTCAACCCTAACTTTCCCATACTTCGAGGTTTCTGTGAACTTCCCAGGCAGGGAAAGTGAGAAATCATCTTGTATATATACCAAAAGAAGAAATCCATACCATCTTTTAAGTGGTTATTCAGGTGTCCTCAAATTTTTTAAACAGGGGGCCAGTTCACTGTCCCTCAGACCATTGGAGGGCCATTGGAGAGTGTGGTGCACATTCCACACATGCACTGTGGGCCCTGTACAAGTTGGCTGCTAAGCAGGACAGGCAGCAACAGCTAAAACACCCAGCGGGCCGGATAAATGTCCTCAGGGGGCTGCATGTGGCCTGCGGGCCGTAGTTTGAGGACGCCTGGCTTAATTCTTAAAATAAATGGACAAGCAGAGATTTCCATATATATATATATATATATATATATATATATATATATAACACCAGTGGCATGAAAATAACAACCAAGATTAATAAAACAAAAGCTGGATTCCCAGAGAATTATGTAAAGGAGGGTATCAAAATATATAATTAGTATATCCAGAGAAAATGGGGAAAAGTTGCATTTTTAAATTTTATGTTTTATTGACATAATAATTGTCCATGTTTATGGGGTACAGTGCAATGTTTTGATACATGTATACCATGTGTGATGATCAAATCAAGGTAATTAGCATATCCATCACCTTAAACATTTCTAATTTTTTTGTGTGGGGAATATTAAAAAGTTCTCTTCTAGCTATTTGAAAATATATAATACATTGTTGTTAACTATAGTCACCCTATAGTGCTACAGGACAATAAAAATTTTCCTTCTTTCTGGTTGTAATTTTGAGCCCACTAAGTGAACTCTTTGAATCACCACCCTCCCCAATTCCAGTCCTGTAGAAACCATTATTCTACTCACTACTTCTGTGAGCTCAACTGTTTTAGCTCCTACATGAGTGAGAACATGCTGTTTTTATCTTTTTGTGCCTGACTTATTTCACTTCACATAAGGTCCTCAAGACTCATCTATGTTGCCACAAATGGCAGGATTTTGTTCTTTTTTATGGCTAAATGATATTCCATTGTATATATGTACCACATTTTCTTTATCCATTCATCACTTGATGGTCAAAAAGTTACAATTTTAACACAAAAATAGAACACCAAGGGGTGGAAAAAGGAAAGATCAGAAAAGAAAAAAAAAAAAAAACCAACCATATATGCTGGTGAGTCAGATACCTTCTCCTCATGGTCATTTATATTTGAAAATTGTTTGGCTGAAGACCATGCCAAAAATTCAGGCTTAAAATGCTATTATCGCCAAGAGAGGAAAGAAAATTCCTAAAACATTAATTAATGTGCAAATGTTATTAAAATGTTTTAATAAATCAAAATTTTAGCAGCTGGGCACTAGTAGGTGTAGATGGGGTAAAATCCTGGGGCAAAATGATAGAAATAAAATAAAGAAGGATATCAGATATTAAGGACACCTGCTTACACCAACAGGCTTAGAATCTACTGTCAGTGATTAGTTTAAGATGCTAGCAGACTCTAAGTTTCACCACACATGAATAGGATCTTCTAAATACCTTACTTAGGCCTCCCACCCAGGTGTACTGAATCAGTACCTCCAGGGGCAAGGCCCTAGTAAAAACCTAGGCTCCAATCAGGAAGTGAGGAAATGAAGAGTGGGTGAGTGGGCGGATGTGCAAGCCCTCAAATTCCACACCTGGAAGAATAAAAGGAAAGTCAGCTCCAGGAATGTGTGAATCTTCTGGACGTGGAGCCTGAAGCACGGATGCACCCTCTACGTGGTGAGTAGGCTCCTCTGTTTCTGCCCTACCTCTTCTGCTGTCTATTACAGTAACAGCGTCTCTAAATTTGAAGCACAAACTCTCCCAAAGGAAAGGCCTGCTTGGTGTAATCTTAGATCAGTCACGTTGCTTTTCTAACCCTCAGTCTCTCCTTTAAAATAAAGATGCTAATACCTACCATGCAATGCTGCTGTGAATATTTACTACAATGGTAATATGAGGAATACCTAAAAGGGAGCTATTAACAATGGTGAGTTTGTAGCTCCTACTAACAAATAGTTTGCCTAGACTTTTATCTATAAATATGAATAGCATTGCTTTTTTCCTAGAAATATTTACAAACATTATAATGACTGCTACAGCTGCTGTTTATATTAATAATATTATACTCAGGACTCTCTAGTTAGCTATTGATGTGGATATGTTTTCTAGGACAAATACTTAAGATAATGCATAATATTAGTTAATTAAGCATTTTTTTTTTAGTCAATAAGAGAAACTGTAAGGCAAAGATTGACAAAACTTAAAATGTACAGAAACCACCAGGAAAATTTGTTAAAGAAGCAAACTGCTCTCCCAGACTTTCTGATTTGGGCCTTGGCATAATTCATGCAGAACCCATAGTTTCCCAATTCTATACTTGGGGAATCAGTCCTTGCATATGAATTGTTGAGAAATTAAAATATCTTTGTCTGTCTCTGAGTCAGCTATTTCTGGTTGAGCCATTTATTACATCTTAAACTATTAATAGAGTTTAATATCCCCATCTTTACTCTTACTTTAATTCAAAAGGAAGAGAGTTCTGCTATAGGGAACTCAATTAAGCCACTCATTACTATAAATATGATGAAGGTAGAAAATTTTATATTACCATAACTCCTGTAAGGTACTTGCCAGCAGATCCAGGAGAAAGCTTAGCAGAATATTTATGCTGCATCTAACTTCACAGGTGCAAACTGTGAGTAAATCTGCAGTTGAGTTATTTGATCAGTGCTAGTGCTGTGATGTGATAGCTCAATACACAAGATCCGGCTCAAATAAATTGAGGTGGGAAAATGGGTTGAATGTAGTCAAACTGCCATTTCAGATTCTTGTTTGGAGATAGAAACAGAATAATTTATTTTAATTTTTAATTGGTTGTTCTGTTATCCAAAAGCCATAAGTCCATTTGTTTAATAAATAACTACTAAGCACCTACCATGTGTCAAGGAACATATCTGAGAGGGTAATTTATTCTTAGGCTTATAAAAGGCTTTTAGTGAAACTTGGAGTTCAATTTTGTCATGAACTAAGAGAATAATATTGATATTAAAAGGTAAAACTGTGTATGACTATTTCCATTTGAAATTTTCTACACACGTCTGTCCCCAGGGAAAGCAAGTTGGCTGATTCTTGAGTTTTGCACTTATGAACCTCAGTCAGTTATACGTAAATTATCAATTCATCAGCACATAGAGCCACACAAATGATTTCATTCTAATCTGTATTTTTATTTGCTTATCAAAGGATTCACTCTGTTTTAAAGCCTCAATAGTCTTTTAGTTCTCCACAGGTATCTTTTAGGGCTCTAGGAAAGAATCCTCAAACATATCCATTATAATTACCAAAAGAAAAAGAAATTCAGAACATTTTTGACCTAGTAAAAAAAAATTCTCTCCTCTTCCTTTTCTCAAAATAAATGCCTGGAATGATTAAGATAAGATTTTTAAGTATGACAAAATATGTTTACTAAGTCAATATTAGGTAATATAGTAAGTAAAGTTGTATGTGATAGGTAAGCTTGTTCCACTAATACATTTGAAAAAACTTAGGATTCAGATTTTTAAAAATTATTCATAGTGGATTAAACATAAAATATATGGGGATTTCCTTAAAAATTCAATGCTGTCCGTCTTTGTCAGAAATATTTTATCATTATTTCTATAGGAAAATCAGATTTAATTTATATCATTTTGACTTAAAATATCATATATAGATCTGTAACCCACCTTATGTGTCAAGACTACTTTCTCTTGGCTCCCTTTTTTTTATTGGTAAATTCAACTTGACTTTTTTTTTTTCCCTAAGGATATCAGCATTATAAAAACTACACCATCCAAGGAAAACAGAAAGGGAACTTTGAAATGACCTGGAGAGATTATACTGGCTCTCTGAGTACAGTGAGGTGCAAGTAATCAAACTGGTGGGAGGAAATAAAACTGATGAGATATATAGATAGTAATCTGCTAATGGAAAAATAAATAAGTTCAAGGAAGATCTAGGAGAGATAATGGGAAATACAGTGAATAAGACCTTCCAGAGAGAAGGCCATTTTAATGACAAGTTGATTCTGATAACTAGAAATTTTGATACTAAAAGAAAGGAATCAGATATAAACAAGGAGATGACCGCAGCTTTAGGATTACGTGGGCCCTAAAAGGTCATTTCTTGATTATATAGTATTCTAATTAAAACCCTATTTCAGTGAGTCTAGTATTAAAAAATGAAAATATTCATGGAAAGAGTTAATGTGAAGAATGCAAAAAATTTATAGGTACTCACATGGTAAGAACTTTCTCTGTGTTTTCCTCCGGTACACCCATAACTATACAGAATATCCTGTTTGTTGCTTTACTTGATTCATTCTGCTGTGCATATTTTGTACTTTTTGAGCAAGAAGACAATAAGTACTGTGGTGAAATGATGATGGTATAATCTCTGAGATCTCTCATGCCTTCCTTCCAGCAGAGAAAAACTGAATGGTGTATATTAGCAGGTCTTATGTTTTCTACCAACATCTGGTGGTACAGAAAGTTCCTAAACAAGAGTTGTGTGCCATCGGGTCTCTGAGCTACTTTCTCTACACACTATGCTCTCTTCCCTCTAAATTTTGAGGTGGAAGATTTCTTCTCACTTAACCTTTTTGGGAATGGGTGAAACTGCTAATCAATTATTCTTTCCTTTTTCCTGCCTTCTAAACCAATTGAGAGATGTGAAATTGTGGTGTTCAAAGTGGGCATGTTGTCACTAACAGACATGCTGGAGAAAGCAGTTCAGGGTGATTCTGAATTCGCTTAGTCCAGAGTCCTGGCAGAGCCCACTTGAGAATAAACTGCAGTCTGTAGAGCTGAAGTGTTTATGTAAACCATTGTCTCTCTCTGGCCCTGGTAGGAAGGGAAGGAAAATAGATCCTTGAGCTTAGAAACTTTGCAAAATTGGTACATTTGATTGAGTGAAAGGTAAAAGTGAGGATTAAAAGAGGAAAACAAGAGTGTTTCACTAATTGATGTACTTCCACATCAAAGATGAGATTATTTTTAGCTGTGAAAGAATCCAAATATGGTGAATAAAACATGGCAGAAGCTTAAATTCTTTATCACTAAATTCTGTGTGTAGTAAGGGATTATATGGCAGCTCCAGGATCCTGAGGAACCCAATCCTTTTTAATTTGACTTTTTTTTTTTTAATACAAATTCCACTTTGTGCTTCAAGAAAACTCCAAATTCAGGCAATACATCCAGTAGCCAACAAAAATGAGGAAAGAAGAGGGGAAGAGTATGCACCCTTCCTTCAAGAATACCAACCTACAATTGCACACAGCCATTCATCCTATAGCACATTGGTCAAAACTAAGTCATTTTCAATCCTTATTTGCAAAAGACTAGAAAATGCAGTCTTTATCCTGTGTGCTTATGCTCCAAGCTAAAATTTAGATCTCTAGTACCAAGAAAAAGAAAGAAAGAAAGGGAGAGTGTAGAGTAGGGACACAACGAGCAATTTCGACTATACTCATCAACTTCTTACACACTAATGTGCTGCTGGAGTAGAGTAACAATCGCATATTTAATCATTGATTTTCTTCCTGTGGCCAATGAATTTCCAACTATCTGATATGAATTATTACCATTTACTAGTTTGATTAGTGCTAGTGTTTTATTTGCTGCTTTTCTTTTTGTTTCTTGTTTGTTTCATTAGGTGTGGGGGAAAAAGAATGTTTTGACCCTGTGTTTATTTTATCTTTTCTTTGTCACCTTTGTTTGGTTTATGTCATTGTATTCACTCAGAGTACTTAGCATTTTTTCAGCCGTGTGAGACTCACACTCTACACTTTTAAGAAAAGATGTACACATATAATAGACTCATACATATACATATTCTCTTATATTATTTCAGCTGGGGTAGCAGTTATAAAAAGAAAACATATTTCCATAATTGTCAATTGATTCTTCACTAAACTTTAAAATGTATGCATCTTCTCTATCTTGCTCAATTAAAAGCTCCTTGTGGATCAGTTTGTGTATTTTTCTTTTTTTAACCACTTTATTGAGATATAATACACATACAAAAAGCTGTACATATTTAATGTGTACAACTTGATGAATTTTGAGGTATGTATAAACCTATGAAATTATCACCATAATCTTTGCCATAAAACTGTCCATCACCTCTAAAAGCTTCCTTCTGCAATCTTATTTATTACTACTGTGTGTGTGATAAGAATACTCAATCTACAATCTCCCCCTTAACAAATGTGTAAGTACATGATACAGCATTGTTAACTATAATCACTGTGTTGTACAGTGGATCTCTAGGACTATTTCTTCTTGTGTAACAAATCTTGTGCCCTGTGACCAATACCATCCTCTTTCCCCCTCCCACCAGTCCCTGGCATTCTACTCTCTGCTTCTTTGAGTTTGACTATTTCAGATTTGTTATATATATGGTATCATATACTATTTATTTTCCACGTCTGGGTTATCTCTTAAACATAATATCCTTCAGGTCCATCCATGTTGTTGTGAATGACAGGGCGTCCTTTTATAAAGTTGAATAATATTCCATTTGTAAGTATACACCACATTGTGGACATTTTGGTTGTTTCACGTCTTGACTATTGTGAATAATAGCGTAATGAACATGGGAATGCAGATATGTCTTCAAGTTCCTGATTTCAAATCCTTTCAATATATATCAAGTAGTAGAATCACTAGATCATATGATAGTTCTATTTTTAATTTTCAGAGGAAAATCTATACTGTTTTCCATAATGGCTGCACCAATAGACATTCCTACTAAGTGTATACAAGGGTTCCCTTTTCATTTCTTTGCAAACATTTGTTAACTTCTGTATCTGTTTGCTTTTGTTTGGATAATAGACAATAAGCACAAGGTGATAAATCACTGTGGTTTTGATTTGCATTTCCCTGGTGAGTGATGTTTAGCACCTTTTCAAATATCTATTGGTTATTTGTATGTCTTCTTTGGAGAAATATTTATTTAGTTTCTTTGCCCATTTTAACTGGATTATTTGTTACTAAGTTGTAGGAGTTCCTTATATATTTGAATATTAAGCTATTATCAGGCATGGTTTGTAATATTTTCTGCTGTTTTGTAGGTTTCCTTTTCATTTTGTTGATTACTTCCTTTGCTATAGAGAAGATTTCAGTTTGTAATCCCAATTGTGTTTACTGTGCTTTTGAGATCAAATCCAAAAAAATCATTGCCAAGGCCAGTGTCAAGAAGCTTTTTTCCAGGAGTTATATAGTTTCAGGTCTTATGTGTAAGTCTTCAGTCCATTTTGAGTTGATTTTTGTGTGTAAGTATACAATTTTATTTTTTTGTATGTGGAAACCCAGTTTTTTAATACATTTGTTGAAGACACTATCTTTCTCCCATTTAAAAAAATATTTTTGGCTTTTTTTGTCAAAGATCAATTAATAATTTCTGCTTTAGTTTTTCTGGAAACTCTGTTCTATTTTTCTGTATGTCTGTGTTGTACTCTTTTGATTACTATTCCTTTGTAATATATTTGGAAAACAACATGTGATGCCTCCAGCCTTTTCGTTCCTCAAAATTGCTTTGGTTATTTGGGGTCTTTTCTGATTCCATATGAATTTTAGAATTTTTTTCTATTTCGGTTAAAAAAATGCCCTTGGGATTTTGATTGATTGCATTGAATCTGTAGATTGTTTTGAATACTATAGACATTTTTAACAATATTCTTCTAATCCATGAGCATGGGATATCTTTTCATTTATTTATGTCTGTTTTCATCTCTTTCATCAGTATTTTATAGTTTTTAGTGTACAAGTCTTCCACCTTTTTAAGTTTCTAAGTATTTTATTTTTTTGATGCTAGTATAAATGAGATTGCTTTCTTAATTTCCTTTTTGGACAATTTGTTAGTATATAGATAGAAATACAACTGATTTCTGTACATTGACTCATGTATTTTTTATTAATCTTAAAATTTGCACAGCTATAAAATAAGAATGAATAAATTTTGGGGGGAAAAAAGTGAATAACAACAACAACAACAAAAATGGGTAAGACAATTCATGTAAAAAGAGATAAAAAGAGAAGGAATGTAACATGGGTGAATTATTTATGCTCAATCTTATAAAATAGAAATATTTGGAGTATAGGTAAAAACAGGCTAGACCACCATGGGAATCAATTGAAAAAAGACAATATTCAATGTCCAATTTAGGGTATCTACCTATATTACATATTAATTTATCATTATTCAAAATATGTAATTGGAAACATTACTAAATATGTAAATTGTAGTTAAAGTGGGCAAGTTAAAGTGGGCAAGAAAATATTTTCACTAATTAGTGTTCATATTTGCCATTCATCAGTTGATGCACAAAATAATTGAATAATTTCCCTTATATGCCATTGTTTTCCTTTACTGTAAATAAAATGAACTCTCATGAAAAGAACAAAAAAAATTCTTCTGAAAATAATATTTTATGTCTTAATACTTAAAGACAAACCTCTGGACAATATTACTAGGAGTAAGCTCAATGACTGACATTGTATATAGTTAATTTCACCAAAGTAAACATACTCATAATGACAAAAACATGGATATATCAAAACAAAATTTTATTAATGCTGTCATGACTCTTTGTGGATTGTTTTTATTCCATAAAATTGATAATACTATGTGTGTTAATCTGTTTTGTATTGCTCTAATGGAAATACCCAATGCTGGGTAATTTATAGTAATTTATTTAGCTCATTATTCTGCAGGCTGTGCATCGTACCAGCATCTGCTTCTGGTGGAGTTTCAGACAGTTTCCAATCAAGGTGGAAGACAAAAGGGAAGCAGACACGTCACAAGAAAGGGAGGAAGTGTCAGACTCCTTTAAACAAGCAGCTCTCCCTTAAACTAGTAAAGTGAGAACTCACTATCCCAGAGAGGGCATCCAAACCATATCATTATGTAATAATAGGGCCACTGTGTTTTTGTGGTGTATGAGCCTAAACAGGCTTTAAGGAGATTTGGATTCTGTACCTAACTGAACTGTTCCACATGATTAAGGCTAACTCTGAGAAATAGCTTAGAGAAAATGAATGGTTAATTTGGAACATGGTATCAGGCAAATGAGTTTTACTCAAACTATCTTCTCCATATAATTCTAGACTAGTAAGTTTTCATTTTTTCTTTACATGAATGTAATTCCCCATTGTATGTGCTGAGTACTTGTATTATCAATTATCATCATATTCAATTTCAGAGTGACTTGCCACAGGACAGTTTAGATGACAACCTTGGTCTCTAGGTCTTTGCTACTCATCAGGAATGATATAATCTATGCAGGTATAATAGATGATCATTATTAAACTATATAAAATTTTGTATGTGTGTTTTTAAATGCCTCATATATCAAAGAACGTGCTGTATAGTGTTATAATGTCATTCTTGTTTTCAATATCCACTACCATGTCCGCAATAGAGTTTTCAGCATCAATGAAATAAAAGTCTGGGTATCTTTTAATTAGGCAAGATTGAACCATTTTTTGCCTAGAATTAAGTTAGTTTAAGAATTACGAAGTGCAAGGTAAGATGCAAATGGAATGATTGTCAGGCTGATGGAAGATACATGGTATAGACATTGGCATCTTACTGAAAATTCTGGTTAGTGGCACAATTGTCCACTTAGAGCAAGATTTTATAAAAAAAAAATTACCTAGATCATGAAAGAACAGGAAAACATCTGTAATAACTAGTTGCACAAGTATATCAAGGTAAACTGGAAACAGAAGCCAAATAATTTAAGGTCCATGTGATTTTACATGATGGTGAGCAACACATTTTCTATGACAAGGATAGCAAGCTCAACATCCAGAGTTTAGATTGTCATTGAAGGTAGATCCCAACATTATAGGATTAAGGAGTAGAGCAAAGCTTCAATCTGATGACAAAATCAATATTGATCTATATTGGAGGGAAACAACTTATAAGACACAGTCTAGTTCTGCTTACAAAGCCACCAATGTAAGAGAAAGAAAACTATGAATTTGGAGCAAATGGACTCCCATATATTCATCCATGAAATTCTAATCCATGTGAGTCAAGAAGGCTATAAATAATCCATGGGAAACACTATCAGTCAAGACTGCAGTGGTAGAACATCAATCATTCCAGGTGGGTGAGGTTGAGGAAGGCATGACCAGAGGAAATAAGTTGAAAAGTAGGAGAAGATAACCAATATACAACATTTGCTTTTGCATAAAATAAGAATGACCAACAGAAAAAATGTTGAAAACAAGAGAAATGGAGTAAATTTTCAGATTTAACAAAAATGTTTAAGGGAAATATGTATAACAATTATTCTAAACAAAGGATTTTCAAATCAATGCTATGGAATTTGACATATTTAAACCAAGAATAAATAATTAAAAGTAGGGTAGTCAAAAATGAAATTATGATATACTCTATAGTTATTACAAACTTGAAGAGGATATGTAATTACAATGTAGAAACAGGGATGTATTATGTGCAGAGAGATACTGACGTGACTGTCACCGAATTTAGGGCTGTTTCCAACATTTTTGTTTCAACTAGAGACAAATGACAGATTTTTTTTTTTTTATAAAGCGATATAAGACTAATTTATAAGCAATAGCTGGCCTAGAACTATTTAGCAGCTCTAGGGTTTTCAAAAAATATTTTTTACAACTTGTCCATCTAAATATCTTTTTCAACCCCAATAAGGAAGCTAATCTTCAATATTTATCATTAATATCCAGCCCTGCTCATCTTCTTTAGCTATATTCAGGCTTTCTGAGCTGAGAAAATCTCAGCTTTGTAGTCATTAATGATCATTATCCTTAAATGAAAATGTACTAGAAATAACTTTTATATCATTCTTAGTGGGTAATTTAAGAGATAAAATAGGAATATTAATGTTGAAAAAGTATAGTGTAATAGTCACTAAGCCTGCTGAAGAGAATATCAAGCTACAAGGATAACCAAGGAAAGAAGTGTCCTTGTTTGATATTTCATGTAAGGCCTTTGCTATACCATTTCTCTTACCGAGGGAAGAGAAAGAGAGGAAAAAGAACAACTTCAGCCCTGCCTTCTAAAGCAAAAAGAAAGTATGCCAACCAGTCCAACCTAACACTAATACGACGCTTTGTTTCCAGTGACTTGAAATATCAGCATTCTGTAATTGCGAGATTAAATTATTTATTAAGGCCCCAATTCATTCTTGAACTCTCTGTCTTTTAAGCTGACAATTTAATATAACTTTTACTCTCCTTCATGAAGAAGTATACGTAAGCATGAAGTCCCACTTGGCAGATACTGCCTCTGTGCTCTTCAGTGGAAACAGAACCCTCAGTGGTAGTATAACATCATAATACTCCCGAGACTTTGTCTCAATAGTAGGTAGGACTCAGCTAGTCCAGAGTCAAATGGTGATGGACACTTACCCGTGAGTTATACAGCATCTGTTGAGGTTATGCCACATGCCAGTTCGTGCTACTTCCAGATCAACTCAATAACACCCCTCTGTCATAGTTCTTGACATTCCACTGATTCAGCCCTGTGCTGTAGTGTTTAATAGTCACAGGTTGATTCCACTCATATCTCTCATTCCTATAGTTCCTGAGGATTGTATATTCTACTTACCCCTTTCTTTCATTCTCTTATTATACAACTTTCTATTCCTTCTATTTTATTGTATAATCCAATGCCATTGCATTGCAAAAGAAGGTCACTCTATTTAGTCTATTTGTATAAACTTTTATTTACTTCTACAAATTGAAACCTGAATTTTCCCTAGAAATTACAACTTTTTCTGCTGTCTGCACAAGTAGAAACTGGTCTTTCTCTCACCTAACATTATTGACCATGAAGCCAGAGAGTCATGACACATTCTTTTAAGCATGTTTTTCAAAGCTTGATCATTGTTTTCACTCTCACATAAAACTCCTTTCAAATTCACACTCTCTTGCCCTGCTTTATCATTAATATATTTTGATGGATCATTTGCTCACATTCATTCAGGAGTTAAATTGAACCAAAGCCTCCTTCATTATCACAACTCCTGCTGTAAGGCTGAAAAATATGCACATCAATTTGGATATCCATCAATCAAGTCTAAATTTTTAAACATTTTTCTCTATTCAGTGACCTCTAATACTACTCTATTTCAGCATCTCACTCCAAAAAATATATGAAAACTTGAAGTCATTATCCTAATTTCTTATTACCACTTTCTAACCTTTGTTATCTCATTTTTTAAACAGTACACCTGATATAGACAGAATGGTTTAAAATATTATATTTTTGCAACTGGGAAAAAAGAGAATTTCTTAAACTTTCAGGAGAGTATAAATAGCGATGAATTTCTTGATGTTGTAAAGAGAGGACATGAAACAATTTTCTTAAAAAATTTCAATAGAAACAAAATGCCAAATATATATTTGTAAAGTTGAACAAAATAGCAACATCACTGGTGAGATTAATAAAAACACAAAGGGCATAATTAAAAGGATATGATCACAAAAAAGTTTAAAATATTTGAATGTTAAAACACATTATCAATAACTCAAAACCATAGACAAATAGGCAATTTCTTAAAGAATAGAGCTTAACACAACTGACTCAGGAAGTCAAAGAGAAACTGAAATGACTATAAACATTACTGAAATTAAAACGGGACCTGAAAACTTACACCTTGGACAGGAAAATAAAAAACAAAACATGCTAGGCCCAGATAGTTTGTGTTCTTATCACCTTGTTGATTTTCAAGCTTTCAAATAAGATTTTTTTTAAAATTCTAAGGCTATTTATCCCTAAGTAAGGTTTTATTTTTAATAAAAATGCTTTTGGGAAGACAAAATTCCCTGTTCACAAATGAAGAAACAGAAAATTAGAATGATGAGCTGCATGGTCAAAGGAACAGTAATCTCCATAACTGTTCTCATTACAATGGCTGCAAAACAAACTAGCATGTTTGTTTTAAGAACTCAGTGACTTAAAACATTTATTTTGCTCATGGATATGGTACCTGGGAGGCATATCATAATTTGTAGACATGTTTTAAAAGCATCACAGTGACTGGGTACAGTGGCTCATGCTTGTAATCCTAAAAGTCAGGAAGATAACTTGAGGCTAGGAGTTTGAAATCAGCCTGAGCAACATAGAGAGACCCAGTCTCTACCAAAAAAAAAAAAAAAAAAGAAAATAATTAGCCAGGAGTGGTGGTGTATGCTTGTAGTCCCAGCTACTAGGGAGGTTGAGTGAGGAGGATGGCTTGGGCCCAGGAGTTTTTGAGGTTGCTGTGAGCTATGATGATGCCATTGCATTCTGTCTCCTACCCTAGGCAACAGAGTAAGACCCTGTTTCCAAAAAATAGAAAAAAAGTCATTATAGTAGCCATAAGACCTGTGTCTTCAAAAACATGGATAGAACAGGGAGACTTAAAACTGAGAGTTCCCCAAAGAGAATAGCCACAAATGATTGAGAACCTGAGTCTCACTCTTAAGGAAAGTGTATATGAGGAAAGTCAAACCCAGAGAGGGAGAGAGAACATAAGTGTATTGATCTCCACCAGGATTTGAGAGAAATAAACATGTCACCTTTCCCTTCTTTGAGAATTTGTAATCACCAATCTATCCCTAACGTGAGTTTGGAGTTTGAGTCTGGTAAATGTGAGGTCAGTCTAAAACTGAAACATGTGTTGAAAAATATTAAATATTGAAAAATATATTGAAAAATATTAATATCTGCCTGAATCAAAGTAAACAGTTGCCCCCAAATTTTCCAGAGAATACTAGAAAGAAAAAAAACACTCAATTTTGAGATTCATAATAGAATGATAAAGTAGCAGTTTTGTACTCAATATTCTTTCCCCCATTTCTCCTTAATAACAGAAACTCAAATTTGTTGTACTAGCAAGGTATACCTAGTCAGGAGACATGGTGTTCAAGCTCCCTTATAGACAGTGGGTAGACAGGTGACTATTCTGTCCAAGTATAGGTTGTTGCATCAGGATCCTCAGAGGACTTCTTAAAAGAGGGCTGACTCAGTTTTACTTGTCCTTTGACCCTTTTCTCTTGTCTTTCTTCCTTTTCTCTTGTCTTCAGAAAGTGATTGTTATGTCATGACTAGAACTCTTGGAGTCCTTTTTGGAGCCCAAAGATAAGATTTATAATTATCTGCCTACTTTGAAATCTTCCATTTCCTCCTTTTAAACAACATGAATTAACTGTCTTCCTTCCTCTTCCCCTTGTTCTTCCTTTCCTTATGTATTGTGTTTAACATGGTATAAGAAGAAAATGTACAAGCATTGCAAAAGTGATATATTTTTCAAATATAACAAGAAATCCAGGACTAAGGTGGTGACCTTGTGACGTCTTCAATGCTTCAAAAACAATCTACTTATGGGGCCTGAGGTCATTGAAGTGTGACATTTCCCCTCCAGTGCAACATGACATCTGCATTCCTAAGTGTAACAAAGACATTCCAGAAGATAAAAGGGGAAGGAGTAAAGTTAAAAGGGAATGACAACTGAATGTCTCTTCTAATCCAAGAATAAACAGCTGTCCTGTGAGCCCTGCCAAACAAAATCTTATTGGCTAGAAAAGTGTCAGCCCTCACCTAGATGGACAACAAATGGGAGAAACCAAGTGTTAGGTGGGCACATTACTAAGCCAAACAAAACTGGGTTGCAGTTAGAAAAAAAGAAGGGCAGAATGAACATGGAGTGGACATCCAGCACTGTTACAGTATACATCCTCTTTCCCCAACAATCTGATTTTCATTTAATTTCATGTAGCAAGCCAAAGTGATTGGAATATTTAATATTTAGCTCAAATGAGACAAATGCATATGAATTTCAAGAGAGGAAAAAAGTCATGGAATTTCAATAATGGCTTTAATTATTGTTATGTACAGACCATTTGGCAAGTCTTTTAAAGAAATTACATTAGTGTGCATGGCAGCATTCAGATTGTTATATTTATTTAGCATTAAATGAACATTCTTCTCTAATTTATTAAAAGAAAACTAGGATAACTTTTCCAACTTCCTGGTGAAATCTTTTGAATATTATTATATTCTTAACCCAAATGTCCTTATTATATTTCCCTCAGGCGTTTAGCCATTTTGTTACATCTTACAGCAGCAATAATTCTCTATTCCATAAAAAAGTGGAATTTTACAAGCAGGACAAACGGTTCCATAAATTAAGAGGAATACCTGCCTATGCTGAAATAACGCATTTCTTTCTTATTCATACTTTTGTGATGTATTTGTCTTGAAATCACACTCTCATTTTTTTCTTAAATTTACAGCTTCTTTTTATGGGTTAAAAAATCCAGTGAAAAATTGGTTGACAACTAGAATATCAAGAAACAAGGAATTTATAAGGAAAATACATATTTCAGATATGAATGTGTTCTCAAAACATGTATCTTATCCTAAAATATTTCTGAATATATTTAGTAGAATAAGATTTTTCTCCCAACACACTTTTGAGTAATAGTGTGTATGTAAATTGTCACATAGTTGAGAATTCTTTATTGTTTTTCTAGACTAAATAATCTCATTGCCATAATACATTCCTTCTATTTAAGAGAAAGTCTTCTAGTATTAATCTAATTCTATACCTGACAATTGCTGAAGGAAACTAATTTGTAGAAACAATAGTATAGCAACAGTAACTTACACTCTGCATTTCAATAAACTTTACATATTTTATCTGATTTTTTTTCACATGTTACAAGTAAGGAAGCTGTATCAGAATGAGTAAGTACTTTTCATATTTCCACACTTAAATTATGTAGTTGTTGATAGAATAAGGAATGGAACTCAAGTGCATTCCACAAGCTAGACATGATAATAAGCCGTGTAAAAATTGAAAATAATATTTGTGGAAGTTAGCTTTCTAGCATTTCTTTTCCCTTTTATGTAAGAACCTATTAAATGTCAAGAAAAAAGTATAAAAGTCCAAGTATTACTCATTTTTTTCATAACAAATGTGGCTTAAGAACTTTAACTTCAGGATTATGAAATATTTCTCTCATGATATTCTAAGAAAAATCTCTTGGCAAAAGCCAATACTAATTTATATTTTTATAGATGTATAATTAATACCTTGAACTTGTATATTTTCTCTGCAAATGGATCAGACTTCATTCATAAATATGTATTAAGCAACTACTATATGCCAGGACCTGTGCTTATTGGAAAAGTTTGTTAGTCTATAAACTGTCATAAAAAGAAAAAAGTCCAGGTTTGCAAGAAGAAAAAGTTAAAGTTAAAATTAGTTATGTATCTATTTCATATGATTTTTTAAAAATAAAATGCTTACTATTTCATTTCTATTTCAATTTCAGATTAAATGCAGAGCTAAGATTGCAGAGAACACTTAGAAAGTCATTCTAGTTGGAGAATCATGAGTTCTCTCCATTCAACAAGTATTGCTAAAAGTCTACTGGAAACATCTAGGCAATTAAACAGATACATGAATGAAAAAGACATACACAGTGACCTTAAGCATTTATAAAATTTAGAAGTTAAAAACACTAATTACAGTACAAGGCAAAATGGGAGGTAGATTTTTTTTCTTACAAGTGTTCAGTACAGAAAGGGAGAAAGAGAGAGAATGAATATTGCTCTGGGACATCAAAAAGTGCCTTCCCTGTTTAATCTTCATGACAGATTTGCAAAGTAGACTTTCTTATCCCCATTTTATTGCTGAGGAAAAGTGAAGAGATTTGATAATTTGTAGAGTTTCTGTCAAATTATGTCTCAGAGACTTCCCAAGCAGAGTGCAGTGGCATCATCATAGCTCACTGCAACCTCAAACTTCTGGGCTCAAGTGATCCCCCTGCCTCAGCCTCCCAAGTAGCTGGGACTACAGGCATGTGCCATGATGCCTGGCTAATTGTTTCTGATTTTAGCAGCGATAGGGTCTCGCTCTTGCTCAGGCAGCTTTCAAACTCTTGAGATCAAGCAATTCTCCTGCCTTGGCCTCTCAGAGTGCTAGGGTTACAGGTGTGAGCCACCACGCCCAGCCTGTCTCAGAGATTTTTGGAAACAAAGTATTCCCACTGCCTCTCTGCCCTCACCCCCTATCCTCACCACCACAATGACCTGTATTGATCATAAAGTATCTGTAGAACAAACATTTGTTGGATTACGTCACTTAAATTTTGGAGGTGTCTGTTTACTATACATAGGATATTTTCAATCAAAGCCACATTGGATAAAAGAGTAATAAATGTCAGTGTTTAAGTATAAAGTGATGAGAAATGTATTTTGTCTGGAGTATACATCCTATGTAGGACAGTAATGGGGGATCATATTGTAAAGGCCAGTTGGGTCTATGTTATGGAAGTCTTTTGATGCCAGATGAAAAGCAACTGTCCTCAATTCTGTGGGTATAATTCAATATTTAGGGAGCAGGTTCAATGTCATTGTATGAAGATTAATCGCTAGCAAGTAATGCATAGAATAAAAATAATTTCTAATCTAATAAATTGATTAGCCTACATTTTCAAGCTGTACTCTCTATTAAATGGATATAAACAATTCTTCTCTAAAATGTTTTTTATTAAAGACGTGGAATGAGATAAGTTGAAGACAATCATTTTTGTAATAGTTAAATGTTAGCTGTATTTATTGGACACCTAAGAGACGGCAATAATGTTAGGAATATAAATATTTTATACTAAGTCAGACACAGTATCTATTCAACTAACCGATACTTGAAGAATTGCCAAAAGCTATTTTTGTGAAAACATGGTGGTTTCACTGGAAGTAAAAACAAAAATTAGTATCCAGTAGTTTGTAGCAGTTGCAATTATCAATGTAGATGAGCAAAAGTACAAACACCAGTAGATGAATGAGCGATTTTTGAAACTCATATAGAAAGATAGTGCACACCCAGGAAGTCTGAAGAAAGGTAGCAGATCCCTGCACCATGCCTAACCTACCCCAATTCTCCATATATTCTAATTATAAACAGTGATAATCTGTTGAGTGTTAGGGAGAAAAAAAGAAAAAGTTCCATCCAGTTCTATGGAGATGCTATAAATGTGACCAGAAGACGGCCTTGGAAAAAAGATAATAGCAGAGCTAGTATAAGTAGAACATGATGCAATGCCTAACATGCATTTCCCTCAGCCCTAGTATCACCCCTGCACAGATAATTGAAATATACGTACAGTATCTTTGCAGATTTAAACTTCCAGAGAGGCTATATCCTATTTGAAGACCTCTGCAACAATACATGATCAAGTAGTAGTATTGAAATAGAGAGTATAAATTACAAAATATATCCATATTTGTTTAGTATATTTGATTTGGTTTGACATTAGGAAGATGAATGGTGAAAGTGATGTTTATAAAGTTTAATTTGCACATTTGACTAGATTTGACCATAAGAAACCTTGGAATCAAAAGATATTAATCCGGTTTCCAAGAACAACAGATCTTTATTGAAATACACTTTGGAATTGCTCTCCTGTAGCTTCATAATATAACTAGGAAATTAAAATGTCCAAGATGTCCTGCAATAGCAAAACATCTTTAACTTGATTTGAGTTAAATATTTCGTCAAGTGAAGTGTTTTGTTCATTGTTTCTTTGAAAGCAGCCTAGTAACATCTCTTTAATATCAAATGGAGAAGTGCAAGACCAGAGTGTTTTAACTAGTGTTTTTCAACCTTGGCACTGTGGACATGTTGGACCTGTGTTTGTTTGTTTGTTTACTGCTGCATAACAAATCACAAATTTGGTGACCTAACATGTATTTTGTAGCTCACAGTTCTGTAGATCTGAAATTCAAGACAGCATGGCTGGGATCTCTGCTCTGGCTTGGCTTAGCATTCTCATCTAGAGACTCAAGATCCTCTTCTGAGCTATTCCTGTTATGGGCAAAATTCAGTTTCTTGTGGTTGTGAAATTGAAGTCTCTGTTTCCTTGCTAGATGTCAGCCAGGAATTGCTCTTGGCTCCTAGAGGCCCTTCTCAGATCTTTGATCGATGGTCCCTTAAATCTCCACAACAACCTCCCCTGTGTTGAATCCCTCTCATGCTCTGCATCTCTGATTTCTTTCTCATCAGGAGAAAACTCTGCTTTTAAAGGGGCTCATACCTGATTATTTCCCTACCTTAAAGTCAGCTGTGCTACACAACAATCATAGGCTTGCAATCTCATATTCATGGTTTAGGGATTATACAGGGTGTGTACACTGGGGTGGGGTGGTAAACGTTCAGAGATATCTTAGAATCTTGCCTACTATCAAACTGGATAATTCTTTGTGTTACGAGTGTTGTTTCATGCATTGTAGGATATTTTAGCATCCCTGGCCTCTACTCACTAGACAACAGTTATACCCTCCACACCAGTTATCACAATCATGTGGCTTTGGAACTTGTCAAAGTTGTTTAAGCTTAGAGACAACTGTTTGAAACTCTATCCTATTATCATGAAACTCAGTGCAAAATAAAAATATGCATAGCCCTGTCTTTTAAAAAGTCCAAGTATGGATTGAATTAATTTATAATTTTATTAATAACATGGGCTAATCATTAAGTATATCATTCCAACATTAGTACAATATACATTTTTACTCATGGAAACACAGCATTAGTTAAGCTTTACTACTTGAACAGTAACCATGACAAACCCCAGTTAAAAAAAAATAGGCAGATAAAGGGCAGCATATTGGGAGCTCAGGAACTTCAAAGAAATTGGACTCTACTTAGAATATTGAGATACCTCATTAATACAAATCATATCTTAGGACTACATCGGCCTTCAGGTCCTAGTTTCCTTTAATTTGATACAGATTTTCTACCTGTGGAATTTTCTCTACCTTGTTCAGATTCATTTATATCTTCAATAGAGAAGATTTTCAGGGTTTTAAGTTCCAAAATTTTCCAACTAACTCTGTAAAATAGAAGTGTCTTTTATTAGTTCTGAAAAGTATCTTTTGTGAGTTTCTGGGGACAGCCTCTTGAAATGTTCTCAGATTGCTGAAAATTTTCATGTCCATCCTCTCATAATATTTTTGAATTTATGGATTTTTATAACATCCCTCATCACTTTTATTTCTCCAGGTTGAAGAGTTCTAATTTTTTTTTAAAATCTCTACTTATATAGAAGCATTTTTGCCTCCATAATTCATGAGGACTTGAGTTTTTGTGATGAGAGGATAGTTTGCTTTTTTGAATCCTTGATGCCAGTTGTGTGGAGAGAAGAGGAGTGGGCTGAACTGGCACAGTACACATTAACTGTGTGACTTCAGAAAATTGAAAGTTAGATACTCATTGCCCTTTTACCTAAGAATTGTACCACATACCTTTTAGGATTGCTAAAAAATGCAAAGTGTAGCAGATAGGACCCAATATAGTATTTAGCTTTTAGAAAGCTCCAGTAAATCTATTCATTTGTTTAAGCAATACATTTTGAAAACAAATCTGTGGCAATGCGGAGTATTTAGGAATTGGAAACATGCACATGTGAGTACACGTGCGCACGCACACACACGCACACACACACACACACACACACACACACACCCCACAAATATACACACTAGGCATGGCTTCATTGGTCTAGTAATATTTTTTTCCTCCTATGAAGAGGAAAGAGGAGGACAAAGATGCTGATGATAATGTTTTCATCCTGCTTATTCTAATTCTGAGAAGACCTACTAGTAAGAAATAGACTGCTAGTTCATATACTGTGATCATCCTCTGTGGGGAACTTAACAAAATACAGACACCCAGGCCAACACCACAGCCCAGGGTACTCTAATTCATTAAGTTTCTCTTGGGAAATACTATATAAATGTTCAAAAAGGGCCACTGGTAAGTTCAATGCATAATCAAAGTCCAGAAGTTACAGCCATCTGGGCAGTGATTTATGGCTGCAAACAGCATCATCTACTGACCAACTGAGTATTAATCTTTAATAATTTTATTGCATTGATATGGATTTTTTCAGTGTGGTAATTTCTTATCTGAAGTGCAGTTTCCAGAAATGTGTATACTCTTTCAGGTTGAATACATCATTACTTTATAGAAATGTATAATAGTATTTCTGTTTTGTGTTTAACACTCCCTAGGATTCTCAATGCCCCAAATATTGTGATGATATATTTAAAACAAAATACACAATGACACTTATCCTGGAATACAACTGACATAAAGAATTATATTAAAAATGAAGTAATGTCTTATACCTAGTACAGGTATCAATATCTACTGTGAAGTTCATATGTTTCTTCTCCATTTATACAATCTCTCATGATAATCTTTAGAGTTTGCTACTCATTCTATTTCATTCTCCAGAAGTTTTAGTGACATCTACAAATCTAGCAGATTTACTAATCACTTAAAAAATCTTATATAATAATAAGAGTGGGAATAATAATCTTATTAAAGTAAGTAAATGCTGATGGTCTCAAGTAATTTTTAGAAATCCTTTTGTTCACAGCTTTCAATCTAGTATTTACTTCTAATCTAAAATAATTTTCTTTAATTCAGTTTTTTAATTCATTACCAATTATTACCTTGTTTCTACTAATCATTTGGGTTTTTTATAGTAGATTTTTTTCAAAAACATTTTAATGTTTTTGGTCTAATTGTTCCCCCATTCCTAAAAAAAAAAAAGTAAATGAACAACAACCAAAACAAAGCTCTAATAACTAAAGTGATTTCCACTTACATAAGTTTTGTTTTTATTCCTTAATATGTACAATGCCATAAATACTCCCTAATCCTACCTTTCATTACATCTTCCCCAAAAGAAAAATGTACAAAAATGAGACTAACTTTTTGATACTTTCAGGGTAAAATTAATTGGTATGCTTAAAGGAATTATTTGTTAATTATAAGGTATTACATCTTCATAATTTTCCTATTTTCTTTCTCCAAATTCTTGGTACTTGCCTATTTTGTCATCTCTGACATTACCTTCAACTAATTGGCCTTTAAGTTTTTACCACAGGTATCAGTAAGGCACATATTTTACTTGGTGACCAAAAGAATGTCAAACACAATGGATGACGCTAGAGGCATTTTCCCACCCCAAGTTATATACTTTTCTCCAATGTTCTTAGATAAATAGTAGCCCCAGTTCAGGGTGTATCCCAATGTGTGTTCATGCATGTGTGTCATTGAGCTTCTTGCTGAACCTCCAAAACTGGATTTTATTTGCTTTGCAAAAATGAAGTAATATCACATTTCCTTTACTTCTAGTGTCCTGGAGCAGTTACTACCCATTGAAAATACAATTCGTATTGGTTCTTTGCCTTCCTTTAGTATTGTTGGTTCATAATAATTCTGAAATGCACCATTTTCTTTAGAAATTAGAAGTAAAACTCTATAATTGAATAGAAACTAGATGTGATTTGGGCTTTTGTAGTCTTCTAGAACAGATGCATGTGATACCCCATTAAAATGATGGACAGAGTCCCAGAAAAAGAATCCTAAGGTTAGTAAATTTTGCATTTTTTAATAAGAGAAGTAAAGCTATTTGCTTATGACTATTTCCCAAAGGCACTAAAAAGCATTTATTTTTACCAAGGTTATTATTCAAGGCAAGAAAAGTTTGGAATTCTCTCTTTTAAATATATAAAGTATATGTTATATTTTCTAGGATGATGATGAGTCACAACTAAAAATATGTACTTTTGAATTGAGATGTCTCACACTTGAAAAAAGCCTAAAGGCAAAAATGCTTAGATATTTGAAATTACCAAGTTTTATATGCTAACACACTATCAACTGACGGTGTGTGTGTGTGTGCACGCGTGCATGTGTATGTATGTGTGTGTGTATATATATAATAAAAATGTAATAATTTGTAAAAGATTTTTACTCACACAAAAAATTACTCTCAACTTCCAGGAATATTATATTTACCTTTACATTCAGAAAACAAGATTCATAAAATTAAGTCAACCAGCAAAGAAATAATACTGGTAAAACTGAAATAATTTATAGGAATTAGAGTCACAGAAGGTAGATGGAAATATCACTATCCAAAGATTAAATATTTGCTGAAATATGTCATTAAGCAAACTATAGTAAATGTTTCAACACATTTTCATCTTATACTATATCTTCATAGGACACCATAATTTTTTTGGTTTTCTTTTTTTTTTTTATTTCGGCATATTATAGGGGTACAGATTTTAAGGTTTCAATAAATGCCCATTTCCCCCCTCCCCCCAAAAGTCTGAGTCTCCATCATGACCATCCCCCAGATGGTGCACATCTCACTCATTATGTATGTATATACTCACCCCCCTCCCCCCTCCCACCTGCCCAATACCCTATTACTGTAGTACCTATGTGACCACTTAGGTGCTACTCAGTTAATACCAGTTTGCTGGAGAATATATCTTGTGCTTGTTTTTCCATTCTTGGAAACTTCACTTAATAGTATGGGTTCCAGCTCTAACCAGGAAAATATAAGATGTGCTATGTCACCATTGTTTCTTAGAGCTGAATAGTACTCCATGGTATACATATACCACATTTTATTAATCCATTCTTGGATTGATGGGCACTTGGGCTGTTTCCACAGCCTTGCAATTATGAATTGTGCTGCTATAAACATTCGAGTGCAGGTGTCTTTTTTGTAGAGTGTCATTGGATCTTTGGGGTAGATGCCCAGCAATGGGATTGTTGGATCAAATGGTAGAATCACTTGTATCGCTTTAAGATATCTCCATATTGCTTGCCACAGAGGTTGAACTAGTTTGCAGTCCTACCAGCAGTGTAGGAGTGTTCCTCTCTCTCCGCATCCATGCCAGCATTTATTGTTTGGAGATTTTTTGATAAAGGCCATTCTCACTGGGGTTAAGTGATATCTCATTGTGGTTTTGATTTGGTTTTCTTTTTATTTTCTTTTTTTTTCTTTATTATTTCAGCATATTAGGGGGGTACAAATGTTAAGGTTATGTATATTGTCCATGCCCCCCCTTGAGTCAGAGCTTCAAGCGTGACCATCCCCCAAACATTGCACATATCACTCATTATGTATGTATATACCCATCCCCTCCTCCCCCTCTCACCTGCCTGACACCCAATAAATGTTATTCCTATATGTCTACTTAGGTGTTGATCCATTAATACCAATTTGCTGGTGAGTAAATGCGTTGCTTGTTTTTCCATATTTGAATTAGATACTTAATGAAAATACATTAAGTACAAAGGAGTCACTAAAATATATGTAAAAGTTAGAACTAGGCCACAAAAAATATTTAAATATTCAGAATTGTGATGTTCTCTTTTATGTAGTATTTTGGTTTATACAGCCATTGGCAAACTTTATCAAGTAATAAATATGTATCTTAGGCATAGTTCTATCAGTTTTAAATATTTTTTTAAAAAATAGAATAACTATACAAATTTTAAAACTAACAATTTAGTAAAGAACAAAAATCTAAACTCATTATAATATATTGAGCTAATGGCCACAGCTTTGGAAGGCAGACTGTTTTAGAAAACTAGCCTGGGCTTTGAAATGAGAATGAAATCATTTTGAATTTCTGCTCTGTTATAAATAAGCTTCATGAATCTGTCATATCACTTAACCTCTCTAAATACAATTGTCCTTCTGCAAAATGAAGATGTAAGTTCCTGAAGGTGTTAAAAGGCTTACCTGAGACATGGAATTTGTAAAGTACTTAGTTGAGTACCTAGCATGTAGTAGGCATTCAATAAGTAGTTACTATTGTGTTCAATAGTAAGCAGTTTTTTCCAAGTGGGAAGAGTATAGAAAGGCATATTAGGAAAGGTTTCACTGAGATGATATTTTAGAACTTGACCTCAGGTGATGGCTTTTCCTTGTGTGTGTGTGTGTGTGTGTGTGTGTGTGTGTGTGTGTGTGTGTGTGTTTCTTCTTTTTATTTTATTTTATTTTATTTTTTTTGAGAAGGGGTCTCACTATGTTGTCCAGGCTGGTCTAGAACTCCTGGGCTCAAGTGATCCTCCTGTCTCAGTCTCATAAGTAGCTTGTACTACAGGCACACACCACTACAACTAGCTGAGGATGACTTTTATATACAGTCTACCTGTCAATACCATCAATTTACTCTAAAATTGTGTTTGTCCCTGACCTTAAAAACCCTTACATTTTTTTTTAAAAAGGGTACAACATAAAGAAAACCTGCAATTATGTTCATTTAAAAAGTTAAGTTGAATCACAGTGACCAAAATATGATGACCAAGAGCAGATTTTTAGAAATACAAAGCATGACCTTGAATTAACTATACTCAACATATCTAAGTCCTATCACCTTTAAATTACACATTACTTTAAATAAACCATTATTGACTTGATAAATTTTTCTAGGAATCAGAACAATTTTAACTATGGTTTAACAGCTTCCCTGAAAGTATTTTTTGATATTTCTAATGAGTTGCTGGGAAGAGATTACTCATGGTGAAAATAAGTGATTTTGGCCGAGCCATTTTATAGACCTCCAGACCTATAAGCCCTTGTATCACTCAGGGACCTTTCCTTCAGAGACATGGAAAGAAATGATTAGAATGAGGAGAGGCTGGAAGTAGGCAAAACTGCTAACAAGCGTAGAGATCAAAAAAGTAACATAAATTAGTGGCCAGGTCCTGATCCTTGGTTCTATTTTCTATGTGAGTAAGTGTTCAAGTTTGCTTTGGGAATATTTGGGCGTGTTTACATTATTTACAACATTATTTCTCAATCATATAATTACTAAGTTCCTATTAGATGTCTAGGACTAATACAGGAATATCCAAAAGGAAAATAAAATGCAGCACACTCTCCACACCTTTGAGAACTTAGTCTATTTGGTCAAAGAAAATGCATATTATATGACAAGAGGCCATGACCAAAGAAACTGGTGGGGGCACGTGGTACAAGGGAAAAAGAGGATGTTACCTGGGGAGGGCTGAGGCTTTCTGGATGAAAGGAAGCCTTGGTTAAGGGCTAAGCCTTGCCATGCAAGAGTTAAAGAAATGAGGAAAGGAAAAATAGCATTGCAGGAAAAAAATAATGCAGTCCTAGGGTGGGAAAGAAACTACTATGATAGAGTTGAACTTTGAACTGATTAAGTAAATGTGTAAAATATGCATTCTTAAAAACGAAAAGACTGAGATTTTTTAATTGGCAAACTTTCTGCTCTTTAACCCTATTTCTATATATCATTGTCTGATATAGTATAGTGAGTATTAAAAGACTAACTTTGGATCAAACATGGAAAAGAAGAATCCATAATTTTTGGCCCAAGAGAAAGTATTGGGTGAACACATGCCACCATCTCACAGGCTCAGAAGTGCACAGGTAGAGCGCACGTGCCAGACCCCTGTGCCTTTCACAGCCTCTCTGCCTGTCCAGGTCGGCAGAGTAGTTTATGAGCGCTCAGCATCGTTGAAAAGAGAAGGTTGGCAACATGGGGGTGGTTCAGGTAAACTGAACAAAGAATCAGACTCAAAAGTCAACAAACCCATTGAACTTTCAAGGTGAGATAGGTTACTGTCAAACAGAGTTTATACTACAGACAAATAAAGTAGTTCCTTGGCCACATGGTTATGGGTAGCATTCACTCACACATTGCAAAAGAGCAGATACTTGCTCAGTTTCTACACAGCTGTGTGGCTTTGTGGAGAAGGGGTGACTGATCACGTGGAGCTGGCACAGACTAAGTGATGACTCCACTTGTTCTCAAATTGAAGACCTTACAGATTTTAGGGCTTAGCTCTCAAATCCAAGCTTTTGGAATTAAATTTTTGTTTCTCTCAAACTAATGCCTTTGAGATGAATGTTGAAGCATGTTTTGAAAGTCAAAAGATAAGTACTGTCTTTCTAGTTATCTGAACTTTTCCTTTCCTGGAGGCTGGCAATGTGGAATGCCACAATTTCCCAGACTACAGGATAGTAAGGTTAATATGGGAACTCATATAAACATGCACACACACATATATACCTACACACATGTATACGTGTGTGTGTGTGTGTATATATATATAGCAAATAGGTTTATTATATATCTATTATAGATATTTTCAAATTATAATTTTTAATGGCTCCTTTGAAAAAATGCTCCATCAATAAATAGATTTAGGAAACATACTTTTGTTTATGTTTTTTGGTAAGTGATCATATATATTATCATATGAAATATTAATAGTATATGAAGCTTATTTATATTATATATAACATTCCCAATTAATTTGACCATAGAACCCATTGCTCTAAATATTTTACCCTTTCATGAGTGCTGAAGAACACATTATGCAAAATGCTTCTAGATGCCATAGAAATTACCTTTTTAAATGAGCCCTTTTTCCTCTCTGCCATCACCTACCTCCACCTAACAGCTCAGAGACAGTGGAAACACTATCTTATTTATTCTGGACTGTCAGTATCTGACATGTTAATAAATTATAGTTGGGCACAATATAGTTTTGTTCAAATTCTCTCACAGTTTGGAGATTTTTCCTGGTAAGTGTATCAAGAACATTCATTCCTTACCAAGACATTGTGCATATTTAAATTTTGGCTTTTATTATTGTCATGTTGGCACAGCTTTCTAAGGATGAAGGAAAATGAAGTAAAACTATATTTAAAATCTTGTAACTGCTTAATTAGTAAATTATTTTTCTTATGCTTTGGGATATATCTCTTGTGCACGTGATATGAAACCCCATGTTAGAAAGAAACGCAAAATCTGATTACCTTTAAACAATTATGATAACATATAATTAAAGCAGAAAGGCAAACAAGAAACAAAAACAGTTGTATTATCTGACAATCTTACTATTTAGAATGCATTATGATATTCTATATTCAGTAAAACACATATAAGCAATTTGTTAGAAAATAAAATGGTATAAACAAGCAACTACCAAAGGAAATAAAAATAATATACATCACTTAAAAATCTCAATTAAAAATTTTTCTCCATTAGATTAGTAAAAATTTAAAACATTTATCTTAATGTTAGAAAGGTTTTGAGTATACTGTTGGTCCGTCTTTAAGTTGGTACCTATCTGGAAGACAATTTAGAAACACATCAATACATCACATGCATTCCCTATAACTCAGCAATTACCATTCTAGATATTTAGCATCTACAGAAACAAAGATAAATATATATGTACCATGATGGTCAACACAGCATTGATTTTTAGGAATAAAAAATTCATGGGAGTAATTTCTTTTAATGTCCCAGGTTTATTGAGATAATTTACAAATAAAATTGTAAATGATGTCCCCACCAATACTGGAGAGGGTGAACTTAAGTATTTCCAAGCAGAGATGTCTATTTAAAAACACATATAAAAATCTACAAGCACAGTTATTTGTACCCAAGTGTGGGAGGAGTATGGGGAGAACCTGAGAGAGTCTAGTGTCGTTATAGACCAAACTGTTAGCAGGTGAAACGAGAGTATATGGAAAGGACAGTGTGAGAAGAGGTCGTCCATTCTCTACCATATACTGTTCAGGTTTTCTTTTTCCCTGAAGGAGTTTGTACAGCTTTATAGCTTAAGAAGATATTTTAGCTTGGTAAAACATTTCTATATATGAATACTTCACTTTGATGGAGAAAAAGAATATTAAAAATAAGATCAAAAGTGAAATTTAATCCCTAATGTAAAACAATTCTTTTCATATCATACTAAATAATCATGTTTAACTTGGATTTTTTAAAATTTCTATAACAAACTTAAATTATTGAAGAAAATACTAATTTTCAGTCATTGAAAGCAAATTATTAGGGGTTTGAATTTAGGCAGATGATTTAATTTTAGGATACAATGTGGTAAACAAAGATAATGCAGGTATACAGATTATTAGAGTTATAAACAGCAAGTATAATTCATGCTGATAGCATATTTTAAAATATAAAGAAGTGAATGCTATTGAAACAAAATCACTAAAAATGGTCAAAATTGGAAAATAGCAAAACCTATGTAATTAAATATTCAATGTGAATGATACTTTTAAAAATAAATTGAGACTTGGCAATTCCTCTATGAATCTTTTAAAGTCTTCATAATATGCATATCTTAAAGAAAAATTCCAGTTTTGAAGTATAAATAATTTCCCAGGTTCATTTTCCAAGACTTTACAAAGATTTTTAGAGGAAAATAAACCATGTTCATGCTGGATGATTTATACCTCATAAAAGGTTAGTAGAATACTAGAAACCTGAGCAATGCATGCATTTATTTTAGTATAGCCAACTGAGTTTTATTAAGTTTATAATTCTGTGTTACAGGAGAGATGCACATGCCTTATAGACCTGACCACTGTATCATGATGTCACATATGTCATAGATTGGAGCCCAAACCTGAAACCTCAGAAAAATATCAAGAACAGACATCACAGGAGTCTGATAACTCTCTTTAAACTCTGTTAGCTGTCTACAATGTATTGTGGGCTTTTAGGTTTGCTTATTTGTTTAAAGAACAAAAATGTACTTATTATAAGTGATAAAATTACTTTTTTTTTATTTCGGCATATTATGGGGGTACAGATTTTAAGGTTTCAATAAATGCCCATTTCCCCCCTCCCCCCAAAAGTCTGAGTCTCCATCATGACCATCCCCCAGATGGTGCACATCTCACTCATTATGTATGTATATACCGGCCCCCTCCCCCCTGCCCAATACCCTATTACTGTAGTACCTATGTGTCCACTTAGGTGCTACTCAGTTAATACCAATTTGCTGGAGAATATATCTGGTGCTTGTTTTTCCATTCTTGGGATACTTCACTTAGTAGTATGGGTTCCAGCTCTAACCAGGAAAATATAAGATGTGCTATATCACCATTGTTTCTTAGAGCTGAATAGTACTCCATAGTATACATATACCACATTTTATTAATCCATTCTTGGATTGATGGGCACTTGGGCTGTTTCCACAGCCTTGCAATTATGAATTGTGCTGCTATAAACATTCAAGTGCAGGTATCTTTTTTGTAGAGTGTCACTGGATCATTTGGGTAGATGCCCAGCAATGGGATTGCTGGATCAAATGGTAGATTCACTTGTATCGCTTTAAGGTATCTCCATATTGCTTTCCACAGAGGTTGAACTAGTTTGCACTGATAAAATTACTTTAAGGGGGAGGGGATAACAAATATGAATTAAAGAGCAAGCAATCTGAGAAATATCTAGGCAGCAAATTTAAAAGCCAAATGATAATGCCCTAGAACAATTTGAAAACTGCTGCAACCCTCTTTTGGTCTGTGTGTAGTGCTATAACAAACTACCACAGACTAGGTAACTAAAAAACAACAGATATTTATTTCTCTCAGTTCTGGAGTCTGGTAAGTCCAAAATCAAGACACCAACCGATTCAATGGATGGTGAGCGCCTGTTTCCTCAAGGATGGCAGGTTTTTTGTTTTGTTTTGTTTTGTTTTTGCAGTAACATCACATGGCACAAGGGATGAGGGAGCTTTTAGGGGCCTCTTTTACAACTATACTAATTCCATCTATGAGGTTTATACCCTTATGATCTAATCACATTTCAAAAGCCCCACTTCCTAACACTATCATCTTGGGCCTTAGGATTTCAGCATATGAATTGAACAGGGAGCAGGGCATAAGCATCCAATGCTTTGCAAACCCCAATAAAAGATTAAAAAAAATATTTGTGAATTAGAGAAGAGGAAAGGAGCAAAAAGAATGGAGGGAGGCTGAGGGTATGTCTGGCAAGCAGCTGGGCCAGCAGAGAGCAGACACGAAGCATGATTCTTTTAGTACCTGAGGTTTAGTCTGGTTGTAGGAATGTTCCTCAGGAAGTGCAGACAGGAACCAAGAGGGTAGGCATTATAAATGTTGACATCTAAGGCAAAGTGATGAAATCAAGTTCAAATCAAGACATATCACACATAATCAGGCAAGTAAGTAATTGGTTTTTAAAGTCCCTGGATGATGATGATGCTCAGGATCAGGCCAATGACAGTATTTGACTCCTCCGCTGCTTTGTGAATTAAGGCTAACTCCAAACAAGGTGGGGTAGAAATGAGAATAGATCTCAACACATCAGAAACAGGTGGTTCAAGATGCCTTCCAAGCTGATAGGAATTCTGCACAGACTCAGAACAAGTAAAGAACTGAAAAGGAAACCGGAAAAATAGGACTGGGCAGGTACAGATAGAGATAACAGAGGGGGCTGGGCTCCATGCATGTTCAGGTCTCACCCTGTCATTGAAGGTACCTGGTCAACTCTCAGGTTGGTGGCAGGCCCACCTGCTGGTAGGCTAGGCTCCCAATTTACTAAAGGGAATATTCTTATTTATTTGGGACTGCAACAACACAGGGCTGAGTAAGAAGGAACAAACATTCATCCTTCAGGGGAAACCTAGAGCACTCACTGGTACTTTATAACCTGGAAGGTCTTTCTGTTTAGCTTGTTTATTTGATTTGTTTTGCTTATATTTGTCTTTCCATATATGAGCAGTGAGTATAACCTTTCAACATAGTGCAAAAGCCCCAGCAACTTAAATGGAGGAACAAAGAGAGATGCTCTTTCTTAAGGCTCTTTCTCAAATGGCTTTACAAACAGAAATTTACCTTGAAGTGAATTCATGAACTCACAAGGTGATAGTCTTTCTTTTAAGAATTTAATTTCTGCTGAATGGCCAAGCAAGAAAAACTGTCTCTATACTCAGATAACTATGACCGAAGACTACCCCTTCTGCCAATCAGTAAGCTAAACATCACTTGCCACCCTAGAGAAATGGGATGGGCAGTAGTAGGGAAGATGAGCAAGGAGACATGACAGAGCAATGAGAGGTGAGATTTAAGTCTCTGCCCTGAACAATGCATTCTACATGCAAACTGACAAAGAATGTTAGATGTTTACTGAATGTTCAAGCAGAAATAATCAGATGACTGGATGCTGTTCCAGGGGCAACCAGCACAGGTGATGCTTTATTCATTTTGATGTAAATTAAGCAACTTATGGGATATATTTCTAAATCTAATATATTTAGATTGTATATGTGTATGTGCACATGTGCATGTGTATGCATATATAACATTTACTTTTCCCAGTAGGCGAATGATTTCATGTTTGTTTTAACTTTTTCAAAAGCCCCTCTCACAATGACTGTAAAGAAATACAGCAAAATCCACAAGGGTGAAGAGCACAGAAACTAATAAGCAGATGTGAAGCTTCCTCTAATTTTTAGAAGATCAAAAAACAAATGAAGCATATATTCAGACAAAGGGAAGAAAACTGTAGTTCGGAACACAGGAAGTTTGGAAGTAAGCCTGGAAAAACCCAAGACACACAGCAAGTTTGAGAGTAAGAAAGACTTACGTGACATGAGGTTATATACTTGCTGATATGTGCGAGAGAAACCCGAAATCTCAGTCTGACGATGTAATAGAAGTTCACTCTTAATGGGTGAACTCCTGATCAGCGATTGGCCCTCCTCTAAAGCATGAGTCCTGGACCATGGCTACTTCTACCCTATGCCTTGAGCATCTTCAGAAAGAAGATGCAAAATTAAACCAAAACAAGAACTATCTATGCAGAACAATCTGTTAAAATTTTACATTCAAAGTAAAAGGATACTATGAAAAAGAAACCTTCAGCAAGTATGAAGAAACATTTAGCATTTCAAAATATGATTGGGAATAGAATTTTTTTAAAGCAATAATAGAGAAGAAGGGAATTTCTCTGCTGAATAATGTCTAATAAATGAAGAAATAATAAAATTAGAAAATCCTTATTTTGTAACACATAATATAATTGTTGATTCAGGGATTCATGTGAAAATTATCAATGGATGTCAGAATTAATTGGTGCCAGTTTGTCAAGTAACAGAATATGGAGAGTCAATGCATTATCCTGCGGATCATTTACTGGTTGGTTGAAAGGAGGAACAATCCCCTATGATGAAAAAGCTTGCAGTTACTTCCTTAATAAAATGACCATATTTTCACGTCATGAATTGTGAAACAATCTGGCATTATGGGTCTCCTGGCGTAACTGAATATGAGGAACACAACCTCACCTATGAACTATTGCCCTGAGTGTTCAGCTCTAACCTAATCAAGACCTGCCCCTGTGCTATACAATATGGTATTCACAGGAATTGTGACGAGTCCAAATTAAGATGTGCTGTAAGGGTAAAATGCATACCAGATATTATAAATATAGTACTTTAAAATAAAGTAAAATATATTATCATTTTTTATATTAGTTACATGGCCAAATGAAGTAGTTTGGATAGATCGGGTTGAAGTAAACACTAAAATAATTTCACCTTATGTTTTGAGGCTATTATGACATTTAAAATTATGTATGTGATGCAAATTGTATTTTCTATTGGGCAGCACTGCTTTATATCTAACTTCAAAACACAGGTCACAAAAAATTGCTTCCCTAAGAGGAAGCAATTCAGCAAATCCACATTGTGGAATGGTCTACCCTATAACTGTTCTAAACTCATCAGAAATTCAATAATATGGAAAAAAAATAAGGGAGCTGTTTTAAACTGAGACTAAAGTAGAACAACAAAGGCAATGTCAATGGATTAGATTGAATTTAGAAGGTGAAGAAAACACAAATGTCCTGGGAATGAGCTTAAAAAATTCAATAAGAACTAAATTTTAAATGATGTTATTGAATTACTATTACTTTCTTAAGTAATATACCTAATGATATTATATTTATGTAGAATATCATCCATATTCTTAGAAGATGTATTCTGAATGATTTTTCAGTAACAATCTATATATTACTTTCAAATGTTTGAACAAATATATGAGAAAAGAATCAGTAATTGGAAAAATATTAAAAATTGCTGAAACTGGATAGAGTATTGTACGATTTTTCTACATATGAAAGTTCTCTTATTAAAAAGGCAAAAGTCCAACTTAAGAGATGGGCAGGAATAGCCAAAAATTTTACATCTTCTATTCTATGGTGGTATCCTATTTTCTTCCATACATATTTACATTGATTTGATATGTATACATATATCTAAAATATATATATGCATATATAGGAAATAATACAGAACTATAAGAAATCTCCATTAAAATAAGTTATTATATACATTTATATTGATTCAATTCTTTCCCTTCTATTCAGTGATTATTTGCTATTTGTGTTCAAAACACCAGATGTAAATATGGTGACAATATTCCATCACTATCATCAACTCTGTAATTTTTACTCATGTAAATGTAAAATTGTAATTGAATAAAATTGTATTGGATTTTATGGATATTCATTGTAATTAAAACATCAAATTATGAGAAGAAAAATACTTTTATAGTAACTTGTCATAGATTTCACCCTTAAATAGGCATCTCCACAGCTTTTAGCAACTTGGCAAATTACATTTTAATGCTACATATCTGTCTTATTTGGATTGACTTGAAATTTACCCTTTACTTTCTCTTCCTAATCACAGAATTACATTTATAATTTCTAACTCTGTAAGTGCAGATCTCCCATAAAGAAGATACTGAAATAGAATCCTACTCATCTCCAAAAACTGCAAATACACATAACATTGGTTAAATGATACAAAGTCGACTGTTTTACAAAGTTCTGTAGTACTCTGGAAATTAAGGATCATGTAAAAATAAATTTTGTACAGCAACATTTCTATAATTTTAACTATAAATGTATATATTTAATAGTCATTTAACTTTAAAACAGATACTACAGATACCTGAAAAGATTGTCATAGAAAACAATATGTTTTTCTACTATTCACTGATTTTTGACAATGGAAACTTCATAACTGCTAATATTTATATTTAAATAGGCTACTAGCAAGGTACCTCTCTTTTGATACCTTTTTAGGGCCTATGTACCCCACAGAGCATAAGTCACCATTAATTGATGAGTAATTCCCCAAGAAACAGACCTTAGAAATCAGCACATTGCGTAAGTTAATGAAACAGGACTGGAAAATGTTTGCCTTAAAGAGGAAAGACAAGAAGAAATAACAAGAAAAGCACAGGTAATTTTGTTGCCTCTGAAAGAAATATTTATTATAAAGTATATACATTATATATTAGCATTATTGAATTGCTAGTTTTTCTAGCTATTGATTCTTCTCTATATTTTGCAATAATATGACTATTTCTGATCTGATAATTAATTTATTCATAATCACAAAATTAAATGACCATCCAATAAATGCAACAAGTTGAAAACATGATTAATAAAAAGTATTTCATTCAAATAAATTCTTTGACAGTGTATTTGTATTTATATTAGAAAGCATAGCCCAAAATCCTGAATGTCTTATGGTTGCCATTAAGCTAATTTTAGGAAATATAGGATTTTTTTCAGATTTATAATATTTATAAAAGTTATAGCACAGGCCCATTTCACACTTTCGGGCATTTTCGTTTTCCTATGCATTACAAAAAAAGTCCTCTAGATGGCAGTGTTTACCACAGTTAGAAATTATTTTAGCGCTATTTTAACTCTTACAATGACATTCAATTGAGCTAAAAACTAAATAGCTAAAATTCGATTTTTCTTGCACTCAACATTTCTTCAGCATTTTTGTTTTGCTGTGAATGAATGTTTAATTCAGCAAGTTTTTGCTTATTTATTAGGTGGTTATTGCAATTTAATTTGCAAGTATTCAGGAACAATTAAGTTGACCCAAAAACTTTAGAATATAAATATATAAGTGATCTGTATCCTTTGAGGGAATTAAAGTAAGTTATTGAAAATATGGTAACCAGGATTAAAGAAATCTTAGCAACTAATCACACACATAGCATTTTTTCCCAAGCTTATATATAATCACAGATTTGAAGGGGGTTATAGATGCTTTGTTAGAATTTATAGTCTTAGAATCAAGGCAGGTTTCACCTTGTAGGTGAAATAATTTTGTTTTAATTTTTCTCACCTGATGAACATTCCAAATGAGTCATATATATATATCAGAATCTAGGGCAATCATATTTTTTCAGAAAACTTGTGGGTGGGTTAAAATATTTTTAACTATTACATTGTAGAAATGATAAAAGCATGATATAAATTTACCTTTCATTCTGGATATATTGCACACAAATATAAAACTAATAAAAATACCTCATATATCTATTATAGAATCTTTTCTGAAAATGAGGATGGACAGAAATGTCCAATGTAGGCCCTGTGGTTAATTTGAAAATTTGCTGTGCCCTTTATTGATATAAAGATAGAACATTGGTTGCCAAAGCTTAGGATAAATTTATTTCTTCAGATTTCAAGTATTATTTTCGACAAATAATTTGTAACATATTTACTACAAATTCTTCTAGGTCCATACAAATGAACTCCAGTGATATTTTAATTTTTGATTTGGAAATTTAGAGACAGATTTTCTAAAATAATATATAAATATACCAATGCTGTTCATCTACAGCAGAGTTCCTCAATTTTGGCAATACTGCCAGTTGGGACAGATAATTCTTTGCAGTGTGTGTTGAGGAAGGGGGAAGTTGTCCTGTGAATTATAGAATATTTACATCATCCCGGGCCTCTAGTCACTAGATGCAAGTAACACCCCACCTCGTCCTTCCCGTGAAGCCCCTCCTCCTTCCATGCTTCAAATATGGCAATCAAAATGTATCCAGACGGTGCCACATGTCTCCTGAGAGGCACAATTACTCACTCCCAGTTGTAAACAACTAATACAAACATTTGATTATTTTTTTAAATGTTCTTATTCTCCCTTATAATCGTAAAATGCCAATCAAGTAGCTCTGAGGAAACAATGGCGGAACAACAATAATGTTGGACAATGACTGGACAACAATAATGAAAGGAAACCAGGTACCCACCATTAAAGGTTCCCCATCTCTAATTCCTTCTGTGGATCATCATTTTTCTCACGTTTTCTTTCTCAATCTTCGTTTGGTATTCCGACCTATAGGATGCTTCTAATCACTACATCACTAATTGTTCACAGAACAATTAGACTGATCTCAGAGTATCTCTCTTACAGATTCAGGTTCTTTGGTGAGTGGGTTTGGCCCATTTTAAATTTATCTTCATAACTGCAATCAAGTGTTAGCAGAGTGAGTCAGATCCATCAATTCCTGCATGATAGCCTGAGTCCACCCTGTGTGAAGATAGCTGCCTTTTAAAATAAACATGAGGATGAAATAGACATTTACAAAGAAGGAGAAACTCTTGGGTGAGCTTTGGAGATGACTCAAAGGTGTCCACCTATGTATTTTATTACTGTTGACACCTTCCATGCAGAGCAGTGACCTGGTACCCCCACATTGCTCAACAAGTGCCCTAAGCCCCCCTGTTCTATTCAGTCTGTTTTCCCCTAAAGGATACCAGGCTCCAAATAGCTGCACCCCCAGCCCAAAGTAAAATTAAAATTTAGCTCTAGATATCCAATCTCTGAGAGGAAGTAGGAGAAAACCTAAATCTAATTAATATGTGGATGATATATAAATTCCTTGACCCTCTGCACAGTACTTGCATCAAAAGAATGCTCGGTAGCAAAATTAATCTCTGAATGGTGAAAAGGTAGGAATAATTTTTTTTCCCAAAGTTCTGTTTTGGCTTTCCCCTCTATTCCATGAGATGTGATACATTGTATTTAAGATGCCTTTTAGGTACTTGCTACTCAAAGTGTGGTCTGCAGATCAGTAGCATCACAATCCCCTGGGAACTTGCTAGAAATGTAGGACTTCAGCAACCCCTCTAACATATCAGAACCTGTATTTTAAGTTAACAAGATCTCTGGGAAATTTTTATTCACATTAAAGTTTGAGAAATAGGAAATCAGGTTCAGTTAATTACCCTAAAATTTTATTTAAATCACAAAGTCAACTTTAGTATGATATTATGTTTACAATAATAATTTCAGTAAACAATCTGGACCAACACAAACATTATAGAAACACTAATTATTGTAAACTAGATTGCTAGTATATTTATTTATACATATAATCAAGAACTTGCTAGTGAGTATTCAAACTTAAGGTTAATGGAACAAGCAAAATGTTCAAAATCTAAAATATAAAGGAGAGAGATGATTCTCAGGGTAGAAAGCCTCTACTGTGTAAAAAAAAAAGAGTAAGAATACCCATTTGAATTGTGCTTAGGATATTATAGATATTGTGCTAATCAGATTTTTTTCGGTATAGCAGGTATTTTTAATAGGGATTTTTTTATGTAGTGAGATTTTTAAAATAAATTTTTGAATGAACTAATTAATAGATTTATAGCACTGAATATATAGCCTTTATGTGTCATAATTCATGAAATTCTCACACTTTTTCCTACTAATTATGGTATTTACCTAAAGTTTCACTTGGTTTTTAGGATCTACTTATCTCTCTTTATATATCCAGAAGTTGGCCTTATTCTATGGTGAGGGAAGTATGACTTGTAAATAATGTAATTACTCTCTTTTAGTATAGCCATTAAAGACACCTCCATTGGTATAGTTATTACTTGTAGAAATTAAACAAATAAAATAAATTTGTAATTAGAGCATAGATAAATAAAACATGTGTTTGTTTATTTATTCTTTAAAATCAAAACATTCCATACATATTTTTGTAGCATAAGGAAACATTTATAACCATTTCAAAATTATTATAAGTATTTATTGTCATATTTTACAAGTGATATTTTTCTGAAGAGATTTTTTTTTAATTAGGCTTTATAATAAGCACCACATATAAATTTTCTCATGACATACTATTTTAAATCTCTCTCATAATAAGCACTACATATAAAGTTTCTTATGACATACTAATTTTTTAATCAATCTCTCTCATGGTGCCTCCTGGCTTACTTTGAAGCACTAACCACATTCCATACAGCTAAGAAGTTTCTTTGAGGCTTTCCTAATCCTTTCTGAATGTTTCACCATTGTTACACCAATGTGTAACTGAAGCACAGTAAATTCATAGGCATGAGACTGAAAAGATGTGCATTGTAGGACCATTTAAAGGCTTATAACAGTGGACACTACAGAATTGAGATTTTCATTTATGCAAAAACTATTTTAAACAATATTTGTGTATAGATACACACAGACATGTAATTTTTGTAAGCAGAGTGATATTAACTTAATGCCCATGCAAAATATAACAGTATCATTTAAAGGCTGAGCAGTTCCTATTTCCATCACTTAGGTGTTATCAGTGATATGGAGTTAAGCCAGCAGCACAGAAGTCAACAGTATACGTTGTCTCCCTGACTCATCCTAATTCAATTAGAGGGGGACTGTAAGTGGAATTTGGTTCCTAGGAAGAGACTATAAGAGAAAAATGAGGCTTATCCATCTTGCCCTATATTTTTAAGTCTATTTATAAGCACATTATGTAACAAATTGGGCTTCTAGAAGAATATCATGTGAGTTTATTAAAAAAAAAATGAGAAAGGGTTGGTCAGAGAAACAGAAAATAAAAATTTCCAAAATAATGTTGTTTTGGATAACATATTGTAGATAACATGAAGTATTCTACAACATACTCAAAATTTAATGAAATAATTTTAAAACTTATTGTAGTATATTTATTTATATTTTTTAAAATTCTAATATCTAAAAAAATAATTTTCCTAATTATTTTTGGAGAAATGCTATTGTGTTTGAAATGTGTTCTTTCCTCAACAGTTTTCTGTCTCTATTGTTAAGTGTAAATACTAAAGGTGCTTCCAAACAATGTGCATGCTTTTCCTATGTCCTTGGACATTATCATTTTATAAATCTGAATTGAATAGATAATACTTGATATTTTAATCTAACAGTTTTTACCTACAGAAATAAATGTTACAAGGTCCCAAGAAATAGAAACTTTTTCATATTGCATTTCACTGGAAATTATGACATTAATCAAATTATTGAAGATTAAACATGATATATATTTATTCTCTTTATGCTATATTTAAAACATTTTTTCATGTTCTCCTACATGATTGCTTAGCTCTACCTGTGATGAAGAAACCATTTGTTATGAAAGCTATGTCTATAAATAATCTGAAATCTTAAAAGAGGAATATCAAAACTTGAGAATTCAGTATTTTCTTTATTTATATAGTAATCATGATAAAATACTGGTAATGGTAAATGTCAGTTTATATTGTGATAACTGTTAGAGCTACAAATCTGACATTTATAATCGTTGTCAGTCATAAAATTATAGCAAATTGGGATAAATTTAGTTCAGTCATTCAAAGAGAATGAAGGTTGTCACCTGCTTTCCTTTGTGATTTGATTACTTTGGACTAGGTTTTCCTTAAGAAAAGGAGTGAAAAGAAAAGAAATGGTATTCAAAAGGAAAGAGCTAATAATAAATAGTGAAGCAAAGGAATTATTCAAGGAACTTACTACACTTTGCTAGTTTGCACAGCCTTAAAAGGTGCTAATTTTCGTTTTGTGGTGTTAAAATTCTGCATTGTCATTTTCTAAACAGTGATAATACAAATAACCCTTAGCATTTTTAGCACAATCCCCACCCCCAGTACAGTGCAATAGTCTAGTCTCTTTTGTGAAATAGGGACAATAATACCTGCTGTGACTGAAGAGCCCCTGTGATTGATTGATTAATGTCTGTTAGACACAATAAGACATCTGGATTAAATGAATTTTAGAAGTACAGGCATAAAAGTATTTTTTATTTAATTTTTAACTGATTTGAATATAGGACTAGTATATTAGAAGTTAAAAATATTAGCTTTGAAGTCCTTGAAAAGGTCATTTGATCATTCTAAATACTTGAGTCTATGTCTTTTATATAAAGTGTAACTTACAGAAGAAGCATTTACAATCTCTGTGTGAAGTGTAATTTCAAAATGCTGAGTGGTAACTAGAAGAAAATCGTAGACGAAAATCCAATTAACAAACTGAATTGCTTAATAATTTAGGTTATTAAATGTCATTGCATGGAAATTGTTGTTTAAATATACAAATAGAACAATATTAAATTTGTGGGATATAAAATAATTTCATTAACTCAATATCTGTTTGTGTATATATCTGCAATAGCATTTTAGTCTTTAGTTAGCTGACCGAAGGTGACTTAGCTTCACAAGTATCCCAAGATCTATATAACCAGCAGAGAACACTAAGGCAATTTTATTATAGCCCATATGGCATGATTCCTAAAGTACTAATCAGGTACAACACAGGTGAGAACATCATAATTCCTTGCTATAGAAAATATGCATTGATAAAGATGGATAAGTGTTAAAGAAATCTAATTGGAAGTGTAATATAAGTATGTATTGAGAGATCTATATTGGAAATCATATAATTGGAAACCTAACACTTTATTAAATTCACTAAAGAAAATAAAATGCAGCACAATACCAATAGATGTTCCCTTACAAAAATGAAAATTAATGTTTTCCTAATTCATAATTATGCAGATATAACTTTTAAAAATAGTACAGGAGAGGTGGGTTGTGAACAGCTGTCATTATGCAAATGGTTAATATAGTGTTTTGGACAAAAGCCTCAAGTTATAGAGAGGGTTAGGAATATGACCCTTTATATTTAATTTTCTTCTAGGAATATTAATGAGATCTCTAATAATAGTTCTCATTCTAGAATTTAGAAGTTGGAATATAATAGGGCAAACAAATCTCAACTATTCTAGCTTTAAGAGGGAAAACTGGTATGTTTGAGGAATTCCACTAATTTAGATATGTCAAATAAACACCTATAAGATAGAATGCCCTGAGTCAGTAGCTCTATTTCTATATTATATTCAATCTCCTTTAAAAAGGATCTAGACATATTTCATTCTGGGGCTTTGACCTGTGGTTTTCTTTAATTGAAGTCTCATAGTCATAAATTAAATCATGTGATGACTTTTTTCTCTTCTCTAACCTACATCTTCTGTTCCTACTAAGATGTAATAATGGGTTGTTCTAACAAGTAAAGCTATCCCTTAGCAAACAGAAACAATTCCGCTTGATAAGGATGTTAAATAATTATTGCTAAGCTATGTGTTGGGACTACAACATGACTTTGAAGTGACTACGGTATGATTAGAATATGATATAACTGATGCTTATGAAATGAACTGGAAAGTGGCTCTCCTGCTATGTTTATTGTAAATGTATCAGAATGATGGTTCATTTATTTAAACATAGTTCAGAGCATAAAATAGGTGAGAATTGGAACAATGTACTAGCTTTAATTGTAGATTTTGTGAATGGCAAAATGATCATTCACTGTTATAAGATAATAGAATCATCCTTTAATTCACTGGTCTTGTAATTGTATATTTTTCTCTTGACTTTGGATACTTAAGCAGTTCTTTTTATTGTTAAATTTTGTATATTCTAAGCAAACAAAATGTTACTATAGTAAGAGTTACTTGGTTATTTTTAAAAAATACCAACATACTGCCTGCAAGAAAAATGTTTTATAGCTCACATATAAGGGATTAATAGATTTTACAGTGGGCTTTTAGACATTGTAGTTTTACTGTGATTATTCACCCGAGGAAAAGTTAGAATAAAAAAAGAGCCTTACAATTTCATGTGTGGAAATTATGTCAAAGGAGTTGCTTAAATAAAATATACAACATATAGCTTGGTAGGTTTGATTGGTAATGTCTTTTGTTTTTACTTTTAACTTAAACACCTAAAATTACGTTATTATTTTAAAAGAAGACCAATGTATTCAAAAATAAGACGTATTCTCAAGCCATCACAATGCATACGTACATGTACATGAAGAGCCTTCAATGTACATCCCAGTACAAATGAGGAAAAGAGGTTTAAAATACATGCCCTTCATTCCTCCTGTAAGTTAGGACAAGTTATTCAATCATGCATTAAGACCTTAAACAACCTTTATAGGTCATTCAGAAAAATACATTTTTTTTTGTTCCAAATGAACTGTCACTATATTAATGCCTCAAACTTTACTCAGATATCTGTGTTGTAGGTACAACCATTGCACAAACCTTCGTGATTTACGGATATTAAAAGATCAAATGTAGGTAGTGTTTGGGGGTGCAATATTTGAGGAATAAGGTCAATTCTTTCGGAGTCATTCCATCCAGTTCTTGTATGAAAATAAGAAACGTGAGGATACTACAGAGCTGGAGTGACAGAAATAAATTGCACGGGGGAAAAGGGGAAAAGACAAGTATTACAGTAAAGTTGCAATCAGCAGAAAATGCATAGGGGAAAGGAAGTGTTCCACAGCCTGGGAAACAGCTGCACGGGATTCCTTTCTTCCAGCCTCTCGGAAGCAAAGTTTGCAGTTAGGTGAGCTGAAAGCGGGTTTTGCTGCTGCCGCCTGTCTGGCCAGCCGGGTTCTCAGGATTCGGGGCGCTGCAGGCGCAGAAGTGCAGGGACAGCCACGGATGGGCCGTCGCCGCCAGTCCTGCTGCGCGAGAGGAGAATTCGCACGCACGGAGGACTGGCCGGGGCTGGCCAAAGGGATCCCACAGGCTGCTACTTTTTCTTTCCTAGGCAGTTTCCGTGACCCTGCTTGTAGGAAGGGCTCACATTAATTTTCTCTCCAGTCTCGACTGAGATTCAAACATCCGCTTCCCCCACCGTTCACTATCCGCCCTCTCCGCCCTTCTTTCCAGCGTCCCCGCCAGCAAAAGCGTCCGCGTGCAGCACCGGGCGTGCTGTCCGTCTAACGCGCCCGGGGGATCGCCGGCCCGTGCTCCCACCGAGCGGTGGCGACGCTTCTCGCGCCTCGGGTCCCGGACAGACTCCCCCATCTGTGCGTTTTGGCCCCTCCACTTAGCAAGGAAAAGTGCGAAATGTGCGCCCGGAGACGAGCCGCCTCGGTGACCCCTATCCGCCAGTGGCGACGCCCAGGGCTCCCCGGATCCGTGCTCGCGCGCCCCGCCGGGCTCCCGCGCCGCCCACGCCTGCCAGACCGCCCGGGCTCGGCGGTTCGCTGCCCCGCAAGCGCCTGCCTGCGAGCGCCGCTTCCGAGCGGGCCTGGGGAGCGCCAGCGCTTCGCTCCCCGGCCAGACCCTGCTGGGCATGCTCAGTGCACCTCCCGGAACCCGGCTCTCCCGGGGCCGGGATCAGATCTCCGGGTTTTCGCGGCTGCCGAGGGGGCGCGGAGGAGGGGAAGCTGGGAGACAGTCAGCGCCTTGTTCCGCGCCCCCTCCCTCGCGCCGGCCGCGGCCGCCCGCACCGCAAGATGCAGGCCAATCAGGGGCCGGGGGCGGGGCCTAGGCCGTCACGCCCTCCCTCTGGGCTTATTGAGAGTTATATCAAGAAATTCAGTTCAGAGAGAGGAGAGAGGAGAGGGAGAAGGAGAGAGGGGCAGAGGAGAAGAGAGAGAGGGAGAGCTTGCGAGACAGGAAGGAGCGCCTGAAGAGTCTCTGAAGCACGAAAGAGACAGCTGATTAGGAATTTCTGGGCAACTGTCACCGGGAGAGCAGCCAGAGAACCACCATCACCCCAACTCTGACGTCTCCTCCAAGAAGTTAGAGACTTAAGCAGTATTGACATCGGGTGGAAATGGTACGCTTGATGCTGTGGAAAATGCCCCTGAGCTGAAGAAGTGCAACTGGATGTTGTATGTGTGTTAAATACCCAGCAGAACCCAGACCCAGTGGGTAATAGAGACGAAACGTGGAGAGAATGACTAACGACAAATCTGTGAATTTGTTCTCTGGAGTTGCTAATTTGCCAGCCCGAAGCAACACATTTTACAAGGAGGAAACGTTTCGCTGCTTCTGATTTCTCCCCAAACTGGTGCTACCAGATGCATGGCTTTCTATGTGTTGGAACAAATCATTCCTAACTGCAGCATACTGGGAAAGGGGAAAGGTTGAGGCAACTAACGTAAGTGTAAAGTTTTGCATGCACAATTGTAAATTCTGTGTTTAGATATGTCCTCAGTGTAGACGAGGGATGTTTGTAATTGGGTGGACTGTTGGGGCAGAGCTCACCTACTCGGCTGTATCTGCATCCCTACCTGCATCTCTGCCGGAACTAATCGCGGGCATCAGCTACCGTGCAGCCTAATGCAGATAAGATTAGAGCCTGAGAACTGACCAGTCCTACTCAAGTAGGTAGCTTCCTGGAGCCTTTGCACCCATTTAAATTGCAGTTAAAGGAGCATCTAAGCAGAAGCCTTTTTACCTGCATTATCGCTTTGCAGTATTTATGTGTGGCAAATGTTACCAATATTATAACCAGAGATCAGGATTAAGAAACTGCCTTTTTTTCCCCCCCCCTCTCTCTTTTATGCTCAGTAGAAAATATTGTGATGTTACATGGGAATGTTAGCTGCGTTTCACTTACATCTCGGCACTCTCTTCCACGTCTAGGACAAGGAATGTTATATTATTATACATTTTTAAAAGTTTAAATGTGCTTATTAATCCTAATGGGAATAATTTGTCAATATGGAGAAAGGAGAGCAAGCTCTGGGTAAGAAATTTGAAGTCTTGGTATTGTGCTTTTAGGCAATGAGGATATGTAGTGGCCGGTGACTATTGCTTCTGATGCTGCAGCAGCATGTCCGGATGCTCGTTTCCCAGTAAGATTGTATTAGAAGGCAGTTGAAGAACTGGGAGGAAAGAAAGGTAGTCTTTTTAGAAAAAAGAGATGACTCAGTGTAGCAGAGAAGAAAACACATTTGACATGTGACAAAGCAATTAGCAGGAACCACAGCTAAATACTTAGGGTTTTTCACTTGCACCTAAAAAAACTGAGGGAGGTGGGTTAGAGGCCAGGAGGCGGTGGGTAAGACAGGGGGAGGGGAAGAGGAGAACAAGAATGCATGTTTTGAATTAAAATAGTAATCTAGAAACAACGTGGGTGAATACAGGTAAAAATAGCAGCTGTCCTTAATTCAAAAGTAGAAAATTTCATTTTCTCTGGGCAAATGCAACAAGCAGGGGATATTTAGTGTTTTTATCCACAGAGTTAACTTGCAAACAGTGGCAGAGCAAACTACCATGTTTACTAATATGTAGTGGAAAATATATTGTGATATTTTGTGATGGTGTGTTTTTATTTACTGAAGAATAATATTGTCTATACGATTGTGTTGACAGTGGCTGTCTCCAAATAAGTGATGAGATGTAATGCATCCTCCAGTCCATGCACGCTTCCTCTTGCAATTCGTACATCATTCCTCAGTGGAAATCTTTAAGCCCTAAAATCCAGGAAAAGAAAATAAATACATTATCATGGACCTGAGGGATTTTTACCTGTTGGCTGCTCTGATTGCCTGTTTAAGGCTGGATTCCGCAATAGCTCAAGAACTTATATACACTATTAGAGAGGAATTGCCTGAAAATGTGCCCATAGGAAACATACCAAAGGATCTGAACATTTCTCACATCAATGCTGCCACAGGGACCAGTGCCAGCCTTGTCTACAGACTGGTTTCTAAAGCTGGGGATGCCCCTTTGGTGAAAGTATCCAGCAGCACTGGAGAAATTTTCACAACCTCCAATAGAATAGACAGAGAAAAACTCTGTGCTGGAGCCTCTTATGCTGAGGAGAATGAGTGTTTCTTTGAACTTGAGGTGGTGATCCTCCCCAATGACTTTTTCAGGCTGATCAAAATAAAAATAATTGTCAAGGATACCAATGATAATGCCCCCATGTTTCCATCTCCTGTCATCAATATTTCCATTCCAGAAAACACTTTGATCAACAGCCGCTTTCCAATTCCATCAGCAACAGATCCTGACACAGGCTTCAATGGTGTACAGCATTATGAATTGTTAAATGGGCAGAGTGTTTTTGGACTGGATATCGTGGAAACTCCGGAGGGAGAGAAGTGGCCACAATTGATTGTTCAGCAAAACTTGGATAGAGAACAGAAAGATACCTATGTGATGAAAATCAAAGTAGAGGATGGAGGCACTCCACAGAAATCCAGCACGGCCATACTGCAGGTCACAGTAAGTGATGTAAATGACAACAGGCCAGTGTTTAAAGAGGGTCAAGTGGAGGTGCATATTCCAGAGAATGCTCCCGTAGGTACTTCTGTAATTCAGCTCCATGCCACTGATGCAGATATAGGCAGTAATGCTGAAATCCGGTACATTTTTGGTGCCCAGGTTGCCCCTGCAACCAAAAGACTCTTTGCTTTAAATAATACTACTGGGCTAATTACAGTTCAGAGGTCCTTAGATAGAGAGGAGACAGCCATTCACAAAGTGACAGTGCTGGCTAGTGATGGCAGCTCCACTCCTGCTCGAGCAACGGTTACCATTAATGTCACCGATGTAAATGATAACCCTCCTAACATAGACCTCAGGTACATTATAAGTCCTATCAATGGCACCGTGTATTTATCTGAGAAAGATCCCATCAATACAAAGATTGCCCTAATTACAGTTTCAGATAAGGACACAGATGTGAATGGCAAAGTGATCTGTTTTATTGAAAGAGAGGTCCCATTTCATTTGAAGGCAGTATATGACAACCAATATTTGTTAGAGACCTCGTCTTTGTTGGACTATGAGGGCACCAAAGAATTCAGCTTTAAAATTGTTGCCTCTGATTCTGGGAAGCCCAGTTTAAATCAGACTGCCCTGGTAAGGGTTAAGCTTGAGGATGAAAATGACAACCCACCAATTTTCAACCAGCCTGTAATTGAGCTGTCAGTTTCTGAAAACAACCGACGTGGGTTATACTTAACAACTATTAGTGCCACAGATGAAGACAGTGGGAAAAATGCAGACATTGTTTATCAGCTTGGACCGAATGCCTCCTTCTTTGATCTGGACCGAAAGACAGGAGTTTTGACAGCCTCCAGAGTCTTTGACAGAGAAGAACAAGAACGATTCATTTTTACAGTAACTGCCAGGGACAATGGGACCCCTCCCCTCCAAAGCCAAGCGGCTGTGATAGTTACTGTTCTGGATGAGAATGACAATAGCCCCAAGTTTACTCATAATCATTTTCAATTTTTTGTGTCTGAGAATCTGCCAAAGTATAGTACTGTGGGGGTGATCACAGTGACAGATGCAGATGCTGGAGAGAATAAGGCTGTGACTCTTTCTATTCTAAATGACAATGATAATTTTGTGTTGGATCCATATTCTGGAGTCATAAAGTCAAATGTCTCATTTGATAGAGAGCAGCAGAGTTCCTACACTTTCGATGTCAAAGCCACTGATGGAGGACAACCACCTCGTTCCTCTACTGCAAAAGTAACCATCAATGTCATGGATGTCAATGACAATAGCCCAGTTGTCATTTCTCCACCATCTAACACTTCCTTTAAGTTGGTGCCCCTCTCAGCCATTCCTGGCTCCGTGGTAGCAGAAGTTTTTGCAGTGGATATCGACACTGGAATGAATGCTGAACTTAAGTATACAATAGTGAGTGGAAACAACAAAGGCTTATTTCGGATTGATCCAGTAACAGGTAACATCACTCTGGAAGAAAAGCCAGCACCTACTGATGTTGGCTTGCACCGTTTGGTGGTCAACATAAGTGACCTGGGGTACCCCAAGTCTCTGCACACACTTGTGCTTGTGTTTCTTTATGTTAATGACACTGCTGGAAATGCCTCCTATATCTATGACTTGATCCGCAGGACTATGGAGACCCCGTTGGACAGGAACATAGGGGATAGTAGCCAACCCTATCAAAATGAGGACTATCTCACCATCATGATTGCCATCGTCGCAGGCGCCATGGTGGTCATAGTTGTGATCTTCGTCACTGTTCTGGTGCGCTGTCGCCATGCATCAAGGTTCAAAGCAGCTCAGAGGAGCAAGCAAGGTGCAGAATGGATGTCCCCGAACCAGGAGAACAAACAAAACAAGAAAAAGAAAAGGAAGAAAAGAAAGTCTCCCAAGAGCTCTCTTTTGAACTTTGTTACTATCGAAGAGTCCAAACCCGATGATGCAGTTCATGAACCTATCAATGGGACGATAAGCCTGCCGGCTGAGCTAGAGGAGCAGAGTATAGGAAGATTTGACTGGGGCCCAGCACCTCCAACAACCTTCAAGCCTAACAGCCCTGACCTGGCCAAGCACTACAAATCTGCTTCTCCACAGCCTGCTTTTCATCTCAAACCAGACACTCCAGTTTCTGTGAAAAAGCATCATGTGATTCAGGAGCTCCCTTTGGACAACACCTTTGTCGGGGGTTGTGACACCCTGTCCAAACGCTCTTCCACTAGTTCAGATCACTTCAGTGCCTCAGAGTGCAGTTCCCAAGGAGGCTTCAAGACAAAGGGCCCCTTACACACCAGACAGGTAAACGAGCACTTTTACTGGTCTATAAGTACTGCATACAAGTGCCCAGTCAACCAGTATTAATGTGCCAGTGTGTCTATTGTTTTGGCCTAACTTTAGCTTAGTTACAAAGAGGAAAAAAAAAACTTGACCCCTTTTCTATTCCTCTGGGGCTCAGTTGAGAATTTTTAGAACAGCTTTGAAATTTCTGAGTTCTGAGAATTATTTAACCTCCCAGTTTCCTTCAAATGGCAAAAGATGAAAAGAGGAAATTATTCCAAAATGTCCCAAGATAATGTTTGCTGAAGAGGAAAACCTGTCCTGATATGCCAAATTCTACTCCTGGGGTTTCCAAATTGACTGCTTCAAGATTTGCACATTACCTTTTGATCTAAAAAGTCACCTTCAAATCTCAAGTTTTAAATGACGTTTGAAGGTCTGACTGCAATTACGGTCAGAGCTGTGGTTGCTAAAGGGGTTAATTTTTTTTTTAGTCTCTGAACAAGATAGTAGAATATTAAATGTACATCAGCTGTGAAGCACATGATCGTTGATAGATTGCAACTAAGCCATATAGGAAGTCTTCTCTTTGATTTCAAATTATTTTATTGTACTATATTAAATTGGGTATTTAATAGAAAGATTTTTAGTGTCCACAATGGCCAAATACTCTTTCAAAAAAAAAAGAGAAAAAAAGGAATGCTTTCTGCCTAATATAACTGATTTATAGAGAAAAGAATGAATCCATTGTAAATATTCTCTCATCTTAGTAATGCATAAGTGATCTGTCATAACTCATTTTAAACTGTGAAATATGCCATATGAAGAGGGATTAAGAGGCTAAGAAACTCATATTTCAACCAAATCCAGAATTAGTTTTTCTTAGGTCTAATAATTCCTTGTTAATAAAGATTTAAATGCAGCGCTGTCTAATTTATTTCACTGGTGCTTGTCTGTTGCCACAAAATTTGAATATCGATAATAGCCTGTAGATGGCACTAGGGTATCATGTCGCTTATGCTGGCCAGGTGCCAATCCCGCAGTAGCAAGGCTAGGGGGGAGGGAAGGATCAAGCTGGTAGTACAGCCAAAGATACCTTTTATTTAATGATAGTTGCTCTGGAGCAACTAGCATTTAAGTTCATTTGCTTGCTCTTTTGTGATTAGCTCTCACCACACCAACTTTCTAGGATTTCGTAATGCAAGTTCAATCTTTGTTGGTAAGGAGTCCAGAGTCCACCTATGGTGATGACCCATCTGTACTTGTTAAAAATAAGGAACATATAGATTTTAGAAAGTCAAGTAAAGCAAAATTAATTTTCAGTCATTGATTAGTCTTTGGAGAATCAAGAGCTTTTCTTTATAGGCTGGGGAGGAGTAGTGTGTCTTAGTGTCTTATTGAAACTGTTTTCCCCTTGACATCTATTATTTATTGCTCTGGAATGACTTTAAGGCTTTGTGATAATAAGATATTTATAAAAATAATTTTGACAGTGAATCACACAGATACTCCCAGAATATTAAGTGTAATGCCTATGAGTATACAACCAAAGTTTCCATTTCTTAAAGTAGAATATTAAACATCTAAAGCATTTTAAAAGTACAAATGCTTACAGCTTAAATACACAGGATAAAAATAATTTAAAATAAATCAGTATACAAGTTATAAAGGAGGATATGAGGTTATTACATATAAGTAAAAGTTCGAACAACTAATTTTTTGTGTTAATTTTATTAATATTTGAAAAGAGAATGTTTTAAAATTTAGAAATTGTTCAGACTTAGTAAAGGCTTTTAAAAGTTATTAAATAGTGAATTATGATAAGAAAAGTAATTTATGAAACTAAAGGGGTTTAATTAAAAATTGCTATATTAATAGAAAGAAAGAAAATGGGATTTTGTTATTTACTTTTATTGTGAAGGTCGCTTATAATATACTTACGGTATTTGATGATTTTCATAATTATGTTGAAGAAACTAATATGATTTAAAACACTTCTTGTAAAATCTGAAATTTGTTTTCTAAAGAAATATTCTGATATACTTCCAAATCATCTTTCTTTTCATATAAGCATGGTGGGTACTTGCATTGCTATACAAACCCACTTTTTTTCTGACTTCTCCCCCAAAAGTTGAACTTATAGATATATATAATGCAGTGACATAAATGTTAAGTGCATTTCAGCAACTTATAGAAAAGATCTTTTGTTGGAACTAAGTCAGTCATAAAGATATTTGTTTGTATGATGTAATCTTTCAAATAGGATGCTGAGTAATTCTCTAACTGGAAGGAAAGTGCATTTTAGGCATTCCTTGTGACCATGTGTCACATTACAGTTCTCCTGTAGGCATTCCAATGTTCAAATGAAGCTATAATTCACTATTTAGATAAAGAGCTATTGAAATGGCTTTGCTTATACCTTTTAGAAGTTTTCATGCTGAAAAAGAAAAGTGTGATGTTGGAGAAAAGGAATATTGGAAGTAGGTAGGGAGGTGATGGTTATATACAAAGCAATATGCACAATTTTAGGAAAAATGTGCATGTTTTTTATGAATGAAGAACATAAATTATATATTACCCTTTAAAAATGTGTTTTCATTGATCTATATAATTGTTATCTAAAGATATTCTAGTTAAACTAAAAAGTAAAAACTTTTTTTAGCCCCTTCACTTCAACTAGTGGCTTTTATATAAAATGTGCTCTCAAAGGTACACAATTTGAAGAAGTGATGTTGTATAACTACAAAAGCTTTCAAAGTGATTTATAAATTCAGATGTAATCTGTGAAGATTTTATGAGTGGGCACAATTGCTATTGCCAGGAACCTTCTTTCACTTTATGCTGCTAATTGATATCTGAGTTAAATGCAAGATCTTGAGTAAAGGGTTAACAAAGTTAAATATCACAAATTTGTATTGTATACAGTGAAAACACAGTGTCTGACTTTTACAGCATGGGTTTGTTTGTGGTGCATGGATTCCTACTTTGTCTTTTTTCCCCTTGCTGTTTTTCCCTTGTGTGAACCTGCAAAGAACACAGGAAACAATTGTAAATCATATTCCTCATTCGCTTTATTCTACTAAGCTTTCATTTTTTTTGAACATAAAAGATCTGTCACTGGATTTTCCACAAATTATTTTTTTACAAATTTTTGGAAGTGCCCTTAGCCTTCACAGATTGAGATTTTTTTATTATTTATTTATTTTTTTTAGCAAAAGACTATGTCTTGGTATTTATTTATAAACACACACACACACACACACTCTACAAGGCTAAGAAAATGACAACATAATTTCAGTAAAGCTTTAAGTGATAAAGTACATTGGTATGTTTGCCTAAAAGAAAACCAGTGTCATTGGTGGATATAATTTTAAAATATGACATTATTTCCCAAATTGTAGGGTATCTCAGAATCACCTGAAGAACTTCTTAAAACATGGATTGTTGGCCCCACCCCAGAGGTTCTAATTCAGTACCACTGGGGTCAGGCCTGAAAATCTACATTGCTAAAAAGTTCCTAGGTGATGTTGAGGCTGCTAGTCCAAGGACCACACTTTGAGAACCACTGCCTTCACTTATGGGAACAGAAAATGTCAGCTCTCTCCCTTTCATATCATCATATCCAGAGGACTTGTTTTTGCCCAACTCTTAGCCCACTTATTGACAGCTGTTTTATTGTAGCTGGAGGCTTTACAGTAAGCTGTTTATTGCTGCTTCCCAACCCGTTTGACAGCATTTGGGGAATTAATTTGCTTAACCCCTGTGTGCTTTTTTGGGGGGAAGGGAGGAGGGAAGATAAATGAAAATGTTAAAGTAAAAGAAAATAGTGACCCATTTACATTTGACAACTTCCTCAAGAAATAAAACAATCTGTATGAGTGGCACTAGAGTTTGTTTCTTAATAAACAGTCATTTAATTTTCTAAATGAAATTCTCATTTTAGAGCTTCAAACGTCCTAACTTTTCACAATCTAGAGTATTTACTTATACATACATTTGTGTATATATTGAAGAATTTATACATTGAAAATGTGCATGCATGGTGTACTTAACATGTGTACATATATTTTTACAATGTAAAGGGAATCGCTTCTTTTCCAAATCATTTAGAGATACTATATTTATGATTGCTTTTCATTTTTGAGTAATACACTACAACCACTCCTGAAATGCTATTATGTCACATGAAATGCACAAGGCAGTCACAGAATTGATGATATTTAGAACAGTCAAAAAGAGAAATGCAATTTAAAGTGAAGGGAGCAAATGTTAACTAATGTGAGACAAGCAAAAACTTTATGATATTTTCAACTATTAAATTTTGGAGTACATAAATAATTAAATAATGATGGTTGAACATGGGTGGCATGTAGAGAAAAATTATTCCCCAAAATGCAAATTTTATTTTTGAAATGTTATCAGTTATGATTTTTATTTCTGCTTCTCTTTGGCTAAGTGCCCTATGGTCATGAAGTCAGTATTCATATTTGCAGGATAGGAGAATCCCTTGGATATTGATTTAAGTTTTTGAAATGAGGATGTGCCAACCATTCATACTGGTTAACTTTCCTATTGGAATTTCTGAGACAAATATTTGATTATTGTTTTTCCTCTTGTTAGTCCTAAGCTAGGAAATTCAAAGTGCATTTATTTTATCATTCATTCCTAATAACCTTAAGAAGGATAGAAATGAAAAGTTGCCACTGTATTAAACATAGGAATGCCTGCTGATTCCTGAACACTTGTTAACACAGAGAAAATAGTTTGTGTAGTTAAAATGTTCTATTCTCCTATATTCTAAATTTTGTTGCAATCAATTCTAGATAAAGAAACAAGGCACATTGGTGTTCCCCTCAGTTTCACATCAGTCATCGTCATGGTGTTACAGGAGAGGCATTGATATCATAAAAATTAACTTTTAAATATTGTACTTATAATAATACGTTCTATATTCTTATTTAAATAATTTTAAACTATCATTGGCCTTCTCATGATTGCACAAATTAAAATTTATGAAATAGTAAAAATAAAATAGAATTTAGATTTAATGCAGAATCTCAAATCTAAAAATCAGATTTTCTCATAAGCAATTGAGATTTATATTGAATCTTGAGGTTTCATATTGATATATCTAACTATAAAGTACACCCAAAATATTAGATATGGCATCTTAATGTATTATTTTTACATTAAATTATTTTACACTGGAATACTTAGATATGAAAGTGATACCTTTACATTGTATTTTCTTGTAATCTATGTTTCCATAGCTATTTTTATTTTATTTTTGAAATTTTTTGGTTTCTAATTTTTTTTTTTTTTGGTTGGAGGAATTGAAAACTCCCCGAATACTGAAAACTACAGTGGTTGTGTTGGTCCAGCCATACCAATCTGGGTGTTTATGCGATTTCAGGGCCAGGTCAAATGTCTATATACTCCTTTTTTTTAATATTGTCAGTTTTACTTTGCTAAGCTCTTAGTTTCTATATAGTTAGAAACAAAACAAAACTGTGAATCTAGTGTATTGTTTGCTATTTTCATTTAAAATCCTTTGGTAAGCTCTCTCTTAGTCTGTTTTCTTGAAGGTGATCCTTTATTAAAAATATAGTCTCTTGCCAATGTTAGTAAATTGATTAATACCTTATATATTTAATTGGGTTAGAAAATAAGAATGATTTAATGTGGATTTTTTTTTTTTTTTTTTTGAGACAAAGTCTCACTCTGTTGCCCTGGCTAGAGTGCTGTGGCATCAGCCTAGCTCACAGCAACCTTAAACTCCTGGGCTCAAGCAATCCTTGTGCCTCAGCCTCTCGAGTAGCTGGGACTACAGGCATGTGCCTCTATGCCCAGCTAATTTCTCTCTATATTTTTAATTAGCCAATTAATTTCTTTCTATATTTAGTAATGACAGGGTCTTGCTCTTGCTCAGACTGGTTTCGAACTCCTGACCTTGAGCGATCCTCCCAGAGTGCTAGGATTATAGGTGTGAAGTACTTTGCCCACCCCTTAATGTGGATTTTTAAACAATTTTTCCTTTCTTTTTTTTTTTTATCCTATTTCTCTTTTCTAAATGTCAGAGTTCTCAGTCAGACTGGAAAAAACTTTTAAACAAGTCCTTAGCAAACTTCAAATAATTCTTCAGACCTAATTTCACATTTAATATTTTTTTAATAATTTACTACATATCAGGGCCCTAAAATTTATATCAGGTTTGTGAAAATATGACTCTAATCACAGGCCAGGTATTAGTGAACATTCGGGAATGCAAGTCAGGTGCAAGCTTACTCTAAAGTTTCTTGGAGGCATAAGAGTCAGACTTTCTAATAAGTAATAATGCTAATGTCTTGTGGCCTTTTTAATAGCACTTCCCAAATCTGCATCATACTATAGAATTAAGTACAAATGTAGAAATATGATCTCTCATAAGGAGATAAGGAGATATACTCTGCTGTTTAAGATTTCATCAGTTGTTATTTCAGAAAACTGTCAAATCTGTCAAACACTTCATTTGGAAAGGAACACATGCTTTTTGCCTTTGTTTGATACAAACCTATTGGGCTGTCAGTCATCAGAATCATAGAACAAAAAAGATATATTACCATGATTGACACTTTACGTTTGATTTATATTATTTTCCCCAAGCCAAGATTCATTAAAATTTGAAATTCCTAAATAAGTTAAACAACTGTCCTTCCTCAACAGTAAAGTGTGATGACAAGAATAAATTGAAAAAACAACCCATATTTAATCTTTTCCATTCATATTTTTGTCCTATAGGCAGTTTGTCTCCTATAGACAAGAACAGAAGCAGAATCAGTAGAATTTTCTGAGCCATAGCATGTAACTTTAAGGAATTCTGAACTCAAAGTTATTCATTAGGGATCTGTTTTTACATATTTATCCATTGTTTAAATGCTATATGAAAATATTTTCCCTTGATCTTTAACAGCTTGACTGATTACAGTCCCATAAGCATATATCACATGTAAAATGATGGACTTGGGACCACCTGTACAGTTAGGAATGGTGAAGATAGAAGCACAGGCAAGATCTTTGAGGCATATTTGATTGATTCTCTTGGGTCACTTTACACTGATTTTTCCAGATCCTTGAGAATATATGAGAAATTAATTTATCTGTTCTTGAAAGGACTTCACTACATACAGCTTCATCACTTATTATATTTTTAATTATGTGGGCTGCAGGAAAGAATGGAAATTTGGTCAATTTTTATTATGTGTGTATAATATCTTACATTTTTTTTTTCTATTGACTTAATGTTTATTGAGTCAAACGCTGAAGTAAATGGACTCCTACATAGGTTTCAGAAATCACGTCACATTCTTCCACAGTTTCTCTTTCTATCTGACCATCTCTACATTTTCGTACTGCATTGCTTTGTTATTATCCACTCTCTGGGCCTTTTTCAGTCTGGTAGCAGTTGATTAAGAAACACGCTAATCCCTTTCAGGGTATTGAGGAACTAATGGATTGCAGAGTATTTGGGTCTTTAAGCTTCTATTGTAAACGGTATGAAGAATTGTCATTGATCTGATATTTGCATATATCTCTCACAGTGCTAGTTACTTTGCCTCCTTTTTTGTCCCTTTAATCTTCAGCTTTCATCCTGAGAATATTTATTTTAGTCGGAAATAAGCATGCCAGTGATAGAAATTTGGGATTCACCTCCAAATGAATGCCATCACAGACAGGGAAGCTCTGGCACATTTTGCATAGATCTGTATGAACACAGTGAACCCTTCATAAGCTCTTAGATTGCAGGAAATCAGTGCTGAAAATTAAGTGGGGTTTTAAAGATTTGCAAAGTAGAGAGCTTTGTATAATGCTGGTATTGCAGGTGCCTATTAAATATGAAGTAAAGGCTTTGTAATACAACTAGCTAACACATTTCCCTCCACATTAGAGTGATTTATAGCCTAGGGAATTAGTCTTGCCTATTTTTTCCAAATGCAGATACTTTGGATGTGTCTGAAAGAATAAAAATCTCAAATACATGCCTTGGAATGGGCAGATTTGCTCTTTGATGATTCTAATTATTCAAGAAAGACAGTGCAGGCCTGCTTGTACTTGCTTGTGGTACCCCTGATGCTCAGATCTGGCCTTCACCTCTCCTCAGAAGAAACTCAATTGTGTGTTCAAACTCTCCTCCGAACATAAATCAGATTAAAACCTTAGGTATCTATAAGACTATGTAGTATTACCATAATGAAAAGGTCTAAGTACTAAGTGAATGCTTTCATCCTCATAGGAATTGCTGTTGAATCATTTCTCAAACTGTATTTTTAGAATTCATCTTTGCTCCATTTGTAAATAGTGCATATTTATAGCACAGCATTTCATTCTAGACATACATGGATTTCAATATATTTACCTTGATGACAGTGTTCAGTAAAATCACTTGGAGTTCTTTAATGCTCAATGTCTTTGGGTAGACCTGTTAGAAATAAATCGGTGGAAATAGTCATGCATATTTTAAAGTGATTTTACAAATCCTATGTTTTTGCCTACCAGAAAAAAAAAATATATAATCCATGTGCAGCCCACAGTAGGCACAGTGGCTTGTGCGAGTCATCATAAATGATTGATTTTTAAAATAAAACAGTTTTTGTGCAAGACAATAGTGACCACAATTCAACGAATGATTTTTTTTCTTCTCATTAAACAAACCTCAATAAGGAAAAGAATGGGAGCACAGAAGGATTTATGAAATGAAGCTGTATCTTTTATAGGAAGAAAATGTCTTCTGCTGACAGTAGTAGTTCTATAGTAGATATTTTTTTCAGGAAAAAAAGGACTGGTGGCTTTTTGGATTCGGAGGATGCAACCAATCTGTGCCTCTGTGTGATAGCAGCTGCATGCTGAGTACTTTCAAATACACAGCTACATAGGATTCTGCAGGAAACTTTCCGTAGAAGGTGCAAGTGACAAATGGATACAAAATGGAGTGAGTTCTGAGTTGTGAGTTGATACCCTCCTGTGTTACATATTCATGTCATTGAATCAATTTTCACATTTTAAGTCTAGAATTACAATAGCCTTTCCTGTATGAGTCAGCCGTGAGCACACCTGGACTGGCAACTTTTCTTTGTCCCATTTCTTAGTATTCACTAGGTGGAATACATTTGTGTTACTAATATACATCTGGTTTCTTTGTTTCTTGCTAGATTTAAAAATGAAACAAAATTATTAATATTTCTGCAATCTTCCCAATATATGTGTGTGTATATATATGTATATTCTTGCTTAAGGCAACCATAATATAACAAATAAGACCTACAATATGTCCTTCTTGGTAGAAATAGTAAATTCATATTTCTTTTCATTTATGGTTTCAGATAATATATTTTTCTTTTGCTATTTTTAAAGTTGTTTTTCCTACTGATGTCTTTTTCAAAGTTAAGGAATAACCTTAAATTTTAGTTACATAGATTAATAATGTTTCAATGCATTCCCAACCCATTTAAATTTCCAACATAAAAGAGATGGTAGAATTTATATGAAAATAAATTGTCTCGGTTTTTTTTTTTTTTTTGCCTCAAAATTGAAATAAGAGTCAAAATTGCATGAGACCATAATAAGTTAAAGCAGACACAGTCTTTAGGATATTTTGGTTTGAGATGAACTCATTTTCATTCTTGGTCTTGATGGCACAATCTGCCACACAGTGGCTGCAAAATATGTTGAATTAATACATCGATTGATTTTTAAACATGGTAATTATTAAGCAAAAGCATTTTAACACCTAAAGGCTCTGTTTTAGACAATTGAATTTTGCTTTAGCTAAGGGTTATTGACTTCTGGATGATACTGGGAGCAACAGTCCTCAGGGTTTGAACTATTCCTGCAGGACCATCTGTTATTGGCAGGCAGGGGCTCTGCGTCCTCTCCAGCTGATGCAGTGTCAACCCCAGGCGTATATTCAGGATTGTTCAAAACAGGGCCCTAGTTCCTGATGATCTTTCAGTCTCAAATGGGAGTTCAGTCAAACCAAATACTGGTATATCATTACTTAAAGCATAACAATTACAAAGAATATAGGAAAGTCCCTGAAAGGAAGAGGCTGTGTCTTTCTTACCGTCGCATTTCCAATACTGAATCTGCAACCAACAAAAAGAGTGAACTTAGTAGGAATTCAGTAAATGTGGGTCTAACATGAGAAATATCAGCAGATATTAGAATTATACTTTCTATATGTGTAATATCTTCTACTGATTTAATTTCTAAAACAACCATAGAAAGAAGACATTATCATTCTTGTTCAACATATACTCTTTTGTCACTTAGGGGTGTCTGTGGTTTCCAGTCTCCCTCATTTCTTACACACCACCGTGTCTGCTCATCATATCATGTTTTCCATATTAGAATATAATGTGGCGAGGATGACCTAAATAAACAGGGTCAGATTCCTTCTCTTTGAAGCCTCCTCATGCAAAACTTTCATTTAAACCTTTGAATATTTGCATTCTAAACATAACGATCCATAGATTTACTTTATCTTCTTGATAGAGATATAAGAAAAATAAGGTATAACACTGAAGTCTTCTTAATAGACTTTTGAACCATCCAGACAGTATGCTAGAATCAAGTATAAATTCTATAAAAAGAAGCAAAATAGTAATTGAATAGTGATTAAGGCAGTATCTAGCTACTCTATTAATTTTAGAAAGATAAATTTGGTGTCCAATAGAACTCATAGAATAGTTTCACTTTTTCAAGACTCCAAAGGACCTTTGAGATTATTTGGCCTATTTAATTATTTTTCCAACTGAAGAAATGGAGACTGGGAACTAGTTTGATACTTGGAGTAAGAAAAATGACTTGGCGAACTGCTACATAAAGACTGTGTGACATTGGGCACATCATTTAAATGTACCAGTCCTTGCTTTCCTTGTCTATTAAATGGATATAATCATGCTAAATCCATAAAGTTGTCATGAGATTAAATGAGCAGATATATGTAAATGTCTAGCCGATTGTAAAAAGACATTTAAAAAAGTTTCTGTTTTTCTACTTCTTTTGTCCAAGAATACCAGCTTACCACTGGCAGAAGTGCACACATTCATTTAATGAATTGTTCTTTTAGCTTTGTTTTTGGTAGTTTTCTTGAATATGAGCTTTAGTACATCTTTTTCACAAGCAAGTCATCTGCATTAATCTGATTTTGGATTAAAACATTATTTCTTGATTAGTTAGGACTTTTGAAAAGTTGATCTTTGTAATACAGTATCAGAATACAGCATTGGGATGTTCTGTTTCTGTCTTAGTCCCTGTTATTTCACATTTGTATAATTGTTTCATCTTTCATTTTGAGTATTTTACCTATTTCATTTGTGTGTCATGTTTTAAAATTATTCTGTTCCTTTTAGTATTTTTTATTCATTTACTTCCCCGTATGTTACCCACAGAAGGTCCACCCGTCTGGAGATTTTCACCTTACGCATTCGCTCCTATTATAAAACAACATATAAGAGAGTGAATCTTTTTCACAGTCAGTACTTAACACAGCTGGAGTCATTTGAAACCTGCTGGTTCTTGCTTCCAATTATTCCATAGACTAGAAAGCATCCCTGTTGAAGCAATGGCATCCATGGTGTAATTAAACTAGTTAAAATGCCTTGGAGTATATGGATTATATTTCTGGGATTCATTAAATTTATGCCAGAAGCATAATAACCAACATCTTTTATTACTTTTCTTATTTTAAAATAATATATATATATATATAGTAAGTAAGATTTAAATGTCTGGATATAGAAATTTATAATATTTGAGTATGTGGTTGACATAATAACAAATGAGACCCAACAAATAAAAATATAATACATATGATAGTACCTAACAAACATTAGAACAAAAATCATTTCCTTTTGTTAGAATAGCTAGAATCATCAAGATAAAGTTGCTGATTTGGATGTTGAGCAGAATATAGTGAGCATTTGTTACTAATTCAATTAACTTTATCAACTAAATAAGAACTAGATATAGTCAAATTTCAACTGGTCTTACTGTGATTTGGATGGTATAATTAAATTTTTAACTTATTCCTGACCTTGACCACCTTTCTGTGCAATTCAGTTGTTTTTAGATTGGCCTTTTAGTTTAATTCTAGTTTTATGTGGTAGCAGTTCAGTAAGAAAAAGGACTTTAAAATAAAACAAAACAAACTGGCAATAAAATATCCATTTTTTGTGCTTAGAAAAGCTTAATGAAACAGATAAAATCTGGCAAAGTAGCATGGTTTCCTTTAGGCTTATGTGTGTTTTATGCTAAGATATGATATCCATTTTATAGCATTGCGATACTGAACAGGGTAGGGACATAGTGTGGATATTATCTTGGGTACCAGACATCATAAAGTTGTAAAGATTATAGCATGGCATATACTAGATGTTCAATGAATTCTACTTAATCCCACCACAAGGGCAAACATGAAAACAATCAGGCTAAATGACAGCATTCAACAAATTTTAAATGGTAAAAATCAGGCCTTAAGGATTTAGAGTCATTGTTTTATGTGAAATATTTAGCATTCTCATGGCATCAAGTACATACCATATGAAGCCATATATTTATTATATACATCTAAATGTAAATTAAGATAGCTATCATTTTATGTTGTCCATATCAATGGTTTTCTCCATTAATTTTTAATAATGGAGAGGTTACTGTCCCAGAAAGTCTATGTAAATTCCAATTCAGATAATTGCCAAATACTTACTATATGAAGAAAATTATATTACCTGTATTGTACTTCTCACATCTTTCCCCATAAGAGCAGAGTTCACTTGATTTTCTCATACAGTAATGTAAAGGACTTTTTCTGTCTACTACACACTTATCTTATTTGGGCATAAGTCTGACAACTAGATAATATCCAACTTTTATCACTAGACTACTGAACCATTTTATATTTTTCTTAATAGATACAAATACTTATTCTAGAAATATATACTATAATTTTAAATTTGTATTGTCTTTAAATTAGCTGATATATAACTGTTAAATTTTCTGCCACCAAAGACCTGTAACACAATCCATTGATATATACACAAATTATTATTTTTTAAATTTTTTGTTGATTCTATTATTCAGCATACATCTTATGAGTCACTTCTATGATCCAGGAATAGTATTAGAAATGAGAATTTTTTAAAAAATTAAAAAGACATTCTCTTTGCTTTAAAATATTTCAGTGAATTTTTAACATAATACTTTTTTTCTTAGAATTTCCTTATTTAAAAAAATATGAGTTCTCTCTCTGTTTTAAATAGATTTCATCATTTCCCTGAAATATATAATATTTTATAAAGTCTCTCTCTCTTTTTTTTAACTGCTCCTGGAGACTTGATCTTTCAGTGGGGTAATAAAATTCTAAGATCTATTACTCTAATTATAAGAATGCCAGGTTTAAATTTATCCTTTGGTTAATTTAGAGAGAAATGCACTTTTTCATCCTTAAAATCACACTTCTTCCACAGGCAAAGGTGTTAATAAAATATAGTTGCAAGTAAAACTTCATTTTATAAAACTATATGAGAGTAGCATATTTGCCATATTAAAGATTACTCTTAAAATATGGCATACATTGATAATGTTGAGTAATAACCCAAGTTAAAATAGACAGCGGTTCTCTAAAAATGGAGTTTCACTTGCAAAGAAATCCATTTCTAAAGGGCTATTTCAAGTCATGGTATTCTGAAAAAGAATGTCTGGTTTCAAACTTCACCCTGTGAAAAGACGCAAGTCTAACATGGACATGTAACATAGATGTTAAATTCTGGCTAGAATAAATTTTTGGTTTAATTGGCTTTTGCCTCCAGATGGTTCTGATTTTGGCAAGTTCATTTTCTTATGAATATGTATCACAATATTTCAAGGAATCAATGCAATGACATAAATGTTGAAACTAGAGGTTTTTATTATATATATTTTTTCCTGAATTGAGAAACATTCATATCCTGAAATTTGTTTTTCTATAATAGATAAAAATGTCATAATTGGGCTTTTTAGGCAAGACAGACTATTTTATTTTTAACTCAATTATTTTTAAATCACTAATTTATATATGGCTGAATGTTTATATAAGCAGGTCATTCCAAAATTTTAATATCATATTTAAGCAAAACTCTTATTTTGAAAAATAATGCACATAATGCCTCACCTGCACATTCTTGTGCAAACATATTTTAAAAGATAAATCTTTATTGCCAGAAAATGTACTATTTTAATTGCAATTAGACTTCTGTGATAACCATCAAGCTGGTGCCTAATTCTAAAAGGATCTTTCCAACTGTTCCGTGGATGCATACACTTAGGCAACTATCACCAAGTAATTACTACAATTTAAATGAACTACAAAACTGAAACCTGCCAAAATATGTAGACCTCAGGAATAAAATTTATAATAGCACTTGTTAATTAATTGGTTAAAATATAAGTAAATCTTTTTGAAAATCAGAAATGGATTGATACGACAAATCGTATAACTATATATAATTCACTTTTTAATAATATGAAAATATGAACTGTTTGGTAAACTAATTTAGAATCAAGAAACAGGAAATATTAAGCTAAGATAGATATATTTAAATAAAGGTAATAATGGAAATCACATGAGTGTTGCCCTGTCTGTAGTAACTGATTTCTACATAAAATCAGAAATGTGGCAATCTCATCATTACTCACAGAGACAATTAACTTAGTGTTTGTACATCGTTTCAGTTCTTTGCTTGTTATGATTTTAATAAGTGATTATGCAATGCATTAACAGAGAAAATAAACCAGTAGTAATTTTTAAAATCAATATTTGGATTTCCTCATTTTCTAAACTTTGATATACATTACATTCTCATTTTTGGCTATAATAATGTCTATTCAAAACCATTTAAAGTTTGCTAAAATTTCATTTAGCATATTGAAAATTAAGTTTTCTCCTTTGAAAATTAAATAATTGGACTCAGCCATTTTTTCATTTCTTTTATTAAAAACTGAACTGCAGTTTTTGTTAATTACTTAGGAAAACATCACTCCTTGGCAGGTTTTCTCTTGTCACCCAACATCCATCTGGCCCACTTCTTTCTTTCATCAATTAATATATGTTCAAATAGTGCAAATCAATGTTAACATTGGCTCAAGAAACACAATTACAAAGTAAATAACATTATTCAGTCCCTCCTAACAGTGAAGTATTTGCAATATTTGCATTGTTTGTATAATCTATGTTATCATCTGTTGTATTAGTGTTGATAACAGAGTATTGCCTTTATCGTCTTAAAGGCCTTTGCCTGATTAATTTTCCCTTTCTGAACTAGAAAATTAACTTTTTGCTCTAAAGCAGAAATCATGAAACAGAACTGTAAAACCACAAGCAGATTATTAGTATTTATAGTTTGGAAAACTATCAACTTTAAATCATTATGTAGCTGCCATAATTTTTATCAGTAATATTACTCTTATGTTTGACTTTATTGTCTGTGGTGAGACATTTAGATGAATTTAGTATTTCAACTTTTATGAATGTTGGAGAATTGCACGTAGTTTTGAGATGTATAAATATAATAAAAAATATCAGTAATAATTTTGACTGATGAAGTTGATTACCAGGATAAGTCTTAGAAAAGTTAATTAAATCAAATAATACTCAATGATTATAGGAAACCTATTGATTCAAAGAAAAAAAATAGAGTTAAATTGAAGAAATTTGAATAGAATTCTGAATAGTCAGAACTGCCAATCTATTGCTGAAGGAAAAATCAAATTTGGGATTTAAAGGACTGAATTGCAAATTAGCTGAAATAACACCCCAATATACTACTTGAAATGTTAAACAAGTGTTATTGGTTACATGGATGTAAATTAAAACTGTGCTTTGCCATAAAAGAGCCTACCACATTCTCTTCAAAACACTGCGGAACCAAGGACCAAAAGGATGGTTCTGAAACCTGGACAGCAGCCTAGGACTCCTAACTCTGTAATACCTCAATGGTTTCTGAATCTCTCCATTTGCTCGCAATTTCTCACTGCTTACTGCATTGTGCTATTTCATCTTACAACAAGTTTAGGAAAATTAGAACAGTTATTTTAGAGTTTTGGGTGGAGATATGGTAAAGAAACTGTGGGTGGATGGGTTTAGGAGTTACTTTGCAAGTTTGGAAAGTTAAGATAGATGGAGGAGATGTAGTTCCCAGAAATGCCACATTTTGGCCACAAGACACATTTTTATCATATCAAACAACCTCTTCTAAGGCTGATATCCCGAATGTACAGCAACAAATATACCCTCCTTAAAATATTCTAAATGCTTCCAATTTGAATAGGGGTTAAAATACAGATGTGGTAGATAAATCATACAAAAAAACATAAATTCCAAAGGAATTCTTCCAACGTTATAGTCCTCCAAGTGTGCCAATGACATATCTCAAATAGATGGTGCTCAGGTGGGACATTTTGAGTAATGGCTTAGTTGTAGAACTCAAATACTGGGAATTTATTGAGTTCTGCTCTTGCAATGCATTGTGTTGGCTTTCAGGACAATACTCCAGCTCTTTTCAGGGGGAAGAGATGAGTGTTCCCTAATAAAGGAGTGGATGTTATAGCTATTACTGAGAGATAGGAAAGATCTATAAAATGTATAGTCTAAAGTTTCATTTAAAATACCATTGAAATAAAGTTGGTTGAGAAATCATGAGTGTTTTCTTGTCTGCAATGACCAACTTCAACACTAAAGCAGAGATGTGGCAGTGTCAGCGTCACATACATTGTCAGTAAACATGGCACTGTTACAAATACAGATTTTGTATCCCTGTCTCTTTGCTTCTTTTTATAAGTATTCCTCCAGCCACTTATATCAAAGATCTATATTCTGGTCAAGGCTCCAGTAGTGCCAGCTCCTGCATGCTTTATTGTCAGATTCAAACATGACCAGCAGCAAATATACCTAATTTTTTTTCAGCCAATTCTTTGTCATTTCTGATAACAGTAGTAAATTTATTTGTAGCAATAAAGAAAATATGAGAGAAACCTTTTTTTAGTGCCACATGATTTAATCAGTGCTTGTGTCAACTTAATTGTTTCCTAATCAAATACTGGTATCAAATTGTTTGTTCAAAATTGCCTGTGTATTATGGAGATTTTGCCCCTACAGCAAAAAAGGGACATAAATATTATTAACACTAAATGACAAATATATTCTTGGAGAATAACGATATTGCTCTATGGACATTAAAAGCTTTCTAAATATTCATTCCACAAATATTGGTCATGTGGAGGCTAAAAATAAAATCTCCAATTTTTAAATCTTATTAATTTATGTGACAGGAAGTTATAAAGAATATAAAAGTAATATAAAACAAAAAATTGATCTGTGTCAAATGAACACTCTAGGATTTTTGCATAAGACACATTTTGGCTATTTTGGGCATTCATTAATTGAATGAAATGTAAGCAGTTTCTGGCAGGGTGAGAAGCTGGATAGGCCAAGACTTGAAATCCTGTGAGTTCATGAAGCATTGTCAGAGTGTGCCTTTCTGGAGACAATATAGAAATCACAGCTATTTGATTAATCAAATCAGTTCTCTATTGTAAAAGTACAAAGAGATGATGTCACTGGAATCTGATTTGGAGTTGGATGCTTGCAGATTAATAAACTTGTGTGGACTATGCCTTCCAGTGTTTTGCCTGGAAAAGAAAGAAATTCATTAGGAATTTAGACAAAAGCAACAACATAACCATAATAGAGTTAGAGTAGCCTATATAGAGGAAAAGCTAACAACAAAAATAATAAATTCATTAATCTCAATAGTATGATATTGAAATTGAAACTAATTATTGATAACCTTAACATAATCAATCATTTGCTTTTTATTACTAGAAATTTGAACATGCTTTTAAACATATGTAAAAATGATCAAAACAATCCACACTAATTTCAGCTAAATAGTAAACAATTTCACATAAGTGGAAGATATTTGGGGCTTTGTAAAGAGAAGATCACAATGTTCCCCTTGTCATTATTATCTTTTTGTTTCCAGAAGTTCAGTTTACAATGCTTTGAAAGTAGATTTCCAACACGATAATGATAGTAGCTGATATTTACTGAGTGCTCACTATGTGCTTGGCATTCTTCTCCGTACTTTACACATATTAAGTCATTAAATAGGACCAACTACTTTTTGAGGCATGTACTGTTGTTATTGTCCCTCTTTTACAGCTGAGAAGTTAAATGATTTGCTTCATGTCACAGTTCTAGTAAATGTAGAGTAGTCCGAGATACCAGCACTTGAAGTCTTATGCCAGAGACTGTGGTCTTAGCTACTAAGCAATACTGCCTCTATCATTGAAGTTTCATATAAAACAGAAAATTGTAACAAATCTGCAATAATCAATTGTGCCAAAAGTAAATTCTTCCTGTAAAGGTAAAAAAGATACCTAAAATCTAATTTAAATTTTTATTTATTTTAAACAAGGAAGACCATACAAAGGGTAGAGTCCTGGGGCTGGCTTCTTAAAATTTTTTTAGTGTGCAGATTTTGCCACTGAGTGCATAGCATGATGATGCAACAATTTCTGAGATATAGGAGATTCTTTACAGTTTACAATGAACTTTCACGGGCAGTACATAGTAAAAATAGAAATTAGCATTTGTATGTTTTAGGCAATAGGATTCTTTCAAAAACAGTGGATTTTAGCCATTAAAGCAATTTGCTTATCTCAAAATAGAGCAGAATTTTGTAATTATTCTTATTGTAAACTACTCCCTATCTCAGATAAGAAGAGATCTAGAAGTGGGGGAGGTCAAACTTTAATGATAACAACTAGATCTCACTTCTCTACTAGACTAGAAAGATGCTTTCATTAAAAAAAAAAAAAAATCTTATTCCAGGCCCAGTTCCCAAGTGGTTTAGAAGTGCCAACTACCATCCATGACTGCACAAACCTGCCAACTAAGATCAGCATGGGCCTTCCCTCAACCTATCTGTAATACACTGGGAGAATACATTTGCATTTCTATTTAGAAACATGCATATAATAAGCTATTTTATTATTGTTTATACAATTTTAGCTGTTTTCCTAGAGTAGAATTTTCACTTTTATCACTCAACCACAAAAATTATTGTTATTATACATAAATAAATATGCCATATTGCTGGCTGCTTAATGTCTTCCTTGCTTAAAACTTTAACAATATTTGGTAAAAATTTGTCTACCACATGTTGACCTTTCAAGATCCCTCTTAGACCTGAGAACTAAAGAAAAACCATTTCAGATGTATAGTGAAATTAAATTTGGTTAACATGGATTACTATGATCAATGCATTTTGATAAAACTTCTAAGTGAAAATGTTACAGTTGTAATTTGAGGTATATTTGAAGGTTAAAATGCAAGAGCCAAGAGTTATGGATGCTTTCTCCATTTTGTTTGGCAAAAGAAATTAATTATTGGAATAACATGCTACTCTTTTTGTCCATTGTATGTAGTGCATGTGAATCACGAAATCACTTTCATGAATGCTGTTCTTATTTAAAACATAAATTCTGCAACATTCTTAGAGAATCAAAAAGATCTGTGTGTTCAAAGAGAGTTTCTTGGTATGAGACAAACTTAAAATTCTAAACACTTGTAGTTTAAACCTTGAATTTCTCACATTGTATTGTGAGAATTCAGTTGTTTTCCAAAGCTTGAGTTGAGAGAGATTTTGGGGCAGCAGCTTTTTATTGATGATCTTTACTGATAAATTTTAGTAGGCAGAAAAATTTCAGTTATTCTAATTAAACAACAATGTTGAACATGTCAACTGAATGTAGATCTTATGTTGTTAATTACACAAGAATTTGGTAAGGGCGTACTTTTACATCAATCATTGATATAAGAAAGTTAACTTCATTTGTTAAATTTTCAATGAACTAGATTGGCAGAGTTTCCTTTGTTTAAATTATTAAGGAAAGATATTGGGAAAGCCATAATTCTTAGACATGAGCTTAAAGATACACAGGCAAGTTGCCTTTTAACCCAGTGGCATATTCAAAGGTAGATATCATTTATGGTGGAGATATGAGGAAGAGTTTTTGTCTGTATATTTGTTTAAACAATCATGTTTAGAGAAGTTTTTTTTTTTTTGAAGGATATTCTTTTTGATGGGACTCATGTTTAATTAGACCAAGCATAAAAACACTTTAATCTCTTTTCAGCAGATTTTCATGAAAGAGTGCCAAATGGTTTTGGTTTCACTATAGGTTACAGTCTTCTGATAGAATTCCCACTTGGGATTTGGAAACCAAAACTCTGTCATGCAGACATGAATACAATAGCCTAACATGATGTGTTGATTTAGCTTTCTAGATTACTTAAAATATAGCTGGAATTCTCTTTTACCTAGGGACAAAACATACAAGGCTTTGTGAAAAAGTAAATTAATTTTGCATTGACATTCTGGGTGTTAGTGATAATTTGTAGTGACATTATGCCTATTGGTTATGATTGTGACAGGCAGGCAGACTGGATCCAACTGGACATTACAAGAGCCAAATTTAATAGTCTTAGTATTGGACATTTCTGCCTTGAGGAGAGCAGAAGCTTTACAGCATGCACTTTGTTTTCTACCTCCACAATTATGGATTAATATACATCAATTCCAGGCAGTTGAGGAATGACATGAGAGGATTAATGGAACCGGACAGCATTATACTAGTGAAGTGAAAATTCTGTCATGATTTTTCTGCAATGATGTAGTAGACAAGGCAAATGAGCACCAGCTCCTATCCTTTGCACCTTCAGAATTTCAAGAAAGTGAATGAGAACAGAAGTGGAAAAATAACTATGTAACTAGAGCTGACATAATAATTTTTTTATCAAATACATATACCTTTTTACACAAATATTAAGAATTGGTTCAACTCAGTGACCCAATACTGTGTATAGTATATGATTTTATCCATTTAATTACAGTCACTTTTAGTCTCAAAAATATTTACAGAAAAGGTATGCTTAGTTCATGGCCACAATAAGAAAATTAGATGCAAAAATGATTATATACAATAAAACTTATGTGCAATCAGATGCATTTTGCTTTATGAAATGTGTCTGGGGATAAAAGAGTTTCTTATACATTTTTAACGTTTTAATACAAATATTTAAACTCCAATATATTAAAGGTTCCTCTAACTCTGTTTTTATTTTGTTGTTGTTGTTGTTTTTTTCCTACTACAAAGTTTATCTATCACATTTAAAATTATGGCAGTATTTTCTATGAATAAGGCTGTGATTTTTTTTCAAGTTATTTGAGAACATTTTAACTGTCTTTATTGCAAATTGATTGTTTCCATGATGGCACCTTAATAAAATTTTCATTCTTGGGTTTTAATTTGGTAAGCTCTTGCACATAGTTATACACTTGTTTCTGATGGGAATGCTAATCTTTAGATTTTTGACAATGTGAGTTTTTTGATATGTCTATTCAGTAGAAGATGTAGACATCTTTTCCTTAATTGCATGCATTCTATTTTTGAACCACAAAATATATTTAAATTCTGTACAAGGATTAGCAAAAGTGAACTACAGCAATATTAAAATGACTTATTTGGTATCATTTTTACAGACCCAGCTCACTTAGCAATGACATTCTAGTAATTCACAGTATCTTTTAAAGCTTGTTTTTTATTATCTCTTGAAATAGTAATTTTAAAGCCAAAAGGATCAGGAATATGTCAAATTTAAGATGATCCTTTGGAAATGAGAGAAATCATGAACTCGTTATTCATGCTATATTTGAGGTGATTGTAAATACATTTTTTGACATACAGAATGACATTAAAACAGAATTATAAAGTCTGTTAACTATAGTGATGGAGTTTAAGAGGCAGATAAAATGAAGTGATTCTTTAACCTTTCAATAAATTTGTCTCCCAATTTAAGAGTATTTGTATTTTATGAAAACTTGTTTATATTTATTTGCTTTAAAAATTAAGAAATAATTAAAACATTTGAAGTTCTTATTTAGTTTCTAACATTAGGAGAGAGTGGTCAAGAGTCTGGTATGTCTTAATTTAGGGCGAATGTATACATACTTCATGGTTAAGTGAATCAATGCTACTGTCAAGCTCTTAAAGCACTGTGTTGAGATGACATAGTTATTTGTTTAATTAACCCCTGGTCATTTTACCAGGAAAGAAATAAGATACTCTTTGGCAATCACATGTAATTTGAATTATACTTAATCTTTTTGTTACCCTGGAAATATACAAACATGTCACATACACACACACACAACCCTAATACAAATATGGACAAAAAGAACATCCCCACTTGTATGTTCCTACATTTCTTCTTCTCATAAACTAAGTGTTAATAGCTCTGATGGTATTTCTCTCACTGAAAAATAAGGCACCATGCTGAGTAAGTCAGAGCCCATGTTTTACAGGTTTATGGTCCTCACTAAAAGTAGATAAAGTCTGCATTTGTCTGTGTCCTCAACAGAGCCCCCCTAATATCACCTGACTTCTTGCAGAAAGTGTATATGCTTTTCGTTTTAACCAGTAAAAGGCAACTTGGTGAATTATAGAGATTGACTGGGTGCTTGACATGTGGTGCAGCAATATTAAAAGAGTGGGAATTTTGGTACTGGGGAGATCTATGACAATTTAACTTATTGTTTTAAGATATGCTTTTCTAAAAGCATATGGTGATATCCTAATATTCTGGAAACATAAAAATGTAACTTCAGTTCACATTACAATAGATTTTCTCATTTTGCTTTTGTGGTCCAGATGTAAAAAGTAACAACAATAATCATGTGCTCCTGGTCATTTTATAATCGTTTTCTGACATTACCTGGCAGTTTTTGTAGACATAGCCAGATAACCATATGGTTCATGATTTAAATTCATAGTATATCTTTTAAATCATTATTGCCTTTGTAATTTTTGAGGGTGATCAGTGAGTGGTCCTTCTCACTTTATCACACCAAAATAGGTGGTTATGTTTGTTTTTTTTTTCTTTTACCTTTTAAAGAATCCTATAGAAAATAAAACAATTATTTTCAAATTTAAAAAACTTGTTAATTTATATTTATTTTACTTCTGAAAGAAAGCCACATTTTTAAATACCCCAAATTAATTATCAAGTGTAACTATGGGCCAAAAATCATTTAATATGGCTGAGAAATACATCACTTATTGTGCTATAATGTATGAATAATAATAAATGTAAAAACACTTGACATCACATTTTCCTATAATACTATTAGTCTATAGGTAGCATTTATAATACGGTATATTCTATTGCTACTTTGTGAAATAAATTCTCGAGATTCCTAGAATCCTAAGGCACTACACAAAGCATTATTATTGAAGAATTATAGCAGAAGATTCTCCAGTTGAAAGTTGATAATTAAAGATAATTATTTACCATAAGTATTGCAGAGTAGATAAGAAGTTCAATGTAGCAATATATTTCTATTTTGATTTCAAATTAAGTTTTTATTACACAAAAACTAATTGGCTCAAGAATTAGGTGATCTATTTTAGAAAATTTAAAATAGCTAAAATGATGTTGAAATATGTTATATAGATAATTTATCAAAAATTTATTACTGTTAATGATTGGTAGAATTCTTTTCTCCCTATGATAGTCATTTAAGTTGAATGGGAATTTAGTAATATACAGGGATGCATCTTAATATCTATATTTGCTGAACAGTGGTAAACATACAATTAAAACTTGTCCTCATTAAAATGGACTTTTGTACACTATAATTTGAATTAAGTAATAAATATATAAAGTATTTAAAAAGTTGTATATCAAAATGTATAACGTTCCATTATTGGCTATATTTTGTAAAACATTTTTGGTGTAATCAGTATTACTCTCACATGTCAAATCAAGTATTCTACTATTTATTTAAACAGATATATACCTAATGTATTTGGAAGCTTATTGCACTCATATAATTGTATATATTGTGGCTTCAAAAGTCTGTACTTATTCTTGCTTTAAAAAAGTAGTATGTGCATTTCTTTCCGATTTATTTTTAATTAATTATATTAAGGAAAACATCCTTTACTAAATGTACCTTAAAATTCACAATAAAGTTTCAGAAATTGTTTTGTACAATGTTGAGACTTTGTGTTGAATTTGTTTGTGAACATTTTTTGAAATTGTGCTCTGGTCTTTTAACAAGGATTCTCTTAACAAATCTTATTGATAAAATGATGAGTTAAAACATGTGGTTTGGTTAACAGCTAGCCCCTGTTTAATTGAGAGGTTGTTCTCCTAATCAACTAATTGCTCATACATGTGGAACCTTGGCTAAAGGACACCAACTGAGTTTCCCCCCTTCCCCCAAATCACTAGTTACTCATTATGTCCACTTTTCCGCATTGCAATGTCAAGCAATTTGCACTTTAACTGAATATTCTAGACTACAGAGAAGCAGTTACAAGGAGGTAATGTGGAGAAAACATATGCACCTCTGTTAAACCATTTATGTTCAATTTACAGAATTTAAACAGATATTTAAGTGTAAAAACATTATATTTGACATACTATTTTAAAAGATAGGGCTAGACTCTCAAATACAGGAGATATAAATGAACATATTTGGTTTGGGTTTGCTCACTGAAAAATAGCCTCACTTATTTTGCTAAGAATATTCAGATTTCTGGGCTGAGATCAAGTCATGTATCATTATGAATCACCATGGTATTTAATATCACCCTATGAAGGCTGCTAGGATACAACCACTTAGCTATTGCCACAGAGAAAAACATGTACTTCTACACTGCTGTTTAGGGATGTATTTGCTTTAGCTATGTGTTCTTTATTTTGATTCCCCTATGAAAAGAAGTGAGGGGTTCAGTTAAATTTACATAGCAAATGACCTCAATTCTAGATTGATTATTTTATTTGTGTACTTGTTAAAAACAAAAAATCATTGATGCCATTAAAAATTCCCAGCATCTTTCATTTGAAAAGGGCTCCATTTTTAAGGATATTCATTGAAAGAGCAGAGATGAAAACTTACTAATCATAAATGTGAAATGCATATTCCAAAATTGCTGTTGGTTTTCAAGTTATATTTATTTTAACCAGAGACACTTAGCCCATTCTGACCTATTTGCTAGTTTTGCTTTGTTTTTGCCTTTTTTTCATTTTTAGATTTTTTAATGAAAAGGGAAATTTAGTCAGGTCCATTTGACAAATCTATTTGACTGAAAATATTGTCAGCTTGCTTTGAGGTTCTGATGCTGCACACAAAATGGAACATGTTTTTAATTTCCACCCATAAACAAAAATAGTTTGCATAATGAAGTAGTCAAATTTGAAGACTAACAAGAAGTGAACAAGTGGCTTATTGATATCTTAGTTAAATATTAAAAAGCTAGAGATAACAAATGCTTTTCTATAAAAAAGAGGTGAATTCAAATATGTATTTTCCACTTTAATTAGTTCATTGACATTGTTTCTAATTTTAATATCCAGCCATTCTATCCATTCCTTTCCTGTTTAACATTTTTTTCATGAGATATAATTCCTTACAAAGATTTTTCCCACATTTCTATGTATAAGTAATACGCATTATATCAATACACATCAACACAATACATTATCCAAATCATTTTTACCACTTAATTTCATTTCAAAAATGTATTCTGATATTAACATGGAAGACTGCATATGTATTATTCTTCACATTTTAGAAGACACAAATGATTTTCAACTGATAAAAATGGTTTGGGAGGGAAAGGAATGAATTTATGCCTCACCAACAGTATATTTTGATAAATAAAACCAGCTAATTTAGTTTATACTCATAATTTAATTATTTAATCACTAGGAATAAAATTCTTAATCTTACAGATGTATACATATATGGATATGAATACACATTTATATTTAAATACCCAGATATAAATATAGTATATATGCATATAGGTATAGAATATATTTTACACATAAGTTTATATAGATTTTAAATGACTGAAATATTAACTTATCTATACCCTAAAACCTGGAATTTATGTTATACATTAAATATGATCAGTTATCTATTATGCAACCGACCAGATTTTAACACACATATTAATGTCATTTGTTCGATATATTTTAAAAATGTATTAGCTTTATTAAATTTTTGAATATAGTTTTTGAAATTATCAGCACTAATTTTTTTCTTCACCTAAATTTCATAGGCTAATGTCACTATTTTTACTATAGCTGCTTTTGTTATTTAAATATGTTTCCTTAATAGTTCACAATCACTGTTTTGATTTTTAAAATGTACATTTATTAATATGAACATATAAATAAATTCAGAATTCTCAAATTAGTTTACATGAATCATCATTTTAACTTTTGTTTTTGATAAGTTATATTAATACATTAAAATACTATGACAAATAAAAAGAGTGATTCCACATTTCATTTATTTAGTGTTTATTATTTACCTTTTTTATGTTGTGTGTGTTTTGCCAAGTGGATGTTTATGCATAATTTGATGTGTTTCACATGCTGCAATTAACCTTCTGAATAGAAGATTTGTAAGGTAACTGTTTTGGTGGGGAAGGGGATAAAATTGGAAATTTCATATGCCAAGTAGGATTTAAAAACCTGATAAAAATTCAAAGAAAACCTGGCAGAATTCTTGGTACATAGTAGGCATTCAACAAATACTTTTTGGATAAATAAATTACAAGAGACTCTTCATGATAAATTTCTTTGTAAGTGTATATCAGCAATTATAATTTATACATTTTTTCAAATAAAATTTCATATAATCTTGTTACAGAATAAGATGCACATTAGAGTCAATTTTAGTATTTTATTTCATATTTTTTCTTTACATACCTGCAAGATATAACAAAGTGTGTTAAATAACACCTAATATTTGTTTTTTTGTTTTGTTTTGTTATACAAAATCTCTATATGATATTTCAAATAAATTATGGTCCTTATAGTTCAGAAAAATCATTGGACAACTACTTGCCATTTCTTGTGTAAAAAAAAATTTAATAAAATATTCTTTTATTTTTAAATTATCAAAAATAATGAAAAATGAAAAACCTTTTTGTTTCCTTTTGATAACCATGTATTACTTTCTTTGCATTACTAGTTAATTCATGTCTTGCATAGAAGTGTAAGAGTTCTAGAATTAACTCATTTATAAATTATAACTATTATTTGGTACATTTATGAGGCTTTTCGTAAATATATATGTTAAATACATACATGTAATATTGTGCCTTTTAGAAATTACTTAATCACTTTGCAAATTCGTGATAGCCTTAAGCATATAAATGGTTATCGGTATAATTGAAATTTTTTTGCTAGTTTAAATATTAAATTTGAAAATGGACAGTTCTTAAACCATCAATTTGTGTTTTGGATTCATTTGATTATCATTTAAAAGCTATAGGCCCACTCTCCAGAGAAATTCATATACTACACATATTTATTTTTAATTACAAATCAAAGTTTCCACAGACTTTGTGGAGCCCAGCTATAAAATCTTCCTGGAGCCTATGGCCCCAGGTAACAACCAAATAAAAAGTTATTGAACTGTCAATGCACCTCAATAAATATGCTTTGAAAATAGCTTAGAGTATTTCAAATAAAAGGAATTTAATATTCTTTTCTCAGCACTAGCTATTTCTTGGAAAATGAACTTTCTTTGGAACCAGTCCCTGCTATAGAATGGCTAACAGTTTGGCTCCCTTATCTTATGCAGTATAAAAGTGAGGTAACACATTAAAGACAGACATTTTGCCATAGGAATGAATGCATTGATCACATTAATGAAATGCTTTAATGTATAGGTGATGCTGTTAGCAGACATGCAAATATATAGTCAGAGCCAGCCAAATAGAATAGGGCAGCTTTAAATTTAAACTTACTTTTGATGTATGCAGTCCTCTTTATTTGTTAAATTTGATTTTTTTTTTTTTTTTTTTTTTCTTTTTTTTTTTTTTTTTTTTTTTTTTTTTTTTTTTTGAGACAGAGTCTTGCTTTGTTGCCCAGGCTAGAGTGAGTGCCGTGGCGTCAGCCTAGCTCACAGCAACCTCAAACTCCTGGGCTCGAGCGATCCTTCTGCCTCAGCCTCCCAAGTAGCTGGGACTACAGGCATGCGCCACCATGCCCGGCTAATTTTTTGTATATATATCAGTTGGCCAATTAATTTCTTTGTATTTATAGTAGAGACGGGGTCTCGCTCTTGCTCAGGCTGGTTTTGAACTCCTGACCTTGAGCAATCCGCCCGCCTCAGCCTCCCAAGAGCTAGGATTACAGGCGTGAGCCACCGCGCCCGGCTTGATTTTTTTTTTTACATTTTGTCCATTGTCCTTTCACTGCTTTAAGGTTGCATAGATAATCCCTGTGGAGTGACAGTACAAAGGTATAATTTCCTGTTCACACTCACATTTCCAACCTAGACTTTGCTTGACATTGTCTTTCATCTTACAGAGATAATAATAAAAACAGTACTTTTTTTGCTTATAGCCACATAAGTTTATGAATTAACTTAAACTAAAACAGTGTTTGAACCCTACAAAAATGTGTAATTGCTATTTCTATCCCCATTTTTCTGAAAATTAAAGCTAAGCGTTCGAGCCTTTTGTAGGGTCACACAGCTCCTACATGGCTAGATGTTTTTTGCTTTGGTTTGGTTTTTTGTTTGTTTTTTAATCTAACACTCATCTCAAGAAACCAGATTGATTTGAAAAAGAGACCAAAAAAATACATTTTATAAATAAATAAATGAAATGTTTACATAAGCATACATCAATATTTACTTGCCCAGAATTCAAGTTTGAAAATATGTATAACATTTTATCTATTTATAATATTTTAATAGTATTTGTCATATATGTAAAACTACTTTTCGTAATACATTTTCACTATATGTAGTTTCCCTTAACTCATGATCAAAGACATTTCAAACTTAGTGAATTTGTATGTTTTTGTGTGTTTTGTTTTTCTGTGAATCTTCTGCTAGAACCAAAAGATGAGAAGTTCTGATGGTTTTCTAAGACATCCTGGATGAGATTTCTAATCAATGCAAACTTATTTTCATGTCTCAAGTACCATTATTTCTTTAAGATGTATTTCGCTATTCCCCTCCAGTTACAATTCATCTTTAGTATTTGGCTAATTCACATCAGCATTAGAGCTACTATACCTAGTAATTATTATGAACTAAATACATCCTACACATTCTTTTATTCAAGGATTGTTTTTAACCCTCAAAACGGCTCTACGGGGTAAATGGTATTTTTATCCTCATTGCATTGATGAAAAAACTGAGTTTCACAGATGCTAAGTGATACTAAGTAATGTATCCAAAGAGATTCTTTAACTCTTTGGAGTTAACAAATTAAGTGGAAAAAAACCCAAAAAAACAAAAAACAACAACAGCATTTCAACATAGCTTCTCCTTTAAAAGTTAATGATGTGTTTATTTTTTAGAACTTAATTGAGGCACATCTTACATATTATATAATTCATTCATTTAAAGTACACAACTCTATAACTTTTAGTAAATTTATGAAGTTGTGCAATCATCTCTATAAATCAATTTAGAACATTTTCTTCATTCCAGTGAGATCTTTTGTGTCCATTTACTGTTAATCACTGTTCCCACCCCCAGCCCCAGACAGCAATTAGTTTACTGTCTCTATAAAATTGACTTTTTGGGGCATTGACATATTCATAAAGTAATGCCATATATAATATCTTGCATCTTGTTTTTAGTAATCATTTTGGTACTACTTTTAAATGAATGTAGCTTTACATATCATTACAATTATTAATATTGCAAAACTGTAATAATGCCTCCTTATGTCCCTATGAACATGAATCTGTCACAGCATTACCAGTTGGCACAGAGCCTTTCTTTACTCAAAAAGTTCTGGTAAAATCAGATAACAAATTATCATTGCTGTACTAGAACTGTAGTTACTTTTAAAGATCTTGAAATGTATGAAAACAAAAAAATAATCAAGATATTAATTACACAGACTATATTGACTATACTTACATAAGCCTTTTTTTCAGTGGTTTGAATGTATGTCTCATGGAGAGTTCTCAGTTGACACAACTGATTCAGGTTCCCATTGTTAATTGAGCCAGCAATTCTCCTTTCACACATAATACAGCCATTGTTGTAAACATTCCTGACTTTGTATTAATGTTGTCTCTTTGTTATTTGTTTGAAACATTTTTCTTTTGTTTTCTTTTGTTTCTATATTTCAGCATCTGCTCTAACTGTTGAGTGGTTCCAACTGTGCACCTTATGTCAGAGAAGTTAAGAAATCATGAAACTTTTCAGTCCTTCCAGAGCAAATTAAATGAGTAGAAACAAATACTCAGTTTCCTTGCAATTATTTATAGAGATTATTAGTAACCCCAAATTATACATTTTAAATGATAATAAACCTAATAAAATAATAAATGCGAATATTATTGTTGATGAGAAGCAAAGATATTTATATTGTGAAATAGCACACGATCCACATTTTATTTGTTTTTAATCTTAAAATGCCATTCCTGGGTTTTTTAGTAATAAATTTAATTCCCAGACTGTAAATTTTGAACAAATATTTAAACAATTTTATTGTCTTAACAAATATTAAAGAGATAATATGAAGAGATGACCAGAAATAGCCAATAACGGAGTAGTTCTTTGAAAAATCATCAAACCTACGAAAAATCAAGTACAAAAACATAATAGAGATGAAAGAGGAGTCACAAAGCTTATTTTAGATTCCTGTTTTCATGATTGAATTTTTGTCCCCTATGTTTTATTTTGGAGAAAATGATTTTTGGAGTAACTCAACATTTGTAATACAGAAAAATATTAAATGTATTTTAATTTCTATAGTGCTCATATGAGTGCAATGATTAATTAGTAAATATTTGAAAGAGCTTAGAATTGTGCCTAGCACAAAGTAAACAACATTAACTGTTTGCTAAGTAATATTGATAAAACTTTCAAAACTAAATTTTCTTCTTAATTTAACTTTAACAATCGTTTTTGCTTTCACAGTCTTCTTCCCAATCATTTGTAAGAAAATATTCATCTTGATTCACATAGTAGAAAAATTCTAAGTAATCTATATGTATAAAATTTGAAAGTTTCATTGTTTCGTTTTAATGTGTGTATGTGTAACTTAAATATTAGTGACACCGAAGTTAAATGTTAGCCCTGTTTGTGTAATAAAATCCGATTTAACAGAAATATTTAAAACTGGTTTCACTTCCATAGAAATATGGACAGAATTAGTAAAAGGTCGTTTCCATGGGGATTTCAGGAGACTTTCAAATAGAAAAATTAAAAGAACCTTTCTTTTGAAGCTTCCAAAACTCAAAACTAGAAGGTTTATTTTAAATTATTACTTGTAACTAAAGATCCCTTCTTTCCTTTGATGGAAGTAATTAAGAATATATATCCAAGGTAATCTACAGTAACAGAGGCTATGCATAAGAGATTATTTTTATATGATTTATTTCTTTTAAAAATCTCACATTTTAGAGTTTAACAGATAGGTAATCTAAATGGGATTCATGTTCATTTCTTAAACCTAGACCAGATTTGATATATCTGTGCTTACTTTCCTGCACTTATTTTTATGGTATTAAATATAATGAAACCTGGCTAGAAGAAAAATAGATAAAAGACTTTGCAAAAAATACTGCGTGACTGGAAAAGATGAATTTACAAAAGAAGAGTGCCAGAGACTTTCTTTCTCTCATGTGTGTGTGTGTGTTGTGTGTGTGTGTGTTTTAATCTCCTGTAGTGCATAGCACAAATCCTCATTTACAGTTGACCAAGAACTAAATCTTCAAGGAAAAGGAACATCTTATGACACCACTCTCTTTGGTATGGGATTTACTTGAGTTGACAGACATCTTTATTTCACTAGGCTAAAAAAATTTACCCTGGACATAGGCAAGATCTAGCATGTCACTAGATATATATTTGGTTACAAACAAATCTGACTGTAGTCGGGTACATATGAGCATAGTAATAATATGTTGTGCTATAATTGGAATTTCAAGTACATACTTCCAGTTTATCTTTCTAGTTTTTACAAAAGCAATTAGATGTTGAGGGATAAAGGAGCAACAGAACTGAGGTGCTCTCCATGAGAATTGGTCAGAAAGTTCCTGTGAAAGAATTTACCTTTCTGCTATTTATTGAAAGAAAGTACCATCTCTCATGAACTTCCTTACTATTTATTGAAAGAAAGTAGCATCTCCCATGAACTTCCTTACACATGGAGGGAAGTTATGTGTGTTCTTGGCAATGATTCAATGGACAAAATATGTGAATTGATTTTAAAAGGTTCAGTTTTGCACATAAAGGTAAAGAAATAACTATCCCTCTTATAGATTATCCATATTATGTTATCCACATCTCTTGAGAAATCTGCCCCACTCACCATGAGATCCACTTTTCTGAGGTTAGCCACCAATGCCCAGTTATTCAGCCTTCCTTCCATTTGATGAGATAGCCCAGGGCCCTTCTGATACATTTCTAACATGGTCCCTCTAGTTTTGAATTCAGTTTTTAAGTCAGAATGAGTATGTTCTTATCATTTGAAACCCAAAGATCTAAAAAAGGTGTGATAAAAGCACTTACAAACACATGGGTTTTATATTTATATTATAAGGAAATATATATGCAGCTAAGAAGTGCTATAGAAATGGAAACTATTATTTCTGACTGGGATGATCAGAAAAATCTTCACAGAAGAGATTGAATCTTGAAAGAAGTGTCTCAAATAAAGTTCAAGTCAATAATAACTTATATTTGTTTGGATGTTCAGGGTTTTTTTATTTTATACTTTTTCACTCAATGATTCACAAAATTTAATAGGTTTGGAAAAGCAGATATTTTTCTCTCATCTTAACATTGACAAAATTAAAGTCAAAGGGTAGAATGCATAGTGCAAGAAGAACATGTATTATAATCTTAATATGTACTAGGAACTGTGTTAATCTCTTTCTAACTCTCCCAGTAATTCTTTTAGTTATGTTCTGATTTGCTTCAATTTTTAAAAATGTATATTTTAATTGGCTTATTAAAATTATATATATTTATCATGTACAGCATGTTGTTTTGAAATTTGTATACATTGCTCAATGGCTAAATCAAGCTAATTAAATATTGATTTGCCCCAATGTCTACTAGTAGGAAATCATAGTAGCAGAGTGACTTGTCTAGGTTTGATAGCACGTGGTTCAATTACAGCAAGAACCTGTCATCGCTGACTTAGTTCAATTTCTTTCTTTCATACAGTTTCTCAAAAGAGGATTAGCAGAGTTTTAACAAAGAAGAAGAGAGGAGAATGCTCTTGGGAAGGGCATGAGACAGGGTAGGTAGAGGAGAGAGAATAGCAGGCAGAACAATATAAGGCAAGTCCTGGTGAGGGTGCTAACAGTTTGACCTGCAGAGATCTGTGCAAAGAGAGGAGTTAGAGAAACACCAGAAGTGGCAAGCTGGTGTTAAATTGCTGTGAGCCCATGATAACTTTCCAGGTATTTCTGTTGTCTCCACTGTTTTCAAACTGCAATGGGGATATGTTTTTAACTTTCCATGAGAGTATATATTATTTTCCTTTAAAAGTGGTTGAAATAGTTATAATCAGTAGGAAGCAATTCAAGGTGGTGAGCAGGACAGGGACATAAACAAAAGAGTGGTTTATAGAGATAATTCTTCAAATTTATCCAAATACTTATCAAGTGTTTTTTGATAGCCAATTATAGTCTAAAATCTGGGGACAAAAAATGAACAAGATATCATCTCTATTTTTCAGGAATTTATATATATATATATGATATATATATATATATATATATTTTTTTTTTTGAGACAGAGTCTCGCTTTGTTGCTTAGGCTAGAGTGAGTGCAATGGCGTCAGCCTAGCTCACAGCAACCTCAAACTCCTGGGCTCAAGCGATCCTTCTGTCTCAGCCTCCCAAGTAGCTGGGACTACAGGCATGAGCCACCATGCCCGGCTAATTTTTTCTATATATATTAGTTGGCCAATTAGTTTCTTTCTATTAATAGTAGAGACGGGGTCTCGCTCTTGCTCAGGTTGGTTTCGAACTCCCGACCTCGAGCAATCCACCCGCCTCGGCCTCCCAGAGAGCTAGGATTACAGGCGTGAGCCACCGCGCCCGGCCAGGAATTTATATTTTTAAGGAATGTACATTCTTCAAGGAATTTATAATCTAGACAGAAAAATGTACTAAACAGATGAAGTAGTTATAAAGTAATGTAGTAAGAATATATCTGTATTACTTTTGGAATTAGGATTTAGACAAAAGTAAAATTGAAAAGCTCAGAGAACGAATTTGTTTTTCTTCAAAAAAAGGGAGTATTTTCAGGGCAATCCTCAAAGTAGTAGTATATATTGAAGCATCAAAAATATGTTTCATTGTTTTGAGAAATTCAATCTTAAGAAATTCAGTCACATATGAGTAGAATGTAGGCTAAGACCTTGAGAACATCTCATACATCTGTTAGTGTTTTTCAGCAAGATGGAAAATGGAAATTACCAATTTGACTTTTTTACCATTGTCTACTAATCTATAAGAAGGTCAAATGAAAGGTTACCTTCATTTTAAACATTACTAGGAAGTTTACTTTAAACATTACTAGGAACATTTTAAATATTACTAGGAAGGATCAAGAACTTAAGGAACATAGGACACTAAAAAGGCTATGTGTATTTTATCTGAAAGGTAAATTTAAAAAAGTCTGCTATATTTTGAAAATATATAATTTAAGATTACAGAAAAGATTGAGTTATTAATACTAAATCTATTAACATTAAAAAAATCTTTGTTGACAAAACCATATTATTAGCATATTTGAGCATGTCTGCATTTTAAAATTTAATTACTAATTTATATTATCAGCTTTTTACTGGACTCTGATCACCCAATATTTTCAAAGTAGAAATCCAAAGTTCTATCTTGGAAAGCACATTATTCAATTTATTAGTTTATCTTTCTCAAAATGATTCATTAAGTGCTCAGTTTCCTCTCTATATTGAATTAACTATAAACAAATCAAAACACAATAAAACATTTCCTTGTATGTTAAGGTATCAAAGTCTAGCTGGACTTACCATAAAGAAGTCCAGTAGTCTTAGATTTTAGAAAATAAAAATTAACCCTACAAAAATTCATACATTTATTATCAAACATTAATATTCTGTTCACAATTAGCATATTTACCTATTTTATTTTCTACCTATCTAATATTTTGGTGCATTAGAAAAGAGGCATAACACCATAGTATAGTAAGAGTCAGTTTCAAGGGGCTAGTGACAGGAATCAGTTAATAGCTTTAAGCCTCAATGTCTTTATCTGAATGATCAGAAATTTAGCGTAGAATTTCCAGGAGTCCTTGCATATTTGACATTCTATTAGGACTTCCCCAAAACTGTTTGAATAGTATAAGCCTTATAAAATGAGATTTGCAAATAATCTGTCTATTGATCAATTTTAATTTCAACAAGGGCATCAACTTTTCACGTACCTTTGTGCGAGTATCAAAATTTGTATTACTTTCAATAATTTTCCTTTAAGAACACTTTTTATTTTGTTTAAGAACTAACTACATCCACTATCATATTTATATAAGTAAATAAGTACATCATATTTTTTTTTGAAGAAAAGTTACTTTATCTTTGTAGCATTAGCCTACTAGCTTCTTTTTTTCTTGCTAAGTTCTGTATCTTTACCTAGAATGATATTTTCCACGTTGTCACATGGCTTTCTTGATTACTCTGTTCAGTTCTTTTCTCAGTACTGCCCCTTCAAGGCTGTTTATACTATATAATTTATATCTATCTATTTCTATTTTGCTTCATAACACTTATTCACTACCTGACTTTATTTTGTACCTTTATTTTTTAATTGAATATAATTTATGACTAATTAGAAATAAACTTGATTAGGAATGTTTCTTTATTTACAATTCAGCTGTATCCCTGTTGCCTATACTGCTATGTTGTATAAAGCAGACACTAACCACATATAACAATTTAAATTTCAATTAATTAAAAGTAAGTAAGACAAATATTTCCTCAGCCACACTAGCCACATTTCAGCAGCTTATTAGTCACATGTGTCCATGTTTGATGGACATCACCAGAGTGATTGATATATAATAGAGTCACAATAAATAATGCTTAATGAATGAGTAATAAAATCCAAAATCTTAAATAAAAGTTAATATATACTTTTTGAATTAAGACTTTTCATCTTTGTTTTTTTAAGATGGAATTATTTTTATATAGTTATAGATATTATAAAAGTGAAAACATAAAGCTTACTTCCCAACTCTATTTAAAAAAAATATTAATTAAGGGGGCACAAGTGTTTTTTTTACATGGATTTCTCATACAATGCTTAAGTCAGGGCTTTTGGTATGCCCAACATCAGTGTATGTCTGACACTTATTCACAAGTAATGTCAAAGATTTTCAGGGAAAGCCACTGTAATTTATTTTCTCTTTTTAAGTATGATTCCAAATATTTCACTAAAAATATTTAAAAAATAATATTGAAATTAGCAAACAATGTATGTTAGTCAAATAGAATTAGTGCTACTATACATGATTACAGGAGGAATTACACTTCCTTTGCAATGAAAAATACTTTTTACTTAAGTTTTTTTCTATGATTTCATAAATAACAGCATTATCAAAATGAAAGTCCCAAAATCTATTTAAAAAAACCTTTTATTTGCTTCATATTTTCAGGTACAATAAAGATTTAGAAAAAATTTAGGTAAGAATTGAGAGGGCTGAGTATTTATGACAGAAAATAATATATTTTCTGTATAAATTATGTATTAGTATACAAATAGCTATAATATTAGTATAGCATTGTTGACACAGCAAAGTAAGTGACTTACTATCTCAGTAAAGTAAAAAATCCCACATAGATGCATAGAAATTGGTATGATAAACATAAAACTCAGTTTTCCCATTTCTGGTTAAAATTCAACTTTATTAAGCAAATCATAGCATATAAACTGTCTTGGTAGTTTTATTACTGTAAATTTCTTATGAAATTTTTGCAATTTGATTTTACACTTAAAATTCACTCTCTTATCTTAAAAACATAGGCTTTAAAATCTCTGTATTATCTGGTGGGGAATAACAATCTTCTAAAACTGACTACAATGATGGTTGCACATAGCTGTAAATATACTAAAGTCATTGGATTGTGCACTTTTAATGGGTGAATCATATGGTATATGAGTTATATCTGAATAAAGCTATTAAAAATAAAATATCTGTATTGTGGATATAGTTGCATTTTCTATTCATCTATGTCAAAAAATAACAATATATGTGATTTCTAAATTTCATTACAATTAATAGGCATATATACATGATAATATGTGTGATAATACATATTTATGTATAAAGTTGTATAAAATCTAGAATACAGTTCAATAAGAGCATTATTTGTTCAGTTGTACTTTAGAAAAACAGAATTTTATAGCTATGCCATTTAAAGATGTTAGAAGGTCCTCTGCTGGAAATAGAAACTGTTATCTAAGGAAACCCATTATCTAATCCTCATAGGTTACAGCAAGCCATACTGTGTAAATCAAATCCATTTGTGGACACTTTGGTGCACATTTCTATACTCTGCCTATCCTCTATCCCTAGAGGTTCAACAAGACATGAGGAAAGACAGTTATGATTGTTTTCAGTTACTGAAGAAAGAAGCTTTTATATTTACTGGGAGGATCAGAGAGCCGTCCTACAACCTGGAGAGCTCCCTGGGCTCCAAGTTTTAAGCTGTTGGGGTGTGCTTGTTCTTTTGTTTGTCTTTCAGGGCTTTGTGGAACAGCATGACCATCATGTTCAGCTTTGATGCCTGTGGGGGATAGGTTAGACATAAAACACAGTACAGAGAAAGACAGATGCTTGCTGCATTTGTATTGAAAAGTTTAGAGGAAATATGTTGAAAGTGTCTGGGTCCACAGAAATTGAAACAAACAAACAAACTGACAAACAAAAATACCTGTAAATTGCTGTTAAACTTATGGATGGTTTCCTCTTTTAAGACTCATTGAAATGATCTTAATATTTCAATGCTTGCTTTAAAATACTGTCTTTTGTGCAGACTTTAACAGCTGAGCCTTATAAAGCCCACGAATTTTCCATGTCTGAAGCTTAATGAGCAGCTAATGTATATATTTATTTTGGGGGTGTAACAAAACAGTATGTTAAAAAATAAACATTAGTGTATCTAACTAATTGCACATTAATTAAGAGTTATTATCCAGTTGATCTTTCACCAGTGGAAAATGATTTTCTCTTTCCTCTTTCCTTCATTCATCCTAATCTTGTCCTCTTGTGGCAGATCATTAAACATTAACTAATTCCGTTTGAGGTCTTGCTACTCAAAATGCCTTCTGTCCATGAACCAGAAGCATCTGTGTCACCAGGGAGCTTGTTAGAAATGCAGAATCCTACTAAATCAGAATCTGCATTTCAACAAGATTTCCAGGTGATTAAGAAGCAGTCTTTTAATGTAGTATGCATTATATTGCAGTAGATATTTCCTAATCCTACATAAATTTTTGATTCCTGAAATAAGATTGTGGTTTTCTATTACATAAAACAATCAGTTCATGAGTTTTCAAATTTAGAATCGCTTAACATACTCAAAGGTGAGTCGATGTAAATTATTTTCAGATTCTCTTTATCCATTAAGACAATTGTTATTATGAGTATATACTCTTAGGATTCAAGAGAGAATGAGATGTATAGCTCTTTCCAACAGTAGATTGTTTCATGTTTATTGGTATTTTATTTGTATTTTTCTTTACATCAGAACAAATTTTATCTTTTGAAACATCTTAAATGTCATTAAAAATGTTTCCAACTAGTTGAAGAGTATCAATGGTAGAGTGTCTCAATGATACTGAATAACAGAGTTTTTTTTTTTTTTTTCCCAGAAGATTTGGAATATATAGTCCCTTATAATGTCTTTGAAATCCTTAAGAATCGTAGATTGAACGCCTGAGCAAATTAAACATATCAAATGATTGGCTTTAGTTTATAAACTCTAATTGTGTTAACTTCACATGTAAAGATTTCCTGGCCTATGATGAAGCACATTATTGTAATGTATACTTATTATAAATATACATATATATATGTACATTGTAATCACTTGTACTATAGGCCACATATTTAAATATTAATATATTTTCACAAGGGGTCTATAACCCTGAATCATGACCCCCCATCTTCCCCCCCACACCCAAGATATTATTTTTTTAATCTATACTCATCCTCGATTCCTAGTTCTAATTTTAACTATTCCATATAATTTTCTTGAGAAATATTTCCTCTCGCCATGTTAGCTAATGGTTTTTCTACCTTGAAGTCTTTCACACATTCAATTATTTGAAATCCCAGAAAATAATTTGGAAAAAATACCATTTCAATTTTTGTGTCAAAAACGTCATAATTGATTATGAAGCCTAATGCATTTAATAAACATTTCTTGTTAGCTTAACAAATTTACTTCTTTCTGGGCCATACATTTTTAACCATATAGCAGAGATACAGTGGATTCTCAAAGTAAAATGTAGGATTACTGAGGAATTTTCAAAATGTCACCAAGTTCTTCTTAAGAAATCTATTATGTGTACTACACAAAGTATAGCCCTATATTTTAAGATTTGTTATAAGTAGCTATTTGTTACAACACTAGCTCAATATTAATATATTTTATTAAATTCTGTGCAAAGAAAAATAAGTTGTTATTTTATATTCTCATATCCAATTGTTGATGGTTTTTTACTCTTCTCCACTAAACAAATAAAATGAGGGAATATCTAAAATTAAGCAATGAAAGTAGAAATACATATTGCAGAAATACCATTTAAGAAAATGTAACATACGTAACCTTAACACTTGTACCCCCATAATACACTAAAATGAGAAAAAGAAAAAAAAGTAATATGAGAATATAACAATATTCGTGATGTTGGTCGCAGCATTTTTACCTTTATTTTAATGGAAAACAAGCAATATATTTATTTTAATTACCAGGCTCTGCAGTGGATCAAAAATTAGTGTGACAGTCAGTCACTGTTCTCAAGGGCATTGCTAGGTATGGGAGGTACGTGAGCTGAGTAGACAAGTAATTATCATAGAAGGTAGTATATGACAAGTGCCATAAGTTAAAGTCTGGACTATGTAGTACAATAATTCTGTGGAAGAAGTTATTGCAGTCAACAGAAAAGGGATGCGTCAAGATTAGGTTGAATGATCTTTTGACAGGTCAGAAAAGGTCACTTGAAATTAATGGAAAATAGTAAAAAAAAAACCACACTATTTATAGAATTCATGTTTTTATTCTTTAAGATTGTGAAATTACTTTCTCAGATAACACAAGAGAGGTGCATTTTGCAAGTAGAATTTTTATTTACAATTTATGAACACCCCTCACCCTACCTACATCTCAGTTTTTAAAACCTGTACCTCTACAAATACACAGAGATCTCAATGAGGATCAAATAAGACTATCACATGTTCAAAAGGCAAACATGGTTCAGAATTAACACAGAATCTATGGCATTAAAATGACCTTAACGTTCATGTTCATAATTTTTGTTGTTAATGAATCTGTGTGACTTTAATTACCAGTGTTGTTTCCTGTGTCATTTCATAGTATGTTCCAGACACCAACCACCTCAACAAAGTTTTATCATACATTTTCACTAATCAAGTGGTTGTGAAGTAATGATTAAGGAAAAAGACACTGTTCTCTTTCTTTACTGGGCATGAAACACAGAAAATTTAGTCATATAAATTATTAGATGTTTTAAAAAGAGGCAAATGCAGTATTAGGGCCCTAGTTTTCTCATAAACATCATGTATTTAAGTAAGAAGAGAATGAATAGAGTAGAATAATTAGCAAAAAAGATATTGCAAATCTTTATATTAAATCTTATTTTATAATCACTTAAACAGTGTTGTTATTTTTTGCATACTTTCTTAAACAAATTGTTATTTTAAAATATAACAATGATCTTTCATTACAAAAGTATAATTAGATGCATTACTTAAACACCATTTCTCCTTTTCCTCAAACTTCATTCATGTTATCATTTTTAAGTTTTTGACTTTTGAAAAATAATAAGGTGTAAAATGTAAAAAGTATTATAATTATAGTGATTGTTTTTACCAAGTTTCTCTGAGGCTCTCCTCTTTAACCATATCCCAAAGACCCAAGAGATACATAGTAAAAATAACAACTGAAATATTTGGAGTTATGGATGGACTCATAAGAAAAAGCAAGAAACAGGCTGTGGATGTCAGAACTTATAAGGGAGCTAGTTCACAGCAGAGTTTTCAAAAAATATATTTACCCCCATTGCCCAAAATTCCACCTTGCATACTTAATTTTGTATTTTTTCTTAATGGTTTGAATTCCAGGATTGGAGTTGTTAGAAATAATTTTGATTCCAGCCACTTGCTTTGTTACTGGTCTGGGGTAAAATTTTAGCCTCTCTGATCCTTAGTTTCTGCATTGTTTGCAGTGAGGGCTCAAATGCATTTGAAGGGCTAGGCCTAAAATATGAGTAATTATTCTTACTGTTATCATTATTACTAATGGCTATAGTAGTAGTAACATTGTAGCAGTTGTTCAAATCTATAGATAAGTAAATCTATTTTATTTCTCCCAACACTTAGCTAAGAAAGCTGCAATGAGCAAACAGGGGCATTGTTCATTTTCTTTTTTCGGGAGATTGAAAAAAATGATAATTTTAGAATTTAGATCCTTCCTGCAATGATGTCTTCCAACATTGCATGAAAGTTAGAGATAGTAGTGAAGAACTTATGGCATAATAAAAGCACTTGAGGACCAGGACAGAGGGACCTAAAAGAGGGTGCCCCCAAATAAATTTTATCTATCTCCTCACTTTTCCAGAAAAAATTAATGAACACTTTATTGGACTTCCTTCAACCAATAGTTTCTTAGTCTGGGAGGTGAAAATTTACCTTCAGTGTATGGAGGGATGTCACCAGAGATTAGTTCATCTAAGTTCTAATCAGTAAGGATTTAAGTTGCATTCTGAGGGGAAAGAAAAGTGACTAAATGTTTTTAGTAGTGGGATAGCTGGATCTGACCTATAATTTTTAAAAGATCATCAGATTACTATGTGTGGAACTTACCTTAGAGGAGAAAGCATGAAACAAGAATAGAGATAATAATACTTTCAACTAGGGATAGCTAAAAAAAGGTAGCGAAGAATCGTGAGAGCTGGGATATGTCATACACATGTGGTAGAGCTGATATGACTTGTTGATGGCTTCAATGTTGGGGTGTGAAGGAAAAAGAGGATTTGACTCCTTGGTTTTTCACTTGAATGACATGGGAAATAGGGAATCCCGAGTCTTGAATAGATTTAAGAAAAACTAGGAGTCCTATTTTAGGCAGGAGTTTAAAAGACCTCTTTGATATCCAAATAGAAATGTTAAGTACCTGTTTTTCATTTATGAGTCCTGAAAAGTAAGGAGGTTGTATCTGGAGATATATATTTGAGGTGCACCATTGTGTTGCTTTAATGTCTGAAACTATGATATCAGTGTCTGTAGCAAGTGACAGAAGAGATACAAGGAGAAAGCCCTGAAACATGCCCACACTCAGAGGCAGGAGGAGAGGAGCTGCCAAAGTACGCAGAGAAGTGTTCAATAAGGTGAGGAGAAAACAGGGACAGTGGTGCCCTGGAAACTCAGGGAAGAAAGTGTTTCTAAAAGGGGTGAGGGGAGATTGGCCGATAACATGCTGCAGAGGGGGCACACAGGTGTTAGAAGGCAGAGAGTTGATCATTGAAGATAGATAGTGTTTGTGTCTTCAGAATGGTTATAGAATTCATTTTGTATTTTTTATATGTCCTGCATTTTCAGTTTCTTCTATGTCTCTTTCGTGACTTTAAAAGAAACAGCTTGATTACATTGTCTTTCCTTCTTTCCAAGATTAACCCACATTACTTGATTTCACACCCACTTATAGAGCTGACACCGTCTATAATTCTTACCATATTTAGGATATTTATAGAGAATGTTCACGTTATACTGCTTCTGTTACTGTTACCTACAAAGATTTAAATACCATGCCATCTTAGCAAGTTAAAAAATATGTTAACTTTCTATGCTTTTTAGTTGTCTTGATATTCATTTCACAAACATGTTTTGAAAATGGTCTATGTGCTGCTTCTACCCAGTCCTCTTTCCTTTTTCTCCCAAACCTCTTGTGATAGGAATTTCCTCTACAACTTGTAAAATTACTCTGCCTAATGACACCAGTGATTTCCTAAGTACTGAAACCGGTGGCTTCTTATGATTATTCTCCCTGTGCAGCTGCTTTAAGTAGGAAGTTGAAAAAAATTATTTGCACCATTTGCAAGTTGGATTTACTGTGGCTTAAATTTCAATAATAAATCCCCAGGAACTCCTCTTTTGACTTAAGCTTTTCATACACTGTAGTTTGAAAGCCACTGATCTAGAAAAGCAGCATTATGTTAATGTCTTTCATAGAGGACGACACCTAAGGTAAAGGCCAAGCTGATTGTCCCTGGGTTCCTACTCATCTCTCACTGTTAAATTTCACATTAATTTGAGATTGATTTTTAGTAATTAAAATCACAGTTATATTAGCCTCTTGACACAGATTTAAAATGAAGAGCTTTAACTTTATAAACGATAATGCTTATTGCGGTTGATGGTTCTAAAAGGTAACAATACAACTCGGTAAACACATTTGGAGTTGCTCTCCCTGAACATGAGCCAGCATCATAATCTGCTTATCAGTGAGAAATGTTCAGGGAGTGTGAAATTCAACAAGACAAGCCAAAGAAAATTAATTCCGACTTGCTTCAGAAATGCCAATTGACCTAATCTTCTCAATCTATTAATTTTGAAGGTAGAAGGAGCAATAGATAGAAAAGCCTAAGGGGTAATCACAATGGCACGAGACTTAGGAGCAGCTCTCAAAGTCAGCTCTGCTCATGAAGACCAACCAGGGAATTTTGAATAGTTATTTTAAATGGGCACTGGCCATGCAGAGTCTTGCAGGTCAAAAGCAAAATCCAAAAATCAATAACAAAAAGTGAATTAGGGAACCTGAAAACATAAATAATGTGATGGGTTGATTTAATACAAGTGACTCTTAGAGTTGGAGGCATCCTGTAGTAATAACAGAATAGTGTCTTTCAGTGAGCCATATAGAAGCTCAACAGTGGGCTTTAGTAGCAGATTTGAGTATAAGAAAAGTTTTGAATCATAATACTTGTAAAATGGTGCAAATATTAAAAAATTGCTGTTAGTTATATAATATAAAGATTGTGCTTGTGTGCTTCAAGCCGTGTAGCTGGTTTATTCTTTCATTTTCCATTAGAAATAATAACAGAATGTGTCCATAATTATGTATCTCTAATTAAGGCGATAAAACTGATCTTCTAGAAAATATTATAGATTGTTAAAAAGCATCTCAATCTATGACATTTAAATAAAATATATCTTAGCACTTTCATTCTGCCTTTCAAGGCAATTGAATTTTGTAGAAAAAAATTATAAGAAATAATATCGTCTGGTCATTTGGTGATTTAAAAGAAGTTCTAATATAGGTGATTATAATTGACAATATATATGCAGCAATACATAAATTTTATTTTGGAGTTTTACCGGATGTCAGAAATACAGATCATGGATTTTTTAGCAAACTAAAATTTTAAGTCTATACTACAATCAATATTTGCTTTTATGTTCTACTTCTCTCTTCCCTTCTCCTTAATCTTGACTTTGAAATAGTTTTAAAGATGATAGAAATAGATCTCCAAGAGAAGTAATGAGAGTAACTTGAACTGAGCAGAAATGATGTAGACGAGCTTAATTTTTTAATCATTTTTCTCCAAAATAGCAACTCTTGGTTATAGATGATCTATGCAATATTTAGTTCATAAATGAGGCCCTTAAAAAGGCTGCTGGTATTGCCACCTTCAATTCTAATGGAGTATGACAGGCATAAAAACTAGATTAAATACCAGTGATTATTATAAATTAAATAAAAAAATGGTTAACACTAGAAATCTGTTTTTACTTAACTTGGTTTGTTAGAATATAATCCCTGTAGTCTTGATTTGACCTCTAATCTAGTTACTTTAACAACCTAGTTCATAGTCATTGAGCAGCTGTGTACTGAATAGCGTTGGCTGATGACCTGTGAATAGATTGTTGTAGATCAATCACAGCTACTGACCCTTTTTGGTAAGCACTTTTACCTATTTAAGCCTGCATGATCCAATTACAAGAATTAGTTGTGCAGATGTTTAAATAATACAAATGAAATTTCTACATGGAGTTTTGGGTCTCACAACTTTGAAAGTGAGTATTGGTTCGACAATTACTATTAGCATTGGACACTAAGTAACCTCTCTAAACCTCAGTTTTCTCATCTGAAAAACAGAGATTTTACTATTTAACTATAGTGGCTAAAAAAATGCAAACTCAACACAGTGCCTGGGATATAGTAATACATTTACTTATGTATTCATCACTCAATAAATGTGTATTGAGCAATTATTATGTGCCACAGCAGTGTCTAATTGGAAACTCAAGCATAAATATACAGGTTTATATTTAGAATCCCTGTCCTCGTGGACTTTGCAGTAGAACTGGAAAGAAAAGTAACCGAGCCTTTGCATCTTTCTATTTCTGATAAAGTGTAGAGCGCCAAGTTTTGTAGCTAGGGTATCTATTTGCAACCATATTGGACCTCAGGAAAGTCTTTGTCCTTCAAGAAGTTGTTTCAAAGAAGTTAAAAATGAAACTATTTGTGTAAATCTTTACTGAATGTCTGGCACAAAATAAGCATACAGCAAATGTTATCTATCATTAATATGTTTAAGATAAGATCTAGAAATTCTAAGTTCAGTAGAACATAACTGAAGCAAAATTAGGGGGAAGGCGATTCAGGAAAATGCAACAGAATGTGCAAAGAAGTGGGGAGAATGAAAGTGGCACTTAGAAGAGTTAAAAAAATTGAACATGGCTGCTGCATAGACAAACCAAAATAAATACAATATTCAAGGCCCAAGTTATGAAGAGGCCAATTATAAACTAAGAAAATGTAGACATTATTCTAAGTTGTAGCAGAAGCACATCAATGTTTTCAATGTAAAAAGTAGACAGACTTGAAGTTCTGACTCAAAGGTTGGGGGGAGGGCAAGGGCAATATACGTAACCTTAACATTTGTACCCCCATAATATGCTGAAAAACATTTTAAAAATTGTTGACATAATGAAATGCTAAAATAACCATAATAAGGAACAATTTTTGAATGTTAGAATAGTTATTGTGTGATAAGTACTTCACATGCAATATCTCATTTATTCCTCCCAACATATTATTTGCCTTCATTTTACAGTTGAAGGAATTGAGACAAGCACAAATAAGTGATTTTCCTAAGATAGGACAACGACAATGGTGAAATGGAATTCTAACCTCTTTTATAGTAGTTTGACCTTTAACTATCAATAGCATTTTCCCCCATCTTATGCACCTGAGCAAGATCTCTCCCAGTATTCAGAGAGGTAAGATGGGAAATGGCAGTAGCAAGAAATCAAGAAATAATATCACCTGCACTAAAGATAATGGTGATGCAGTAAAGAGAAATGGACAAACTTGAGAGATATTTAAAGTCAACCACATATGGTACCTAATTGTATGTTAGGTTAGAGTGAGAAGTGTGATTCAAAGGTGTCCTTCAGGCCTGGCTTGGGCAGTTGAGCAAGTTCCCTATACTGAGCTAGGGAACATAATGCAGAGGGTTGATTTGAGGAGTGGAGGTTAGAAATCATGAGTCTGAGTTAGGGCATGTTGAGATTGAGGTACCTGGGATATAACCACCTTGAGAGGTCTAGTATGGTAAAGTATGTTTCACTGTCTGGAGGCAGAGGACCATCAGTGGTAACTGGTAACACATGATATGTGAATCCTTGACTGCACAAGGTTATGACAGAGAAGAGAAGACAGCAAAGGACAGAAACACCAACATAGGGGAATCAACACCAATATTCAAGGATTATGCACAGAGGCAAGATTACAGGGTTGTGTATTCAGAGATGGACAGAGGAAAGCAGGGGTCAGGGGGTGAAAAGATGAGAGAGTATTATCAGAGAGATCAACAAAAGGAGAGAAGGTCAACTTGTCAAATGCTGTGAAAATACTAAGGAAAAGGATAGAAAATGAAATACATTTGGTGAAAGGACTCCTGTGAGAGAAATTTCAGCAGAGTTGTGGAATCCAGATGGCAGACAGGCAAGTGAACAAAATGTTGAGGTGAAAAATTGGAGAGAGAATGAAGACAATTTTTTAAAGAAGATAGATTCTGAAAGAGAGAAGATACAGAAGCTTGGAAAGGTGGCAAGTGGTAGAGGATTTAATTAAAGAGAGAAAGCATTAATTATTTAATAATAATAAGTGATAGGAATTTTTATTTATTTTTATAGACCACTATCTATAAAGTGGTAGAGCAATATCAGAAACTTTGCATGACTTGTGAGTAATCATGTAAATAATAAAGGCATCTTACTGAATGTTTACTCTGGGCTAGACAGAATATTCCTTATTCACAATAGGCACTTAAATTTTTGTAAGAACTTATGAAGAAAGCGTAACTGTTCTCATCTTTTTTGAGATGAAGAAATTACCACCAAGATAGATCACACAATTAGTACCCAAGGTGATTCAATAACTGTACTGACTTTCTTATCTGAAAGCAAACCCATATAGCATATATATTTTTAATTTTTTGTTTGTAATAAGATCACAGGACTCATATATTTATATATTAGAAAGATAAAAGTAGGATAAGTTAAAAAAATGGGGGCTGATAAAAGTATCCTCACAACTTAAAAAAGGGACTGTCTATGTAAGCGACAAAAAAAAAAAAAAAATTCCCATAAAAGAACCAGGTGGATATTGGGATAGATGAAATTTGATCGAGGGGGAAAATCATGTATTCTTACTTAATGTCATAGATATATTCTTATTTAATGTTGTAGATAATATGTATTCATTTTCACTTTGTTTAAAAATATTAATACTACAGGAAATGTGAAGTTGTGTAGGACTGTAGTTGAAGCATTTCTAGATATCTTTCATAGGTCCTAATAGAGGCTCTTTTTGTTTTTGTACTTTTAAAAAACATTCAAAAATGTTTTATAATAATGGGATTTTTAAAATTTTACTTTTAAATATTATGGGCCCATAATAGTTGTCTTTATAGGGTACATGTGATGTTTTGACACAAATAATGTTTGGATAGCAGAATGATTTTAGTCAAAAATCTTAACATTGAATTGAAAGTAATTTTTAGTTGAAGAGGAAATAAATGAAGGGAATGGGGCAAGATACATGTGCAAAGATCCAGGCAGATCATCTAGTTAAGCATGGGGGATTGAACCTGAAAAGATTTATGGGACCCTGAGCAATTTGCTTTATGCTGGTAATAATTGCAACACCACTTGTTCCCTACTTCCCTTATTAACTTTCTCTGCATCACCGCTCTTTTGGAGTTCATCTATCTTAATGAAATATTTGTCTTTTGTCTTTCTTTCCTGCTTTATATTTTAGACCTTATAGAAAATTGAAACTAGTTTTCTCAGCTGGACACATTCACTAGCCAGAGGCGAACTTTGCTTCCAAGTTAGATTCCATGCAATTTTCCCCATTAGGCATTTGTTTCATTGTCTACATGAGAGCAATAAAACTTATCAGCTAGCTCAATCAAATACATCAGCTGGAAACATCTTCTTGCTGTGAATGAAAAGACTAAGTTTTTTTTTTTAAAGATAGTTTATTTAGATTGTGTTGTTACAACAATGTGGATCTGTTGTTTGAACATTTTCAATGTCTGCATTTTTGTGTATTTGTAAACTCTAGTGAGTGTTGGCATTTCATATAAGTACTATCACAATTTTCTTTATAATTAGTTAAAGTATGGGATTTGAGATATGGGTTTTAGATGAGTTCACACAAGTATAGAAATAAGTACTTTATCTGTAACTGATTCAAACAATGTTTTTTTTTTATTTCAAAGTATTAATTAAGGAGTTCAAATGTTTTTCTTACATGGATACCTTGTCTAACGCTTAAATCAGGGCTTTTGGTGTGTGTGTCACCAGAATAGTGTTAATTGTTCCCAATTGGTAAGTTTTTATCCCACATCTCCCTCCCTTCTCTTGATTTCTCCTGTCTTTGATGTTGTTTTATGCCCTTGTGTAACCATCTATTAGCTCCCACTTGTTAGTGAGAACATATAGTGTTTGGTTTTTCATTCCTGAGATACTTCATTTAGGATAATGTTCTCTAGTTCCATCCAAGTTGATCCAAATGACACTATTTCATTCTTTTGTATGGCTGAGTAGTACTCCATGGTGTTTGTGTGTGTGTGTGTATACACATACCACATTTTTTACCCACTCCTGAATTGATGGGCACTCAGGCTGATTCCACATCTTTGCAATTATAAATTGTGTTGCAAAGAACATTCAAGTATAGGTGTATTTTTGATAAAATGATTTCATTTCCTTTGGGTAGGTACCTGGCAGTGGGATTGTTGGAACAAAATAGAAAACCCAGAAATAAAACCATATACCTACAACCAACTTCTCTTTGACAAAGCAGACAACAACATGCATAGGGGAAAGAAAGCCCTATTCAGTAAGTGGTGCTGGGAACACTGGGTAGCCATATGCAGAAGAATGAAACAGGAACCCTACTTCTCACTGGTAAGGTTTCATTGTCTTTCTCATCCTAAGGGAAAACATGTTGTTGAGGTCTTTTTCACTCATCTAAGATGCCCTGTGAACCCTGTATGGGAAGGTTCACTGGTACAGAGGGTACGGCGAGCAAGTATGAGATGAAGGCTTAGGTGGAAAGAGGTGAGGAAATAGAAGCTGGATTTCAACCAAAAGGAACATTTCTGTACGTATATATGTGGGTACATATCTAGTGTTTATTTGATTTTTTTTCTTTTTCCACATTTTATAGCCCTTGTTTTTTCTAAGCCCTGCATAGTGTTCCTGTGGATGGTTAAGGTGGTTCACGTGTAAGAGGATTAGTGGGGGG